>NC_034607.1:41887429-41908830 GCF_900095145.1 Mus pahari
CCTGGGCCAAGTAGTGGGAGTGGGTGGGTAGGGGAGAAGGGGCGGGGGAGGGTATAGGGAACTTTTGTGATAGCATTTGAAATGTAAATAAAGAAAATAAAAAAAAAGTCTGTTGCTTGAAGTTTATGGCATGTTTATGCAGCATCTTGAATTGACTATCAGAATGGCTGTACCAGCTCAACTCTGTAATATGACCATGGCTATTCTAGGGAGGTAAGGACTCATGCTACCCAGACTTTTACACACATGGAAGACATGTCTTCCAAAATGTCCCATCATTTCAAAGCTCAACTCATTCAGCTAAAGGGTAAAACTACTTGACATGGTAGGTGCATAGACTTGAGTACGGACTGTTTTAAAGGGATTCCTTAAAAGTAGCCTTTCTTCTTAAAATAAATCTTGAGGAAAAACCAGGCAGAATGAAACAAACTTCTTGACTGAAGGATTTTGCAAACCCTAACAGGGTAATATTTTGTCTCTCATGAATAATTGCATTATTCCTGAATTTCTTCCAAATTTATTGGGTCAGGGGAACTTTGTCTCTTCAGGGAACTTCTATCACTATCCTCCAGAATTGCAGGGTTCCACAGAACATGGCCTGGAAACTGATTTAGCATATTTCCAAGTCTTCCTTTGTTGTCCGCACATGTACTGAATTCTAAATGCCCCCCTTGGATCTTGAGAGTCAATCTTTTCTTACTTTGGAAGTGACACAGAGAATGCACTGGACAAATTGTGTTTGTCCCAAGATAATGATCTCTGCTTGTGATGTCTGAGAAAAACGCTTCGATTTTTTTTCCCATTAGTCTATCGTGACTGTATTAACAATCCCGATTTGCTCTCATCTGGAGAAGAAAGCAATATTTCGACATTGGTTAGTAGAGTCATGACAGAACAATGAGAAAATAAGATCTATGACTGCATCATTTCTATTATTTTTGTTAAGGGTTATGTCTTAGGCTGAGTACTTGGCCTCTAAAGGGGACATTCATATCACCTCTTTTCCAAGGCCCAGGTAACATTGTGGAAGAATTGGTGCCATAATGTAAGGACAGGTGGGTGAGGAGGAGTGACATCTCTGCCTTCTGGACATGGTATAATGGCTATAGACACAACCATACAGAAGCTGCAGCTACCCGAACAAGAGAATACAAGAGCAGAGGTGGGGTGAATTGGGGAGAAGGTGTGAGAGAGGGTGATGGGGCTTGGGAATAGTCATGATAGACTACATAGATGTTGGAAGTCTATAAAAGGTGAAACAGGCAAAAAGTCTGTCTTAGAAGTAAAATACCTAAGTATTATTTCATATTTGTTTGTGAACATGAGACTTAGACTTGTTATTTATCCTAAAGTTCCCATTGAAGTCTCCAAGTTGTGACTCATCTGAACACTCTAGGATTCTCTACCATATTCAAGTGTCAAACATGGATTCATCATTGAATCAATTAATGTGGTGATTAAAAGTCTTGAAGAGTCAAAATTTCTCAATTATGGTATATTTGGAATGGTAAAGTTCCAAAGAGAAGAACAAATATTAATATTAATGTTGGATAAAAATATCTATTTGTGGATTTTGATGTGTTTCTCTTTTGCTTCTGCAAAGGATTTGGGAATTTTCAAATGAGATTCCCTTAAATACAAAAAGAGAACATTTAACCACACAGCTGGAGAGAAATGAATGTGACAAGATATAAGTTAATATTATAGCAATCAAAAAATTAAATTGCATGTAGGTTGCCCTACACCCCTGAGAAAACAAAACGGGGGTGAATAAGATGGAGCACTGTAGAATTTGACATTAACTCTTTAATCATCTAAGATATTTCTTTGATTTAATGTGGTGAGAATTTATTGTCCTCTAGTGAAATAACTGGGTCGAGGGATAGAATGAACAATTATCAGAAGACTTAAAAATTTATCATATACCTAATTAGGGTTTCATCATTTTCAAGGGGCAGGGGAAAAACCCACACGGTTGAAAATGCTTTGCAAAAATATTACCTAGTTAGATTGATCTCTTCTTCTGGTGAGCAACCCTGTGGAGATGGTGAACAAATGATCCAGAAAACATCATGGGTTGCATTAAATTCATGTAGATTAATCACTGCTCATTGTTGGAAGACATTGTTAGCTATTTAAGATGTATTGTCACAGTCAGGTTCTCAGGATATCTTTTTCTGTTGTTTGCCATTCTCTACCAGTTTTTCTGTCTGTGTATCCATATGTCTTTCTATCTATCATATATCTGTTGTCTATTATTTATCTATTACCTGCCTATCATCTCTCTTTGGACCACTTAGCACTCTGTAGACTTTCACATAGTGCTTACAGTTTAGTACTAGAGTTTCTGAGGTCACCAACCTGTTCCTCAGTCAGAACCCACCGCTCTGTTCTTTTTTGTTCAATATTGCATTTACTGAGAGTCTTAGGAATCTGCACGTGTAGCCAGGAAGCATTATTATAACTTTCTGAGCCACTCAAGGAAGTGATTCACTCAGCCATTTAGTTACTAATATATGGAGACTTTTAGTCTGATGGATGTTTCCCTGAGGACACACATCTCACAGGTAGACCAACAGTTGAAACCTCTTGAAAATGCTACCCTTCAACAAGCAATTTGCTATTTATATAGAGGGAGACAGAAAGAAGAAGGAACTCTTTGGTGGCTTCGACTCAGTCTCTCAGTGGTCAGCTCTGGTCAAAGCAGTAACAGCACATGTGGTAAAATAAGAACCATCACTACGCTCTGTGATGCTGTCTCTTCAGGTTTCTTGGAATTCAAATTCCATCCCAAGTAGCTCTAAGGAAATTTCCCAACTTCATTGTCTGTCTGAGAGTATTCCTTGAAATTATGGGTCTTCCATTTAGTTTTATCTCCAATGATGTTTTAGTGATATTTATTAATTTTTGCTTGGGTCAGCTGCCCAACTGGCTTGCCCTCTAATCTTGCCCTGGGTAGGAATCAGTGGTCTTTGGGGTCTTTTACATGTATTTCTATGACCCTATAACTATGATGAAAGCTACAGAAGTCAAACAAATCCCACCAATAGGCAATATTGAAACTTTAGCTCACAAATGAAACATTGAAAACCTTTCCCGGGAAAATTGTGGATAAAAAGGGGACCTTGTTTTGGTGTCTCATGACCTTTATACTTTCTGGATTCACATTTAACCAGGAAAAGAACAAAAATGTATATGGTATGAAAACCAAGCAATATTTACCCAGTACATGCCAGCTAACGTGGCATGGGCTATTGCACCCATGTTAGGCAAGTGTCATAAAAAAGCGTGTTTAAAGTCCTTCAAACAATTTAAGAGTTCACTCCATCATTGACAAATAGTATCCATTGCAATCTTCAAAAAATTGTTAGAAGTTTGTGAGTGTTCAGCAGAGGAAAAGAAAGGATACTGTCAGAGTGAGTGTGGAGGCTGTGCATATGCCCCAGCCTGCATGTGAGGCCAGAGGGTTGCTGTGGGGTCAGTTCTCATCTTTTACTTCTACAGGAGTTCTGGGCATTGAACTCAGGTCACCAGGCTGGTGAGGCAAAGCATCTTTACCTGATGAACCATTTTGTTGGCTCTGTAAAGAAATTTAATTACATGAGATTTGGTGTTTATGAAGTTGAGCATTAAAATTAGATCTCATGTTTGGCCCCCTAGTCAATCTCAGATGACCCTTCTTGCTACAATAACATATACAGTTTTTTGTTTTTTGGTTTTTTGTTTTTATTTCTACTGTGAGTTTCATGACAACCAAGAAGTCCTGTGACATTTACACCTAGCAATATGCCAGAAACCTTAGGAGGAGCTGATCCAAGTTCCAGAGATTTACAGACCTGGAAAACACTTTGTGACTAGGTGATTACGATTGGATATGTGTCATTTGGCTACAAATCCTCACCTATGAGATTGTTTCCATCAGACTGAGATCACCCATCTCCTCTCTCAGCTCTAAATCAGTTTCCTGGCAAGACCATTCTTTGAGGAGTTGGTCCATCATTCAGTCAGCTTACCCTCCTAGAGAAGGTCATTTTCTGTCACTGCTTTGGCTCTTTGGCTAATTGGTTTCCACCGTGTGGTTAAATAGACTCAGTCTATGTGAGGTAAAATTCAGTTGGTAATAAAACATCATAAAAATATGGATCATCATTCTTTGGATTCTTTGAATCACTTCCTTTGAATTCCCATTACCACAGGTAGAAAAGAATTGGATACAGTTTGGTAGATTTGAAGACGTGAAGACACCAAGCTGGGTCTCCTTACCTGTGAAGGGAAATTGTTGTCCCAATAATTCCCAATAATCTTTTAGAAACTATATATATCTAAAAGCTTAGGAGATAGGTTGTCATTGATCAATATGAAGAGTCAACTTGATTGGCAGTTGGGATCATCTACTAGATATACCATCTAATAGATAGCCCATGATAGTTTTGTTTATCTCTTCATTTATTTCTTATCTAAATAATTTCTTACCATAAACTCCTTTCCAACATATTATGGCACTTAGGGATGCATACTAAGGTGGTGATGTAGACTCTTTTCATAAAGAATCTACAGGTGGGGGACTGGAGAGATGGCTTATGGCCGTGGTTCTCGACCTTCCTAACACTGTGCCCCTTCAATACAGTTCCTCATGTGGTGACTCCCAACCATAAAATAATTTTTGTGGCTACTTCATAACTGTAATCTTGCTGCTGTAATGTAAATATCTGATATGTAAGATATCTGATATGTAACCCCTGTGAAAGGGTCATTTGATCCTCAATGGGGTTGCAACCCCCCTCTCTTGTGTGTGTGTGGTTCTGTGTGTATATGTACTTCTTGATGTGTGCATGCATTTGTGTATTTGTGGTATAGACACACATGTGGGGGGGTATGTGAGGAGACAGAGGAGAGTATAAGGTATACTTCTTTATACATCTTGCCTTATTCCTTTGAGACAGTGTCTCTACCTGACCTGAAGTTTCTTTTCCAAGCTGAACTGATAGCTAGATAACCCCAAAGACCATCTTCTCTCCACCCACTTCCATCGTGGCATTACCAATTAGCACAGGATCATATCTGGCCTGCTACATGTGTGCAGGGATCTGAACTCAGGTCCTCATGCTTGTGAGGTAATCATTATCCCTTAATCCAGTGGGTTTCAAGAGAGAGAGACAGAGACAGAGACAGAGAGAGACAAAGAGAGACTCATTACAGGTGAACATGTTATACAAACTTACTGAGTAGCCTTTATAGATCAGAGTTCAGTGTGTTAGAAGAGAATAACTTTCTTTAAGGAATAAAACCTCTCTCTCTCTCTCTCTCTCTCTCTCTCTCTCTCTCTCTCTCTCTCTCTCTGTGTGTGTGTGTGTGTGTGTGTGTGTATGTGTATGTTAGGACTTTCTGGGGGAAGGAATAAGTATCTTGAAAGATAAATGTCTCTGACAAATTTTGATAAATATGTATATATACACATTCATATATTCCTATGATTATGAAAAATAACTGAAGAAGATATGCACCACGTACATGTGAGTATTGATCTGTTTTATACTACTATAACAATACCACAGACTGAGGGATTCATAATCAACAAAAGATTATTTCTCTCAGTTCTGAACTAAGGTGGTGGCAATTGGCAAAGGTCTTCTTGATGTCTTTTCTCATGGCAAAGAGCCAGAGTAATCACAAGTGACTGGTCGGACAAACATAATCCCTTTTCTAGCCTCTAATTATCGGTTCATGATGGCATGGCCTAGTGATCCAAACATTTTCCATTAAGCCCCTGCCTACCTTGCATTTGCCCTGGCATTGCAGTTTTAAATATAAGTGTTTGGAAGGTAGAAATATTGCCAGCAAAACCAAGACTAAGTAAGTGAATACATGAATGAGTGAATGAATGAATGAGTGAATGAATGCAAGGATTTCCAACTTGTAAACACGATGCTCTTCGCTCAACACAGTTACCAAAGTAGTCACTAAAGCTTAGTGGTCATCTCTGGGAGTCTGACATTTGGACAGACTCTGGAAGTTTTTCATTGGACAGAAGTGGAAACCTACATTCTGGGTTGGCATTTGTAGTCTTGAAGAAAAGCCACCAACACAGAATTGTGTCAGTATAACTCAGCCATAACTAGAATCTTTGTTCCTAGCTTCTGTTCTGAAGTTCTGTTTTTTTTTTTTTTTTTCATATACACTGCATTAAATTAACCCTCAACCAGATAATGACCCGGCGGTTGAGATTCCAGAACTTGATTGCTGAAGTTTCCATGATTGCAGCAGGTTTTCTTGGGGTTGATAGGATGGGCTAACAAGAGTAAGTTACAGTATGTACCTAACTGGAAGGTGACTTCAGGGTGTTATCACTCTCCTGTGTCCTATGAACTTTTTAAAAAGAAGCATTTAATTGAACTCTGAGGCATTGCAGAACAGAGAGTCTATTTGAATGCAATAATGCTTTCAGGGAACCAGGTCCAGACAATTTCTGATTCCCTGAATCTAAGTTCTATAAGGCATTAAAAGTCCATTTTCAGGGACCTGGTACTGCTGAACACAAGGAACATGTGTCGTGAGTCTCTGGCTTTATAAGCACTGCATTCTGATGGCTGGGGGAAGAGCTAGGCTGCTGTGCTAATGGCTTAAAATGAATAAGCATTTATTGTGAGACACAGCTCCCTACCTGCACATTTATTCTACTTTTCTATGGCATGGACGAGGGGCGCTGACACTGGTAAATATAGCTTGGACACACTCTGTTGGATTTTATGACTCCAGTGTATTTAGAGGGCCTAGCAATAGACTTGCTTGTAATAAAGTGCCATTAGTCGGGCATGTATTGTATTCCAGATACTTCATGTGCATCTTGGAAACACTTAAAGTCACTCTGAAGACCAACAGTTTCATAATTACTATTACTACCTTCAACATCCAGAATCTAATAAGAACAGGTTCATGGCACAGAAAGAATATCAAGGTGACCCAATAATATGGATCTAATTCATAAGAGTGTAAAGAGACAACTTCTATCAGATTTGACTCATACCAAGCAAGTTTTTATGTATGTCATCTCTTTAGATGACCACCTATCTAAGACATAGGTGTCTCAGCATTCTTCTTTGACAGGTCAGGACTCAAGCTCTGGATAGCTCACACCATGAATCACCATTCTGCCTTCTGGGATGCCTGTCCTACGAGCTATCTGAAAACAGTTCGTCAAGTATACTATTTTCCAACTGCTTCCTTGAAGTCCTGTCTCCCCCCTCCTGGTTTGTAGATGATAGAGGACTGTGCTAATGTCAAAGCTACACACATGCCATTGTTGCCCTTACCTCTGTGTTCATCACAGTTTCATTGATGAGCAAATGCTTGAAAGAAAAAAATTAAATGAGAAAGAATGTATTTCAGCTCAATGCTTCAGAAGTTTTGATCCATAGTCAACTGACTGCTGTTTCAGGGCTAGGGTGAGCTTGAGCATCACGATGAAGCATGTGGTAAGACAGAGTTGTCTATTTTATGACAAGAAGAGAGCAGACAGAGATAGAAAAGGGGAAAGATAAGATGTAACCCTAAAGACAGGCCAGTGGACATACTTCCTAGAGGTAGGTCACACCTCCTAGAGTTTCATAGTCTGTCAAGATACTACCACCAGTTGGAGACATATTCTTTTAACACAACCTTCTAGAGGACATTTCCAACTATTTTAAAAAAGATCTATTTATTTATTTTATGTATATGAGTACACCATCACTGTCTTCAGACGCATCAGTTGCTGTTTTATTCCTTGGCTCCCCCTGGCTCAGTCCTCAATTGCATGCCACATCTAAGTGCAGAAATTATAATTAAGGGATAAGAGGCCACAGGTTTGCAGGAGTGGGAGGGAAATAGGCTTCTCACTGGGGTTCCTGCTCCCATTAGTCTTGTGTTTTAACAGCAGCCAGCAGAGCCTATTAAGAATTCAAATCAGGTTACCCATTCAGTGATTCTGCAGCACACTCAGAGGAAAAGTTAGTCTTTTCACATTTTACAAGAACAAATGATTTCACTTTTTGTGAATTCTTGGAGCCACACTCCTGATCCTCTAAGCCCTGCTCACGATGTTCTGACTGTATTAAGATGTGGCACATGTTCAGATCTCAGGCTTGTTCTTACTTTTCTATTTGCATGGAGTCCCCTTTCCCCATATCCACCAGACACACCCTCCCTCTCCTCCTTCTTAAACCTTTGTTGATCTGTTAAAGTCTCTGTCTCTGGCTCCATATCTCTTTTTCTCTCTCAACAGTTCCAACAACATTTCTTTCTTATTTCGTTTTAACTTTCTGTGTGTGACAGTGCATATGTATAGAGTACAGTGGTATTGAAAATAAAAAGTGACAGTGCTCCTAGTGTTCACAGATTCAATTATTAAATGTGATTTTAAAGAATCTATTTAAAGCGGATCTTTATTACAATGAGAGAGTCCCCTTTCTTAATTGTGTGTTTGTAGTTAAGCAAGTTAATGTCAAGTAAGTTCCTTTCTGAAGCTATTAAGACTGCCACATGATGTTTTAAATTGAAAATTTTTATTTATATTTTTCATACACTATATTTTGATCATATAATTTCCTCTTCCTCGAATCCCTCCCAGTTCCTTCTAACTCTTAAATATTATTTATTTTTATGGTGGTGATTACTTCTAAAATTTTTTATGTTTCAATGCAATAAATCTAATGTGTTCATGATGTACTTTTATGTTTATTATGTGTATATGTATGTGTGTGCGGGGAAGGGGCAACAGAACATTTGTGTGGAGGTCAAAGGACAACTTGTAGTAGTTGAGTCTCTCTCTCTTTTTTTTTCCATTTTTTTAATTATTATTTTCTTTATTTACATTTCAAATGCTATCCTGAAAGTTCCCTATTACCTCCCCCCTCCTCCCGCCCCTGCTCCCCTACCCACCCACTCCCACTACTTGGCCCTGGCCTTCCCCTGTGCTGGGTCATATGAAGTTTGCAAGACCAAGGGGCCTCTCTTCCCAATGATGGCTGACTAGACCATCTTCTGCTACATATGCAGCTAGAGACTCGAGCTCAGGGGGTACTGGTTAGTTCATATTGTTGTTGCACCTACAGGGTTGCAGCCCCCTTCAGCTCCTTGGGTACTTTCTCTAGCTCCTCCATTGGGGGCCCTGTGTTCCATCCAATAGCTGGCTGTGAGCATCCACTTCTGTGTTTGCCAGGCACTGGCATAGCCTCACAAGAGGCCGCAATATCAGGGTCCCTTCAGCAGAATCTTGCTGGCATGTGCATTAGTATCTGGGTTTGGTGGCTGATAATGGGATGGATCCCTGGATGGGGTAGTCTCTGAATAGTCCATCCTTTCATCTTAGCTCTAAATTTTGTCTGTGTATCTATATCCTTTCATGGGTATTTTGTTCCTATTCTAAGGAGGAATGAAGTATCCACACGATGATCATCCTTCTTGGTTTTCTTGTGTTTTGCAAAAATGTATCTTGGGTATTCTAAGTTTCTGGGCTAATATCTGCTTATCAGTGAGTGCATATCTAGTGACTTCTTTTGTGATTGGGTTACCTCACTAAGGATGATATCCTCCAGATACATCCATTTGCCCAAGAATTTCATAAATTCATTGTTTTTAATAGCTGAGTAGTACTCCATTGTGTAAATGTACCACAGTTTCTGTATCCATTCCTCTATTGAGAGACATCTGGGTTCTTTTCAGTTTCTGACTATTATAAATAAGGCTGCTATGAACATAGTGGAGCATGTGTCCTTATTACCAGTTGGAAGATCTTCTGGGTATATGCCCAGAAGAGGTTTGTGTTCCATGAATCAAACTCAGTTTGTCAGACTTGGTGGCAAGCTCCCTAACTCCCTGAACCCATAATCTCACAGGCCCATAATCAATTATTTTAAATATATATATATATATATATATATATATATATATATATATATATATATTATTGATGCACTTAGCATGTTAGTATCTTACCTAGTCATGCTTCATCTCATAAAGAATATGTTGCCCACTTCATCCTAATGTTGCTTACTTCTTTTTTATATCTCTTATATTGGCCTTGTGGTTTAAGGTGGGAAGTGCTTAACAATTTTTTTTTAAGTTTTGTAGAATTTTCAAAATGTCAGGACAATAGTTTCCCTTCAAAATTGGCTAAAATCATTTCAAAGAATTACAGAACAAAACATCCATTTGTAAATGGCTTAATCATGATTCAATTTCTCTTAAAATACAAGGAAAATTAGATGTTCTGTTTTTTTTTTCCTGTCAGCTGTGTAAGGAACATATTGTTCTCCTCAGAAAATTTCCAATTTTCTTAACTACCAGGTAAATTCTCCTCACCGATATCTCCTGCAGCTGGAGTCCAGTGCTCCTTCCTGTGTCCTGCTGTTCACTCTTCTCTTGGTGGTCAACCTTCACACGTTCGTTTTTCCTAGATTTTTGGAACTGCCTTTAGGTTTGACATGCAACTAATTACTCCTTGTTATTTCTTCCTTTCCTATACAAACATTCAAAGTCATATATTTTAAGGAATTAATATGTAGTATTTTTAGTATTACCCATTCCTATGTATATTTTAGGCTCACTGTGAATTTTTTCTTTAGCTTAGCTATTACCTTGAGCTGTAGTCTCCATGTGTAACTGAAAAAAATTAGCAGCCACAGTGAAAAATGAAAATAGAATACTGAAAACCATTTAAGCAACATATTTATTAAACTCAATATATTGAAAGCAGTATCATTTTAACATGTGTCCTGGCTAGGCATTTACTACTATGAACAGACACCATGACCAATGCAACTATTATAAAGGACACCATTTAACTAGGATTGGGTTAAAGATTTAGAAGTTCAGTCTATTATCATCAAGGTGGGAGCATGGCAACATCCAGGCAGATATAGGGCTGGAGGAGTTGAGAGTTCTATATCTTCATACAAAGACAAACAGGAGAAGACTGACTTCCAGGCAGCTAGGAGGAGGGTCTTAAAGGTTATGCCCATAATGACATACTTCCTCCAATAAGGCCACACCTACTTCTACAAAGCCACAGGTCCTAATAGTGCTACTCTCTGGGCCAACATATTCAAACCGCCACAATATGCCACTAAGATAAATTTATCAGTGTTGTGTTTTATATGTTTTTTTGTAGAGCTTTAAAGTATTGGTATGTGTTTTGGATTCACATACATCTTCATGGGACTAGAGAGACAGCTCAGCACTGAATGATGCTGACTGTGTTTTTCAAAGACCCAAGTTTGGTTTCCAGTACCAATATCAGATGGCTCAGAACCTTCTGAAACTCTAGCTTTAGGGAATCTGGTTTACCCTTCTCTTCCATGGGCAACTGAACTTATGCATGTGTATCTCCACCAAGATATACATATGTGCAAACAATAAAAAGAAAACAAATAGTTTAAAACTCCATCTTCATTTGGATATTAAAATTTTGTTATAAACACTTTATTTATATTTAAATTTAATCAAATTTCCACTTGAAAAACTGCATACCAAGTTGTTCCAAGTATGCCCATGAGTTGTCCAATAATTTAACGCAGTATCAAAATATACCTTAATACTTAAGTCCTCACTAGTAAAACTAGTTCATTCCTTCTAGAAGAAATAATTTGATTTTGATGAAAAATCACCTGATTTTCAAACCATGACTCTATAAAAGAAATTGTCTATTTTGCTCACTCAGTATTAATGTTTAATTGGATGTGTATTGCATAAAATGATAAAGATAATCTGATTCTGTCATTGTAGCAATAACTTCATTTTGCATAATATGACAATTGACATAGTCTCTATGTTGATTCATGTTAGAAAAGAATGTCTTATATTCCATAAAAAAACGAAATTCACACAATATCTTTCTACAAATCCGGCGCTTCAAACGGTAATAAAGGGAAAACTCCAATACAAGTAGGGAAAATGTGCCCTAGAAAAAGTAAGAAAATAATACTTCAACAAACCTAAAAGAAGAACAAAATCCCAACTCTAACAACAAAAATAACCGAAAGTAACAATTACTTTTCCTTAATATCTCTTAATATCAATGGACTCAGTTTCCCAATAAAGAGACATAGACTAACAGACTGGCTACATAAACAGTACACAACACTTTGATGCATACAGGAAATCCACCTCAGGGACAAAGACAGACACTACCTCAGAGTAAAAGGCTAGAAAACAATTTTCCAAGCAAATGGTCTAAAGAAACAAGCTGGACTAGCCGTTCAAATATAGAATAAAATAGACTTTCAACCCAAAGTTATCAAAAAAGACAAGGAGGGGCATTTCACACTCAGTGTAAAATCTACCAAAATGAACTTTCAATTCTGAACATCTATGCTCCAAATGCAAGGGCATTCACATTCATTAAAGAAACTTTAGTAAAGCTCAAAGCACACATTGTACTATACACAATAATAGTGGGAGACTTCAACACCCAACTCTCACCAATGGACCGATCCTGGAAACAGAAACTAAACAGGGACACATGGACACTAACAGAAGTTATGAANCAAATGGGTTTAACAGATATCTACAGAACATTTTATCCTAAAACAAAGGGATATACCTTTTTGTCAGTACCTCACAGTACCTTCTCCAAAATTGACCATATAATTGGTCACAAAACAGGCCTCCACAGATACAAAGCTATTGAAATTATCCCATGCATCCTATCAGATCACCATGGACTAAGGCTGATCTTCAGTACCAACATAAATAATAGAAAGCCAACATGCATGTAGAAACTGAATAACACTCTACTCAATGATAATGGTGGGACTTATGGCTCTAGCTGCATATGTAGCAGAGGATGGCCTAGTCGGCCACATCAATGGGAGGAGAGGCCCTTGGTCTTGTGAGGATTCTATGCCCCAGTATAGGGGAATGCCAGAGCCAGGAAGTGGGAGTGGGTGGGTTGGGGAGAAGGGGGGTATAGGGGATTTTCAGAGAGGAAACTCAGAAAAGGTATAGCATTTGAAATGTAAATGAAGAAAATATATAATAAAAATAAATAAAAAAGAAAAGAAAATGAAAGAAAAGAAAGGAAAAGAAAAGAAAGAAAAATGTCTTTTCAAACCTAAGTTTTCTATCCTCATCTGATAGTTCCTGCTAACATTATCCTTCATGTTCAGTGTTGCTTTTGATTAATTGGAGCCCTGGACCACCCCCCTCTCTCTCATAAGTGGATATTAGCCTAAGAACTTAGAATACCCAAGATACAATTTATAAAACTCATGAAACTCAAGAAGAAGGAAGATCAAAGTGTGGATACTTTGTTCCTTCTTAGAAGGGGAACAAAATAATCTCTCTCTCTCTCTCTCTCTCTCTCTCTCTCTCTCTCTCTCTCTCTCTCTNTGTGTGTGTGTGTGTGTGTGTATACTAAATATGGAAAGCCAGCCACACATATACCACTACACCCCTAACTGACACCCAACATAGAGTGTGTATACTTCATCTTAGATGGTTTTCCTTGGTGCATGATGTCTTGTATAGTATTGCTGAAAGAATCAAACTCTGGAAAAAAGAGACAGAGAGGATGTACCCAGTCTTTCTTTTATTTTCTATGCTTTTGCCACCGTTAGCAAGGTTAAGAAGATTATTTCTCTTGGTTCTCTGAATCTTCATAATGGATCCTTGTCCTGGAAGGTGGCCTTGTGGAACCCTGATTCAGTTGACAGTGAAAGTGGGATCTACTAGGATGACCTTGACTCCTAGAAATCTGGTGGAAGCATCGATATGAAGAAGAAGAAATTAGAAGACATGGGTAGAAAAGCTTTTGCTCCTAACCGTATGTGGGGTGACCCATAAAGACAAACTGACTCTGCCACAACCACCTAATTGAGAAAGTTAACAAGGGGAAATCAAGAAGAAGAATACATGAGAAAACACATACGATGAAAGTACAATCCCAGCGATGTTATCATTATCTTTATTAGCTAAAGTGGGGGTTAAGAAGATTGTTGGGGTGGTTCTTGCTATAGTGCTAGGCTTAGATTTCTACTAGCTGGAGGTTCAGCTTCTACTCCCTAGGCTACTGCCAAATAGATGAGTAATTCTCAGGCAACAGGCAGATGCTCTACAACCTTTATTCACCACAAAGCTTGTCTAGATGGTGACAGAATCTAATAGGGAAAAATGATCCAAAGACAGGAGATTGTATAAGGAGCTGATTTAATTCACGGACTGATTTTGTTGAATCCTACAGGAATATCTACTAAAATGGGCTGTCCCTCTGACCAACTGGAAGTTAGGTAACTTTGGTTTTGAATATTGAAAAGTGGAAGGGAAAATTTAAGTTGACATAGGACACAAATATAATAAGCAGTCATGCATAGCCCAGATAGACAGATAGTACAGATTACTGGGTAGTCTATATGCTGTGAGACGGGGATTCTCTTCTCCTCTATAAATGAATTTGTAGACACATTGTATGTGTGAGGCATGCTAGGCTTATTTTATGATGCTCAGTGTATCTTACTGTGTTCCCAAACCAAGTACTCTCTGTGTGAACATTTCATCTAATGCTATTTTTACAATATCAAAGAATGCAGTAAGAAAACCTTATTAGGTACATTGTGTCGGTTCTTTTTCCTGGTCTCTATATCCAAAGAGAATTAGTAATTTGCAAAAATAATGATTACAAGACAAAGGGGGAAGTTTGAAGGGACCAATCAGTGTAAAGTCGATATATTTAGTAGGTGACGTATAGATCGTGTGAATGAAGCCCATGTCGATGGCTTGAAGCACTTGAAGTCTAAATGTAGTGCGCTATGAAAAGCCGAGTGGACTGACTGGAACCTGATGATCCTTAAATTTTAAGATCCCCAAACAAATCTGTTCTACCAGAATATGAAGGAATTGAAAAAAAAATGAAAGCAAAGGTAGTGAGAAATGTGTCTTCTAATATTGTGTGTGTGTGTGTGTGTGTGTGTGTGTGTGTGTGTGTGTGTGTGTGTGAAAGTCTGGCAAATTAAAGATGATGAAGAATCAGAAGGCATGAGGGTTTTCTAGTTCATCCGTTGCCTGGGAGCAAAGTCGTATGCTATACAATAGTCAGTGGGTAGGGAGAAATTTCTGCAACACCCTTTGCTAAGAGAGTCGCTGCGCTGTGATCCAGAAGTCTTTGTAGAATTCACAGAGGGGCCTCCAACGAGACTGGAATATTTAGGGATGCAAGTTTTGATATGGTTTATGTCAACGTTTTGATGGAAATTGGTTCAAGTCGACCGTTTGCAAGGTCTCTGCTTTATCCGAATGCGTTCTCAGAATGAGCGGTATGTGTAGCTTACCTTACTTGTCACTGTCAAACAGAAGACATGGAAATTGACTGTACAGCTGGTATGACCTGGACATTGTGCATGGGAACCTGTAGATGGCCAAAATTACATAGTTGACACTCGGACAAAGGAGTCACTAATTTAGTTATTGGCCAAGTTGGAAGCTAATGGCCTATCATCGAGATTTCTCTGTACAGTAGTCCCGTGTAGCTCATCGAAAATGCACATGGATTCCAGAGACTCGCAATAGAATATTAGTGCTCAAAATAAAGTTGTGCTGTCTATGGCACCAACAGTTTTTGATACAATTTAAACAATGCAAAAATGTTTGCTAATGGACATGCTTTTACCCCTCTTCATCTCAGAGAAGAGTTGACTGCAATTTATTGAATATTTTCCATTTTCCTTTTCTTTCTATGGGGCTGTCTGAATTTATTACCTTACTTTCCTAATTGTGTTAGAAGAGGTTGGGCTTAATATAATATATGGATGGAGTGGAAATATCAGGAAGTACAAAGTAAGCCAAAAATGGCTTAAATAGACTGGGAGCACATATTGCCAATAATTCTGAGTGATAAATTCAGCAAAGATCATTGTTCTGCTCTAATAATAAAATCCTAGATATGAGCCATCACTGACATTTCAGAGACACCTAAAAGTTAGCTGCTGTAGTTGCTTTTGTTGGTGACTAAGTAAAAACTTCAAAACTTACTCAGTTTGGACTTTGGAGAATATTATTGCATACCTGAGAATATTCGTATATTCTATCCATAAAACTACCTGGTGAAAGGTCAGTTTTGAGTGTCTACTCTAACAAGGATGACTCTATCTGAATTTCAGTTGCTCTGGCTCCAGCAAATAACCTGCCAGTACTATTCAGGCAAGCCATAAACCATATGGCCACTTACAGAGAGATGTGAACATAGGCTGGGAATCCTTTGGAAGATGGGTTTTAAAAGGAGAGAGAAGGCAATGGAGGGTGAAAATGACCAACATTCATCCTATATATGTATAAAACTGCCAGCGAATAAAATAAAAAGGAAATGAGCTCATAGTGTTCTCAGTGCTTCCTGATGTTGTGGCCCTCATGCAGATATGAGTTGAGAAGCATCTTTGGACTCCAGCTAATGGTGACAACTATTAGTACCACCAGTTGTAACTTCTGGATTTTACACCAAAGTTTCTCCTAGATGCAATAATATGGGATACACCATTTGAGAGACAACTGCTAGCTTCCACTTACATCCCTTAAGACAGCCTATATGATGGGAACATAAAATAATGTGGAAGTACTAGAAAGTTCTTATAATATCATAGAGAAGTTTTGGTCAGAAAAGCAAAAATATATTCCTGCATAGTCATAATAATAAGGAAGCATGCTAATGGAGGGAATTCAAGGGAACATGTATCATATTCAGTACACAGGGAACTCTTCACATTTAGGGCCAATTTTGAAATTGCTTATGGATTTTTATATTAGCAGTACCCCAATGAACAGCTTTTTATTAACCCAAATCCACTGCTTGGTTTATGGTTGACAGCTCCAAGGTGGGTAGACAGCTGTCACACTATAATTGACTGGTGAAAAGCTGATTGAAGGGAATAAGAATACTTATTGTTTTCATTACAGTGGTGGAGGAAGTAAGCCATAGTAAGAGTTTCAGTGTTTTGGGGACTGGTAAGATGGCTTAGATGGTAAAGATACTTTCTGTAAGCCTGACAACCCGAGTTTGGTTCCTGGGGCATACACGGTAAAGAGAGGTTACCCCTTCCAGGTGTCCTCTGACCTCCACACTTTGCCATGACACACACACACACACACACACACACACACACACACACACACACACACACAGAGGTCTACCTCTGTTTAGGATTTCTTCAACTCATGGGCAGTGGCCAGTGGTCAGTTAGATGGACAGTGGAAAGTTAGCTTATTAAAATGATGCCTACATGAGCCATGGTAATCACAATGGGGATGGGAGTGCCCTTCAGAAGAACTTTCTTCCAAGATTAGAAGATGATTGGAATCACATGTGATATGTACACTGTTGAAGTGGGAAGAGTGGAAGAAGGCATGGTGTGTTCACATGTTTGCTTTTGTGAATGTAGGGAGCAAATGGAGTCCTTGGTGAATGTGTATTATTTACTTGACCACTGCCATGTCAAGGACCCTGATATCTCAGACACATGGGGACAGAAAAAAAACCTTCCTTTAGACAGGCTCATAAGAGTGGCAAAGGTTTTCTCTGGTTCAAATGTGGACGTTACGAAGGATTGTGGTTTAGCTAAAAACAGTGTATGCAGAAACTATCAACCATAGCTTTCCTCTTCCCAGATAACTGTAACCTGAACTGATTCCCTACAGAGACCACCTACTAAGATTAGCTAAAACTGTCTCTTCCTTGCTCAGCTGTGCATAATGAACTTGCCTCCTTGCTAAGGAACATAACATAACTGCGCTGAGTTCCATGACTGCAGATGCATTGCCATCAGGATACATAGTGCACCTGATAACCAGCTTTTCTATCGGTGTGATTGCTCATCTGACTTGTCTTCATGTCCTTGCGGCCCCAGTTAGGCTAACTCCAGATCTCTACAGGTCAAGTTACAGCAAGTTTATGCTCACTTTCAACATGGTGCAGGGGGCTAAGGAAAGAATGGATATTATCTTTGACTGGAGAATACTTCCAAATATTTACTATTTTATAATATTTGCAAATCTGCAATTTGTAAAAGTATGCAATGTTTATTTACTATGGTAAAATAGATGCATTGAAGATCATCGGGAAGTTTCCTCCTTTTCCCTTTTTTGTGGGGTGTGTGTGTGTGTGTGTGTGTGTGTGCAAATGGAACTCATTGTGTGCCTCAGCCTTTTCAATCCTGGGATTACAAATATGTACCACCATACCAAGATTCAGTCTTTAACTTTCCTATGAATCTGTGGAAGGGAAGTGATCATTTGGAAAAAGAATGACAATTTTTAAAACTATTTATTTATTTATTTATTTATTTATTTATTTATTTATTTTCATTTTATGTGTATTGGTGTTTTGCCTGCATATATGTCTGTGTGAGGATGTCAGATCTTGGACTTACAGAAGAATGACTCCATATCCTTCAGGCTTTGATTCCCAATGAATGAATATGCCTCCCTGTTAAAAAGGTGGTCACAAGAAGGACCATTGGATAACACAGAATAATCTCTCCATTTCAAAATTCTTTCTTTTTTTTTGTTTTTGATTTCCCAAGACAGGGTTTCTCTGTGTAGTCTTGGCTGTCCTGAAACTCACTCTGTAGACCAGGCGGGCCTCAAACTCAGAAATCTGCATGACTCTGCCTCCCAATTGCTGGGATTAAAGGTGTGCGCCACCACTGCCTGGCTCATTTCAAAAATTCTTAATTATATCTAGAATGCCTTTTTTTTTTCAGATAAAGCATCACGTCAATAGTTTTGGGCCTGTTGGTAAGGGCATTGGTTTGGCTGCCATTATACAGTATGACACTCAATAGTGCATCCACATCAGGGTTATCAGGACTGTGTGGAACAGGAGCCTCATTATATCTTATCTTACTGAGGCATACCCAGCTCAGTTCTAGCTTTATAATGTTCGTTTCCTAAGTTAACCTGGGAAAGTTCACCCCATCCCCTCTCTTTGTTGTTATCTATAGCTGTCAGTAAGTTTATCAGCCAGCTCCCTGAGGGTCCTATTCTCTACTTGTACTGGAAGTCCAGACCAGTGAGCAGGTCTTCCAGTGTCTATCTTTGGCAGCTTTGGTGGTTGACAGTAGTTGGTGGGGACAGTGGGTGGGGAAAGGAGCAGCAGCTGGTTTTCTCTGGTGGTATAGCTTTTCTGCAGCCTTCCAGTTCCACAAGTGTTAGAGCCCTCAAGAAAGCCTAGGGAACTGAGTCTCTTTAGCCTTTGCCAGCGTGTGGTATTGCAGCTTCTGGGCAGAGGTATCAGGAGTCCTTAGTCCCTGACAGTAGCCAGTGTCCCCAAGCCTGATTACTGAGGTGTCTTAGACAGCTCTGGAACTCATCCAATAGCTAAAGCCTACACATTCTCTTTTCTGGTTCTTTACAGCCATCTCTCCATCTTCTGCTTCATCTCTGTAGCCTCTCAGGCCTTCCGGCTACTTCCATCGCCCCCCTTTTCTTTCTCAGTTTGCTTCTCTGCCTTTCTTGTGACCTAGTTAATTCTAGCTGCTTCTCTCATCCCTGAGACAGTTCTGTTGCTTTAATTCTCAGTCTAGCAACTCTGCCTCTTTTGCAACTACAGACACATCTCACCTCTCCCACTGCTTGCAGTTCTTCCTGCCTACGATTAGGGTCTGACATGTCTTCAGCTGTCACGAAGCTGGCTGCCCTGCTACTTTTGAGGCTCAGATTGTGACCACTCTGCCATGTCCTCTGCCACTGTGCTACCAGATCAGTCCTTTTTAGTAAAACAGGCATTAAAAGACCACTTGCGAAATCACTTTGTTGGGTTGCAAGTTGTGACTTCAGTGGAGGAAGAACTAAAGATGTCTTCCAGATGCTTATAGAGCCAGAGAAGAAAAATTTGTACCAAGCACAGCAAATGTTTTATGCATATTAAGGTTTGCACTTAAACCAATCATGGCATTTTGCACTGGGCACAATATTCCCCATGGTAGGTCACTAGAAGTCTAGATGAGAATGAATGATTACAGGTTCTGACTGGTACAATTTATTTGAAATAGTGATGACTAAGGCTGAACCCTTGGGAGCCAGAGATCTGATCTTGATGTAGCTTTTCCAGAACATCTGTGTAGTGTTCAAAGTGTCAGGAACTGGCATAGAAGGGCTTGGCTACCTAATGAACTGAGTCCTTTTGACCAAAAGCATCCAGAGCAGCAAAGGAGAATCTAATTGCCACCAGCCAGAAGACAAGTCCTCCCCACCCACTAGCATCTTAGTTTCTCTATGGGAAGATCAACAGGAGTGCTCACAGCAAGGAACATGAACGGTGGTGTTTCTTAATGGATTTTAATGGTGCTTTCAGGTGTTTGCTATCCATCTAGCACCCCAGGGCGAGGTGAGTTCCTTTCATATGTCTCACTGTTAGTTGTCCTCAGTTTTCCTCAGGTTTTTCATGTGAGTCAAGCTAGTCACTGCTTCCTGAGTGATTCTGCCTTTTCCCAAAGCACGGGACCCCTGGTTGGCTTTCTTAAAGAGAAATCGGACAAGAGGGCACAGGCAAAGTGTGCAAATGCTTGGAAAGAAAAACATCCTTATATGTGGTATCAAAGTACCTGAAGCTAGATTAATTTATAAAGAAAAAAAAAAGACTTTCCAGTTTGGAAAGTCAAATAGCATGCTGTTGGCATTTGGTGAGAGTTTACCTGGGAGTGTGTGCTTTCGTGACAGAGGAAAGGGGTCAGACACAGGCAGAAAGGTCCTAGCATATGGAGTGGCATTGCTTAGTAACAAAAGAGTTCCTCTTAGAACAAACTTGGTTTTATGAGAATAGCATAAAATTCTTCATATGATGTTCCTCCCACTTCTAATTAATTTCCAAGAGAATCAGCCTTTTAAAGAGTCACTGCCTATGAATGCTGTCACATCAGGTGGCAAGTTGCCAGGACTCTAATTTTGGGGGTGGGATAATGTATTCAACCCATACTCAAACCATAAGAAGAAAATGGTTAGGGTACAGGTTGCACTAAATCTGAGTGAGCAGCCATGTGAAGAGTGATAGAAAATGCAGACTCCAAAACCAAACCAGCCAAGCAAGCCCAAAACCACCTGACAACCAAAGAAAGGAAACACACACAATAAATGAAACCAAACGTTTTCTCCACCATGCTTGCATCATGAGTAGATGTGATAAAGCCAAGCCACTGCACACTGCTCCCATGCTAAAGTCAAGTCATGAAGCACCCCGCCCCCTGCCCTCCACATACACCTAAGAGCAGCTGGGGGAGAACCCATGAATTTGCTTCTCCAAAAATGTGTGAGTATAGAGGATGGGCTTGGATGGAATCTGTCTCACTTATGATTTTTAACTGAGTCAGCTCCTCACATCAACATCTCAGCCTTCTCCCCTTCCCTTCCCTTCCCTTCCCTTCCCTTCCCTTCCCTTCCCTTCCCTT
>NC_034607.1:41910276-41918575 GCF_900095145.1 Mus pahari
CCCTTCCCTTCCCTTCCCTTCCCTTCCCTTCCCTTCCCTTCCTGCTGCTGGGTATTGTATGACCAAACATTTACAGATGGTTAGCCATTAGTTGGTTCTTACTATTGATTTTTTTCTTTGTTATGCTTTCCCCTTGAAAGCTGCATTCTGTACTTTAGCATTTAAAAAAAGCCAGGCATGAATAAAAAACAAGATAATTCTCCCTTTCTGTCTTTGTGAGACACCAACATCAGAATAAACCGTGACTGTCTTCCACGGCTAAAATGACTTTTGAAAGCCATGGCTGTGTTCAGAGTGCTCAAACAAGAAGCCAGGCCTCACAGCCATTACTGAGGCAACAGCTGCCCTGGGTAAAGATGATCTGGAATACTGACCTTTTTTCTTTGAATTTTCTTGTTTGCTGCCCACTGCTAGTTACAAATTGGATGCAACCACCTTACCCTTTGGCCAGCAGGGCTCAATTTCACAATGTCTAATTTATATGTAAACAAAGTCACACATTTACTTAATTGTATTTCTCTTAAGTAGTTTTTCCACCAGATTTTGGGAATGTTTAAACTGCAAGACTTTTAATTCTGGTTAACTCTTCCCTTTCTGGAACACTGACAAAATAACACCTAGGAACTTTCAAGGAGGAGCAACCTCTGGGTCTGCCTCCTTGGACCGACACTGCCCCTCAGAGCTCCCTCTCTCACTGGGGCCAGACAAAGCAGTCCATCTGGTTTCAAGAACATATTCCATGTACAGGCAACAGTTTTGGGGATAGCAATTGCTCCAGTTGTTTGGGACCCTCATGAAGACCAAGTTGCACATCTGCTACATATATGTGGGAGGCCTAGGTCCAGCCCATGTATGTTCTTTGGTTGATGGTTCAGATTTTGAGAACCTTAAGAGTCCAGGTTAGTTGACTCTGTTAGTTTTCCTGTGGAGTTCCTATTTCCTTTGGGGCCTGAAATTCTTTCTCCTATTCTTTGATAAGAGTCCTCAAGCTTCATCCATTGCTTGCTTAGGGTGTCTGCATCTGTCTGAGTCAGCTTCTGGGTGGGCACAACATATTCCTGTCTTCAGCTTAGAGCAATTTCTGTGATGATTTCTGACAATTCAAAACAAATTATCTTTGGGAAGATGATTGGCTGTCTGTATTGTCCAGTTGGAGAGAGTTTGTTCCATCATGTTAGGGACAACATGATGTCTATAGTGAATGGTAGCCGCTTTCAATATGTCATCTAACTTGTGACCAGCCACATCATCCCTCCATACCCACATGAAGATATATCTGCCACCTGCCTTGTTTTCTCCAACATGACACCATGAAATGCCTCAGTCCAATGATTGGCTGTAAGTTTCTGAATCTGTCTCAGTTGTTGAGATTCTCAGAGGACAGCCATGCTAGTCTCCTATGCAAGTACAACCTAGCATCAGTAATAGCGTCAAAGTTTGGTGGCTGCTCATGGCATCGATCCCAAGTTGGGCCAGTCACTGGTTGGCCTTTCCTTTAGTCTTTGCTCTATTTTTGATTCCTGCTCAAACTTAATTCTTATGCAAGCATTCCACACAAACCAAGGGACTTACATAGAATCTTCTGTGCTGGTTGATGCATGCAAGCAAACATACTACATATGAATAGTTCAATATGCAAGAAACCCATCCTCTAACATTTCTGAAAGACCAAGTCTTTTAGACATCCAAAGAGCATGTTGGCAGAGCTGTGCCTGATCCACACAGGCTCTTGAGAAAAGCCTCCTTGCCTTTTCCCTGGATTTGAGTAGCTGCCACCTGTCCCTGAAGCATTCTCTACCAACACTCTTCTAACTGTGTCCTCTCATTCACAGACATCAGTAAGTAGATTCATCTCTCTTGCCCTAATCCAGTGTGATCTCATTCTCACCAGTTACAGTCTCAAAGATCGTATTTCCACATAAGGTCCCCTTTTTAGGTTTTGGGTTGAGACTACCTGCCTCCATTACAGCTAATGACCATAGTTGCTCTTTGTTGGTTTCAACTCAGAATATCCAATGACAAGAGTCAATCATCCTCTGGCTTTCCTCTTTGCTGGTTTAAACCCAGTATACACAGTGGCAAATGTGAAACTGCACATGTTGATAAGGGTGACTGCTTTTTGTAGGGGTGTGGTCAAGATTTGTCAGGGAGGTCAGTTGTTCACAAGCAGACAGTCTTCAGTGCTCTCTGATACAGCTAGAGCAAACAGATAATATGATGGGTAGTCTGGTAGAATGGGCAAATTCCAGATTGCAAAAGCGGTCCCTGCGCCCTTCCTGCCAAGGATAGAATGAAGCTCTTCCTTGCCAAGTCCCTAAGAGGGATGCACAGTAACATCGGTGTTATGATTTTCTGAAAATGTGTCTTGTTGAAACTTGGGCTTATAACTGAGTGTTTAGAGTTCAAGTGCAGTATATTATTTACTTTTTTCCATGATCCAGTGAAACTCCTGTCTAGCTGAGGTTGGTATAATACCTCCTTACATTTCACAGTAGGAAAGCCGGCATGTCTGAGCTCTGCTGGAATATTTTAGGGACATGCTAATACTGAGCCATTAAAAATTCTCATTAAAAAATTCCGGTCTTGACTGACTCATCAAGGTTGTGGCTAGTCTTTCCAATTTGACCGTGTTTGGCAACATCCCATATACGCTGGGCAAGAAGAGTGGAACCAAGAATGTTCAGTTATCGAATTACCTTCCTTCTAGATTTTTCAGCTTAACTTCTTGTCTTTAGCCTATCAGTTTCTTCTGAACTTGTGTAGCTCGTAGTGACAGGACATTGTTGCAAGCAAGTTCACATGAGCCAAGTTTGTGTGACTCTTTGCAACTGTCTTGTGTAGACAGAAGGAGTCCAGCATCTTTGGCGGCTTGCCATGTTGGCCTGGATGAGCAAGTGTTGGAAGTCAGAGCCACAGTGATCAGTAGGACACAGCAGGAAGTGTTAGACCACTGAGGCAGTTACTTTTACCCAAATCGTAAAGGGGTGCTTTTAAATTTATTCACTCTGACATGTGCTCTGATAGCTGTTTTCTCATGTTGGGCCAGGAAATGTTCGTGAACAGCAAAAGATCACCAAGGAGCTGATTTCAATCCAATCACATTAGGGTCTCTTTATTCAAGCTCCAGTTTGGGCATCTGCCCCCCCCCCCTCAACTCTGACACTGCAGGAAGGTGGAGGGAGGCCAGAGCCCAGTTTTAGGCACACATTTATAGAGGCAAGAAGAGGTAGCTAGCCTGGTACACATTTGATTGAGGGGCCACTATGGCCTTTAGCATAGTTGATGGTGTTGGGAGCCAAACCATTAACTTCTGTTTTCTTCCTGGTTAATGGTTAATGGTTAATGGTTAATGGTTAATGGTTAATGGTTAATGGTTAATGGCTAATGGTTAATGGTTAATGGTTAATGGTTAATGGTTAATGGTTAATGGTTAATGGTTAATGGTTAATGGTTAATGGTTAATGGTTAATGGTTGTTAGAAAGTGAAGTGCCAGAGGTAGGCTTGTAACCTGAGCATATAGATTTGCTGGGGAATAACCTGGAACCTAGTTCTAGATTCAGATTTCATTGGGAAGTTGTTGGGCATTGGGCTATATCTGATCTCCAGTCGGGCTGAGGTGTGGAACCCTGGGACCAGGTGGTGATAATTCACCTACATGGGATGGAAGGAGTTCTCTCATGCTCCTGGAACTCTGGCTCCTGTCGAAGTTACCACCCCCTCAGCCCCCACAAGAGGAGCATGGTTAGTAGTCACATAGGCATTGTCTCAAGCTTCTGACCTTCAGGCTAAACTCCTCCCCAGTTACCTAGCAACAGTAAAGATAGCATACAATAAGAGGGGCTGCTTGGCCCCACCTCACTCTCTTGCTCTCTTGCTCTTCCTCCTCTTCCTCCCCTTACTCTACTCTCTTCTCTCCTCTCTACTCATGCTCTCCTTTCACTCTCTTTCTTACTCTCTAGTCTTTCTTCTCTCTCTCCCTTTTCCCCTTCTCTCCTCTTGGCTATGGCTGCTCTCTCTCTCTTTTACTTTCTCTCTTTCCCCCACCTTTCTACAATAAAGCTCTAAAACCATAGACTATCTCCTGGACCCAAGGCCCGGTGTGCAGACTCTCACCTGTGTGGGAACCTCTCTCCCTCAGCCCTCTTTCCCTTAACCCCGGGGCTCCAGGGTAACACCCTGGAGCCCCCTGATTTTGGGGGCTGCCCCTTGTCCAGCCCCCCATCGAGTGGGGTCAGTGGCTTAGATGCCCACTTGGGGCTGAGTGGAAAGTGTCCTGCAGCCCTTCTGTGTCTGCCTGCTGAGAGCATAGGTGGAATTCTGGCCGAATATGGGTTATTCCCCCCCCCCTTCCCTTGCCTCTTTTTAGTTTCCACAGGAAGTAACCTGGAAACTGGTAGACATAAACTGGAAACTTGTTGGTGGGTAGCCTGGAAATTGGCACTAGGTACCAGCCTGTTAGTTAATGTGAGTTCAACCTTAGGTCAGGTTCTTTAAGATGGAGTCTGAACCCAAAATATTTGGTCTCTCACTCATATCTGCTTGATTTGTTCACCTGCCATGGGTTATCCACAGGGGTGTAGGGTAAATGGGAAAAGTTAAATAATCGTAGCATCAGTTTTCTTTGTTCCAAGGTAACAAGGAAGTATTAGGAAGAGTTTGATTTCTACCTTATTAATCACCTGAGCCAACTGTGCTTTTTTCTAGAGTTTGTAGACAAATTGTGAATTCCTACTTTCTAGCTTAGAGTCTTTCTGAATTCTTCTTATTAGTCATTCTGTAACTATATTAACCCACTAAATTTAGTAAACTAGGAAGCCAACATCCAAATTACTGCATAGACCTTTTCCTTACTGCTGCCATCCTCAGACTATAGGGTGCAAAAGACAAGGACTGCTGGAGGTAAGGGATTTATCAACTCTGCAATTATTTTTATTATGATGTTACCATTAAGTAATACACCAGAAATAGATACCTTGTGAAGATATATTTTGTTTCTAGGCATTTCTGACAGGTTTCCCTGCTATAAAAGAAACAAATTTAAGGCAAGTAAATGGTACAAGCTTTAACTTCATAGCTCAGATTGTATTTATTCATCTACTCAAGTACCCAGCGGACTATTAGTTTGTGAGAGCTTTCTGTGTCACTCACAGTTCTAGACTCTGTTGATGTGAGGTATAGGACAAGGCTATTGTCACACTGGAATTCATGTACATGAGGGGAGTAGGGAGGAGGAAGGAAACAGTTTAAATGTTTCTTTTTTGTTAAGATTTATTTATTTATATAAGTATATAGTAAGTACACTGTAGCTGTTTTCAGACACCCTGGAAGATGGCATCAGATCTCATTACAGATGGTTGTGAGCCACCATGTGGTTGCTGGGATTTGAACTCAGGACCTTGAGAAGAGCAGTCAGTGCTCTTAACCGCTGAGCCATCTCTCCAGCACCAGTTTAAATGTTTCTTAAAGACTAAAAATAAATTACTGTACTACCCCCAAACCCCACTTCCTGATTTTGAAGAGATATCTTGATTTTCATAGTTTTTGTTCATAATAGTCAAATTGCAGGATTATCTAAGGAACACACACACACACACACACACACACACACACACACACACTGAGACAAACTGTAAAAAGAAAAGTTTTATCATTTGTCAAAGCATGGATTAAACTGGAGAAGAATATGCTAAGTGAAATTAGGCAGATACAGAAAGGTGTATATTTTGATTGATTTGTGGAATTAAACAACTGAATCCACAAAGACAGAGTGCAATAGTAATTAATGTCTAATGACGGCAAACTAGGTGCTTGAGGTTAAAGTACTATGGGCTTGTGGGTAGGCTACTATGAACTTTCCTATGGATTACTATTTGGTGGAGAGGAGGATATATAAAATGATTGGATTATAAAGGATACCTGAGCCTGATTTTCTTTTTTTCTGTTTTTTAACGATCTATTGCACAATGGTAAATGTAGCTAATAACTGAGTATTATAAATTTCAGTATACCATGAGAGTACATTGTAAGTGTTCCCACTACAAAACATGTTAAGTATTTGCTCGGCATAGTGGATCAAACCTGCATGCCTAGCACTTGGGAGGCTAACACAGGAGGATTCTGAGTTCAAGGCCAGCCTGGACTACATAGGAAAATTCAGTCTTAATTAAATAAATAATTAAATAAAAAGAAATTAAGCCGGGCAGTGTTGGCGCACACCTTTAATCCCAGCACTTGGGAGGCAGAGAAAGGTGGATTTCTGAGTTTGAGGCCAGCCTGGTCTACAAAGTGAGTTCCAGGACAGCTAGGGCTATACAGAGAAACCCTGTCTCNAAAAAACCAAAAAAACCAAAAAAAAAACCCCAAAAAATCAAAACAAACAAAAAAAACAGAAGTTACGAGCTAATTAAACTCAAGCAGTTACTAGTAGCATAACAAAAGCCAGGAATCAGGAGGGAGACTGGCTGAAGCATAGCAGCCAGAGTTGAGCTGGGGGCAGGTAATGATAGATGGATACGACAAATGATATTATTGAAATGCAGTACTTTTTAAAGATTAAATAAAATATCATCTTAAAAGGTTAGTTAAGTTAATTATATATAATAGTTTAGTCATTCTACAGTGTATTAAAGTTATAGCATAAGTTTGTACTCTTATACATTAATTTATCAATATATGATAAAAATAAAAGGGCACATAATTATTTTGCTAAGCTTACTATAAGGATCAAGAGTTCTATCAGATTCCATTTCTCTCATCAGCAAAGGTGGGTTTGAAATCTCTCACGTGCTGTAACAAGATTGTACAAACATGCAAGGTACAGGGGTGCAGACCCTACCAAGGGTCATACTTCATAGCTGAAGCAGGAGGATCACAAGTTTCAAAGACAACTGGGGTTGTCTCAAAAAATCACAAGTGTGCTCCATTTTATTATGAAATAAAGGTGTCCCTTTAAGATGGCTGCAATGAGCAATGTAGCTGCGTTTTACATATTCTGTTTGCTGGGTTGGTAGCTACTTATGTAACATAGGTGATTCAATAATTCAATAGCCAAGCACCATCAGGTTAAAATTTCACTGTGTTTTAGATGAAGAAAAAAGTACTCTGCTGAAGGTCAGACAACTTAGAGATTTTGGATCTTGACCAAACCCAGGTCTGCCTTCACATCTGTAGTCTCCATCCCATGTTAGTCTTTCTCAAGAAAAGTTAGAATCGTGTTAAACGCAAAACTCCAGAGAATGTCAACTCTCAGGAAACAAAAAAAGAAAACAGGAAAAAAAAAAAGCGAGACTTTTTTTGGGGGGGGGAAGTGTTGAGTCTAGTTAGCAGAAGAGAGTGTTAAAATGCTGAAGCCGTTGGCCACAACTTCAGCCTGGTGAGGAAATTTTAAATAACTCTCTGCTCCTGTTTGGCAGGCATTTGCAAGGAAGAACCTGCCAAGATTCCTCTATTAGGAGGATTTAAGATTTCTTGAGGAAGCTCTGCTGTCGTTAATATCATATTATGTAAATTATCTTGCAGTCATCAAAATGTTTAGGAAAATCGAGCCATTTTTTAGCCTTTTTATAAATCGGTTTCCCAAATCTGTTGGGAGGGCTGTACTGGGGTATGAGGCATACAGGTACCTGAGCGGACTGGTATTTCTAATTTTAAATGTAAATAGAAGTAGATTATGCCCCCATCATCCACAAGAACTGTATTCAAAATGCTCACGAGAGGACGGAAACCTTACCCACCCACCACTAAACCCCGAAAACCTCTCTTCTGTCTCCTTCCATGTGCACAATCTTGTGGTAAAGCTTAATAAATAAGCAAATAAACAAACAAACAAATATTTTAAAATTTCTATGTAGTTGTGTGTGCTTGGTGTGTGTATGTGTTTACGTCTGCAGATGCTTGTGTGTGTGGAGGCAGGAGTTCAGCCTTGGGTATATCATTCATTAGGAGAGTCCACACTGCAACTAGGCTAGGCTGCCTAGCTAGTGAACTCCTCAGATCCTCCTATCTCTGCTTCTCCAGAACAGGACTAGAAGTGTATCACCATGCGTGATTTTCTATGTACATACAGGGATCGTACTGATGTCTTCATGTTTTTACAACAAGCACTTTACTTACTGACATATCTTACCAGCTCCCAATTTTAATCGAACAATTAGGCACAGTGAAGGATGAGGAATGACCAATAAAGAAAAAGGGCAATGGGCATTTCCAACCACACATTGTACTAAATGCTACACGAGTGTAATCTCTCTCTCTCTCTCTCTCTCTCTCTCTCTCTCTCTCTCTCTCTCTCTCTCCCTC
>NC_034607.1:41919646-41948600 GCF_900095145.1 Mus pahari
TTTATAGAATGCTCCATTGCTTGGTGAGTTCTTGGTAAGTTCTGTATGCAAATTAACCCATTTTTAATGTCCAACTCAATATTTTTAACAAATTCATGGAATAATGCAATCATTATCCTAATCCTGTTTTAGAACTCTTTCTAGTCTAGAAAATTCTTTTATACCCATTTCCTGCCACTTAGCAAAATGTCACTAAGGTTCATTTTTTTTTTTCAAACAAGCATCAGTGCTTTATTTAATTATCATTAAATAGTATTTCACTATATGGACATACCATGTTCTGTGTATTGGTTTGTGACCTGGTGGACATTTGGACTAGCATCAGTTTTTGCCTATAACATATGTTTCCATGACTATCTAGATACAGATCTTTGCATGGGAGTACATCAGTATTTTCTCTCTGGTCAATTTCTATATATGACTTTTCCAGGTTATAAAGTGAGTTCCCATGTTATTATGAAAGGAGGATCCAAGCTATTCTCAGAAAAGCTTCATCGTTGTAGATTTCCAAGGCAGTGCACACTTGTTATTCTCTACATCCACACCAACAGCTGTCTTCCATATTGGACATTTAAAGCCGCTCTATTCTGCTCATAGCAGAGTCACTTTGAAGATTGTTTCTATTGTCTTGAGACAGAGTTTTATTCTAATCTACAGGCTATTCTCAAACTTGTAGCCTCCTGCCTTAACTTCCCTAGTGCTGGGATTTTAGGCATATGCTACTCTGCCTTGCCGAATTGTGGTTTTGACTTGCAGTTGGCTAATGACTGATGACATTGAACCTTGTATACTCCCCAGCTCTTGTAAATCTTCCTTGGAGAGGTCCTCTCTAGAACTTCTGCTCATTTTTAAAATTTGGATTGTTTGTCATATTATTGAGTTTTATGGGTTCTTTATATATTTTGGACATAGGATCTTTTTCACCTCTACTGTTATGCCTCCCTTTTCATTTCTGATTTTGTTAATTAGGATGCTGTCCCTGTGCCCTCTAGTTAGTCTGGCTAAGGGTTTATCTATTTTGTAGATTTTTCTCAAAGAATCAGCTCCTGGTTTGGTTGATTCTTTGAATAGTTCTTTTTTGTTTCCACTTGGTTGATTTCAGCCCTAAGTTTGATTATTTCCTGCAGTCTACTCCTCTTGGGTGAATTTGCTTCTTTTCATTCTAGATCTTCTAGGTGTGCTGTCAGACTGCTAGTGTATTCTCTCTCTAGTTTCTTTTTGGCAGCACTCAGNGCTATGAGTTTTCCTCTTAGGACTGCTTTCATTGTGTCCCATAAGTTTGGGTACGTTGTGGCTTCATTTTCATTAAACTCTAAAAAGTCTTTAATTTCTTTCTTTATTTCTTCCTTGAACCATGGTATCGTTGAGTAGAGTGTTGTTCAGTCTCCACGTGAATGTTGGCTTTCTATTATTTATGCTGTTATTGAAGATCAGTCTCAGTCCGTGGTGATTCACCTCTACTGTTAGTAAATATTTTGTCCTGTCCGTGGCTGGTCATTTCATTTTCTGAGTAGTGACTTGAAAGGCAGCCACTTTTAAATTTTCCCGAAGCCAAGTATCTCAGAGTTTCTCTTGTCTTTGGCCTTTTAGCAAAGCAGTCCTCACCTCAATTACAGGCAGAAAAATTGTTGTTTCTTGTTTCATTCTAGAAGTTGTATGATTTTTCTCTTATTTTTAGTTCTGTTGCACTGTATATTGATTTGTACAGTGTGAATTATGAATCTGGAATAGTGATTTTTCAGTCTGGGACAGTGTTGTTCTCCAGAGGCATTAAAGAAAGGTAGAAGGTACTACGACTGCCACACTTGGGAAAGGTGACTATTTGCTACTAGAGCCACCTGGTCCTAGATGATACTAAATGTTATTTCAACACTCTATCACAAAGACTCACTGATTACAAGCCCTTGGTGTGAAGTCTGGGAAACCCCAGGGTAGGATGATAACGTACAATGAGCAACACCTGTCTAGACCCTGTTTCTGTTTTTCTAGAACTGCCATGTCTACATCTCCCAAAGGGGATAGTTGAGGTATGCAGTGGTGGTGGGAACAGTTCTGAGCAAGGGACTAGACATGCCAACTGCACTAACCTGGAGTGTATTGATCTTTCCATTAATAGCTTTGTTGAGACAGAATTTATATACCTCGTAATTCACTCACTGAAAGTGCGTAATTCAAGGGGTTTGGTATGTTTGTAGGACTCTGGAGCTGTGACCACAACTGTATTTTAGAATGTTTTCATTACCCCATTCAAAGAGCATTTTGACCCCCTAGCAGGCACCTCCACTTTCACTGTGCTTCCCAATCTTAAGGAACTGGAAATGCATTTTCTGTTTGTTTAGGTTTGCCTAGTCTTAACATCTCACTTAAGTGCTAAGGTAGAGGGTGTGACCTCCTGTGACAGTTTCTTTCATTTTGAATGTTTAATGGTGTTACATTTATACCTGGGTCAGCTTTTCATTACTTATAGTCTCTGAGTAAATTCCATTGTATGGGCAAAGCATATCTTGTCTGTTGATTTGTCAGTTGTGGATAGTTGTATTATTTTCATTTTTCAATTATTATTAACAACACTGCTGTGAACAAAAATGGAATCCCAGTGATTTATTGTTTATACAGTTCAACAACACTGCTTTTGAAAGGGGAAGTAGAATCCATACCAAGGTCTACTCAAGGTCATGTCAGGTGCTCCCCGAAGGTTATTTGGGAACGAAATTTTAAAATTAATTTTATTTTTCCAAAGTCAGGAAAAATTTCATCTATCCCAGTGCCTACTCAGTGGGTTAGTCTGGCCAAGCGGAAGGCATATTTTTAATTGGATTTATGCATCTGTCCTTGAATTCCAAAGACTCTACTGCAAAATGACCATGGCTATGGCTGAGTAACCTGGCTTCTAAAATTTATAGAGAAAGAAGTATTAAGGCTGCCTTGCCAAGGCTGTCTTTAGAGATCAACATTCCTAAATCTAGATTTTTTTCTTTCTTTTTTTGGCTCCAAGGCCAAAAAAAGACCAAGGCCTATAGCTCTGTGACACCTTCCGGATGGGCCCATGGCACCACTGCACTAGATGTCCTTGGCTTCCTCCTCCCATCATTGATCTCATATAAAGAAAAGAACAAAGATCCAAAATGGCTTCTTTTTTTGCATTTTGGTTTCTCAGAAAATAACCACAGAAAGATTATGAGAAAGTGTCTTTGTTTTAATCCCATTTGTGGGGTTGTCCGGATACTTTCGACTGACTGAAGCAGATGGCTATGATTTGCCTCGTGCTCTAGCAGAGGCATGTTTTTGCCAACTACAGATAGTTTCTGTGATTGCGTGATATTTGGAATTCTGAGAACTTTTCAAAGGGTATAAAAATGCTAGAGCCCCGATAGGTGCGGTGTGCGGTTGTTGCTTGTTTAGGGAGGTTGATTGTATTTTGTTAGTAGCAGTGCTCAAAAATGAAACAAAAGGAAATAAATTAGATTTATGGATTTTTTCCTAACTCCTTTTTCTCTTCTATCCTTGATATTCTCCTATCTAGTGTGAGGGAGGGAAACTGGTGGGATAAAGTGTGGGAAAAAGAACCACAAAACAGCAAAGATGGCTACAATGGCTCAGTACATAAAGACATTTGCTGCCAAGTCTGTCTCTCTCTCTCTCTCTCTCTCTCTCTCTCTCTCTCTCAAACACACACACACACACACACACACACACAAATGAAAAAATAAAATGTATATTTTAAGTGAAAAATTTTATTGGTTATTTTATTTACATTTCAAATGTTATTCCCCTTCCTGGTGTCCCCTCCTCAAACCTCCCATCTCATCCTCCTCCCCATGCATCTAAGAGGGTGCTCTCCCACTTATTTCTGCCTCACCCCTCTAGCATCCTCCTATACTGGGGCACCAAGCCTTCACAGGACCAAGGCCTTCTACTATTACTGATGACAGATAAGGCAACCCTCTACTACAAATGTGGATAGAGCCATGGACCCACTCTTGTATACTCTTTGGTTGGTGATTTAATTCCTGGGAGCTCTGGGGAGTCCAGTTAGTTGATATTGTTTTTCTTCCTATTGGGTCACAATCCCCTTCAGCTCCTTCAGTCCTTCCCCTAAGTCTTCCCTTGGGGTCCCTGGGCTCAGTCTGATGGTTGGCTGTGAGTATCTGCATCTGTATCACTCAGGTGCTGGCAGAGCCTCTCAGAGGACAGCTAGACCAGGCTCCTGTCAGCAAGCATTTCTTGGCATCAGCAATTTTATATTAGGAATGAAAAGCTTCACAAAGTTCCTGCTCTTTAATTTTCATTCTACTTTGGTTTGACAAACGGAACTCTGCTTTTTGCTCCTCTGTATCTTTTCTGACCATTTAGGAAATTCTGTGGTAATTGAAAGTACAGATGATGCTCCTAAGAAGAATTGACTCAGCTGTCCTCTGCTGAGAGAAAATACAAGCTCCCTTCTCATCGTCTGATGAATTTGATGATCAATACTACTTATACTGATACATTATCTTCTCGGTAAGGAGTTGTAACAGTGAATTTTGTTTCTCTGTTAATTTAGTTAACAATATATTTATATGGTACTCATAGCACACAGTTGGGCTGAGTGCAGAGTAAAAAGACAAGGAAACCACAGGACATATTCAGATGCTTATGGTAGTGATGTGTTAATTCAGGTTTCTGTGGAGATAGAATGAGAGATACAGATTATAAGGAATTGGACCATGTGCTTAGAGTGGCCAGGAAATTCCAAGATCCCCAGAGATGGGAAGCTGGATGTTCATAAGAGCCAACTGTGTGAATTCTAGACTGAGGACAGAAAACCAATATTCCAGCTCAACAGGAAGGTCAGCAAATGGCAATCTTACAGTGCTTTTGTTTCAGTCACGTGTTTGAGGAGAAAGGAACACTCTGATTAAGAAAGTCAATAGGCTTACTTAGTCCTCTAACTCAAATGCAAACCTATTTGTTAAACAACTTATACAGACATTCATAAAGATGTTTAGCTAGGTACCTGGTTGCCTTATGGTTCAGTGAAGTTCATGTAAATTCAACATCACAATAGGCACAGACCAATAATGATGGTCTGTGGTCAGACAGACCAATAATGATCTGACAATGACTAAGTGAATAATGTATTTGATGGACATCATTTGAGATTTTCCTTGCCCTCTTCCAGACCATGGTGGACCAAAATCCTATAGGCTGATAAATACATTTACTGTACCTAGTCAGTCTATTGAATATCAGAGCTCAGGAACACCATGTTCCTGTAGAGAATCATTTATTTACCTTCATTATCACATGGCTGATTGGGATGTGTGTCTTGTGTCTACTGCCCAGCATCATGAATCTCCATCCTATCAGTATCCTGGAGAAAGAAAGATCAACATTCTAAATTCAAAGAATAGCTTTTACTTAACATACATCACTTTTATGCCTAATAAAGTTGAAACTTGAAGGTTGGAAACTGTCTATATCTCCTGGAATGTTAAGGCTGGTTCTTGGTGTGTGCATATGGAATCAACTATTCCTCTGGGACTAGAGTGTGTTCAGAGAATAAACTTACAATATGTGTGTCATTTCTTGAGGGTTAGGGTAGGGAAAGTTGATGTTGAATGATATGCTATATTTTCCAAGATCATTTTATAAAAAGGAGCTGGCCATCTTAATGTAACTTAGAACTTATCTAAATAGCCCAGCTCTAAAGAGAATTGTGTCTGCCGTTGGAAAATGCTCTGGGAAGGTGAAAATAGCTAAGAGACAGTTTTTTTTTTTTTAATTAAATTTATCAACTTTAGGGATGGACTAGATTTCAGCGTATGTCAAAAGAAATAAAGAAAGGCGATTAGGGGTTCAAAGTAAAGAATTTGAAAAATTTCTTTGCATTTAATACACATTTGGAGGTTTCCTGGGAGCTAAACATCTGGAGACTGAAACAGACATATTTAACATATCATTTCTCTGTCTCCATAAATTTAGAATGTTATGGGAAGAAAGAGGAGAGATGAGGAGTCCCTGATATGTAATCCGAGAAAGATGAGGATGTAGGTGACATGTAGAAGACATCTCAGAATGTAGCAGAAAGAACAGCAGCATCTCCAGTTGAGAACTGAGCATGAAAAAGAAATCAAAAAGTAACAGGCTGACTTATAAACTTAGAAATAAATAAACATCATCTTTAAAAAAATCAATCGAAAGAGACTTTATTTAATCAGTGCTAGTTTTCCGCATGATGATAGGTTTGTACAATGAGTCCAGAGTGATTTCTTTTTAATTAAATTTTTTTCACTTATTCAGTTTACATCTAACTCACTGCCCTCTCTTAGTCACCCACTCCCACAAACCTTCCCCCATCCCCTTCTCCTCTGAACAGGTTGGGATCCCCCTGGGTATTCCCTCCCCCACTCACCCCCAGGCCAAGTCTCTGTAAGGCTAGGGGCTTCCTTTCCCATTGAGGCCAGACAAGACAGCCCAACTAGTAGAACATTTCCCACATACAGGCAACAGCTTTTCGGATAGCCTCTGTTTCAGTTTTTCAAGAGCCACATGAAGATCAAGCTGCATATCTGCCACATATAAGTTGGGAGGCCTAGGTTCAGCCCGTGTATGTTCTTTGGTTGGTGATTCAGACTCTGAGAGCCCCCAAGGTTCCACGTTAGTTGACTCTGTTTTGCCATCACCTTTAATGATACAGACTTCATAGTGATTTGAACTTCAACTCAAATAAATAAGCATGTTTGTAGAACTTTTAAAAAATATCCATTGTATTGGTTACTGTTAAATGCCATGTTACCACTACTTATCCCTTGAGAAGGGAGTTTCAGTTAGAGGCTACCTAGACCAGATTGGCAATGTGTGGAGCATTGCCCACTGTGGGTATCACCATTCTCTGGGCAGAAGGCTTTGAGATGTGTAAGATCGGAGGAGATGGCTAGCTTGAAAGCAAGCAAGCAAGCATCCCCAGCACCTTTGTCTCTTTCTGTTCTCATTTTCCAACTTTAAGTTTGTTAGTAACATTAATTAAAGCTCTCTGTATTGTTTATTGAGGCAGGGTCTCCCATTTCAATGCTGAGTGTATCAATTCTGGTAGTCTAACTGAGTTTGCTTCAGCTATCCCTTCCCCCTGCTGCAGACACACTGGGAATACAGATGGGCTGCATTACTTGTGGGTTTTTATGTGGATGCTGGGGATTCAGATGCTAGTCCTCACCAGGATGCTCTTAGTGGCTATGGTCATAATTCGTTAGTATAGACTGTAGCATCAGCATCATAGAGCTTACATTTTAACTGTTGCTCTCATTGTAAATGCCTAGTTCTGCCCTTTCAAACTTTCTTTCCCTCTCCCCATGTCTCATATAAAAAAAATAGTACAACCATAAAGATCACAAACTCAATTTCTTAAAAAATATTATTGGTGTGTGTGTGTGTGTGTGTGTTATATGTGTGGGGGTAGGGGTATGTATGGTGTGTGTGGGAGTAAACATCCTGTGGAGAACTGTGGAGTGGCAGGCTTGGGGGAATAAAGGGAGCGAGAGAAAACCTGCATCCTGTCGGAGTTCCAGTGCTCTGGGTGGGCGGACTCGGGAGAACTGTCACACGCTTTCCACATGGCTCTAGGTGGGTATCTGGCTGTGCGAAGCCATGGAACCCCACCTTGCTGGGGGTGGTGGTGGACAAGGGGCAGTTTGAGGTCTCTGTGCCTCACAGAGGCCAGAGATAACAGGTTCTCAGTTTGAGCAACCTAGACACTGCTGAACACCTTGGACGGATGAGCTGAGAACAAAATGGGGGCCTAGTGGGTAGCTCGGTCATGCCCCAGGGCCGAAGGGAGGAGAGGGCAGGGGGAGAGGGGGCGCTGGGTGGTTCCCATGCAGGTGAGAGTCCTAGCATAGGAAGGCTTTCTGGCGGGAGGTTTGATGCAGCTCTGTAGGGCAAAGTCCATCTCATCCTTTAAGCAATGCGGGCCTTGATGAGCAGAGACAGTCTATAGTTTTAGAGCTTTATTGTAGAAAGGCAGAGAGAAAGAGAGAAGGTAGAAAGAAGGAGAGAGGCTGGCCATGGTCATGTGGAGAGAGAGAGGGAAGGGAGAGAGAGAAGGAGGGCTAGAGATGAGAACAAGAAAGGTGAGAGCTTAAAAAAAGGGAGGAGGGGCCAAGCAACCCCTTTTATAGTGGGCTGGGATACCTTGCTGTTGCCAGGTAACTGTGGGGAGAAGCATACCTGACTATAGTCAGGTAACTGTGGGGGTGGAGACTAGCAAGAATGCCAGAAGCTTGGGACATTGACTGCATGACTTACAGTCACAGGATTATGGAGTTGGGGGCTCTGTGGTGTCAGGTACCTGTCTCTGGGAACGTGGCTCACTGTTCTGTTCCTTGTAGAGTTTCAGACTGGGTCTCCAGAGCTAGCCTCATTCAACCAAAACAGGGTGCCTTTCATGGCCCCACAGAGAACCTTCTCTCCCCCTACCTCTGTGTGGATCAAGGATGAAACTCCGGGTACCAGTTTTGCATGGTAAAGTCCCTTCACCCACCGAGCCATTGTACTACCCCATCATTTTAGATGTCTGTTTGAAAAGCAATCTTGCTTGAAAAATGACAGTTGTTTTAGTTGTCTTCTTATACAAAATCAGCCACATTCAGACTTTGAAACTTTTTTTTTTCAGAGAAAACTGTTCTAAAAATACAAACACAACTTTTTTTTAAAATTTATTTTGCAGATGTTCCCAGGGTTTTGACTACTTTAGCTTTAATTAATGTCAGTAATAAATTTAAAGTTGGAAAAAAAATCAAGGAGTAAATGACAGGAAAGAAATGTATGACTGTGAATCGTCATTTATTATAATTATGCTGTGATGGCATTTTAACAAATTTTATTTGAAATACAAAGCAAATCTCATACAGAGCATATCAGCAAAGCAGTGCAAGCATTAGATTTCAATGGGGAATATTTTTTTTTTTCAGAAAAAAAAATTAGATGTTTCTTGCAATCCACATTCAACAAGGAGAGAAATGTTTGGGAGAATATTTTTATACTTTATTTTTTATTAATTTTTTTGAGTTAGCACACAAAGTAATGTTTCACTATAGCATTTTTACACATATATGTCATTCTATGCATTATTCTAATTCATTCTTCTTTTCTCCTGCTTTTCTTTTATCTCCCAATTCCCTCAAGAGGTAGCTAATTCATGATGATATCAAATTATATTGTAGGACTGGAGGATGATAGAGTTCGTAAGAGCTCTTCCTGTGCAACTGGGAATCTTCCATCCACATAAAAACATGGGAATTAGCATGTTTGCATCTGTAATGCCAGTGATATGCAGAAGGGAGGTAGGAGGGTTGCTGGGGTTTGATGTCTACCAGGCTAGCTTCAGGTTCTGTGAGAGACCCTGACTGACAAGAACAAGGCCAAGGGGGGCAGAGCAGAAAGCCTGACATCTGAAATCCTCACCTGGCGTTCACGTGTGCAGGAACCTATCACACATGCATAGATAACTCACTCTCTCAAAAATATTAAATTCCAGCAAGTAATAGTGTATCATTTCATAAGCTTAGTACTGCCACATGGTTATGATTATATTATTGAGCTCATCATTTGGCTAAACTAGTGTATTTAATGTTGATTCCCTTAGATAACGGAGATTAGTATAATTTTAGAAATTATTCAGAGCAAATTTGAAGTATATATTTATTTTAAAAGTTATTTTCCTTCCCTCTAGAACAGTGGTTCTCAACGTGTGGGTCATGGTCTGCTGTGGATCGGCCATAGTCGGTCCCTCTCAATCTGTGGGAGAAATCAAGGTTCCGGTTACAGGTGGGCAGAGAGTTGGCGAGAAGGGGGTGACAAATAGACACGGACACAAGGGTGTGTGCTGTATCTGAATGCAATTTTGTCAAAGTGAGCATCAGTCTTATCTATTACAGAAAACAGAGAAGTGATACATTAAAGCCATCCAAGGTACATTGAAGTTATCTGATGCAAAATTACTATTACAACAAAACAGAAGAATGCATACTAAAAGCTAACCGGAACCAACTGGGATCAAAAGCAGCCCCACCTAAGGTCAGCTTAATCTTAGAAGCCAGGGGGCAAGGGCTTCATGCCCTTGCCATAGTTCCAATTCTAGTCTCTTGTATAGTCCACCTTCCCCCTAGACCATTGTAAATTCCTATGTATGGGAGTGACTCAGCTATCTATAATGCTAAGTATTTACTCTAGTTCCTCCTTAGACCACAACCTTCCTTCTTCCTAGGCCATGGTAAATTCTTGCATATGGGAGGAGTTTGCCCTGAGATTTCTAACTCTTATCCAGTAAAATACTGTAAGAAAGCACGCAAGACCCTCCACACTATTGCAGGGACAAATTTGGGGCATTATAGCTATGGGAATGCCAAATTTCCAGGAAACTAAGTTTCCATGAACTTTTTGCCTCAGGACTGCATCCAGGTTTCTAGGCCTGTCATGCAAGTCACTAGTGGAGTGGATGTAGCAATGGTCCCTTGGAGGTGGAACCCTTGGGGTCCCTTTCACGGGGTCACATATCAGATATCCTGTCCATCGGATAGTGACAATTCATTATAGTAGCTAAATTAGAGTTATGAAGTAGCAATGAAAATAATGATGGTTGGGGGGGTCACCATAAGATGAAGAAATGTCATAAAATGTCACAGCATTAGGAAGGTTGAGAGTCACTGCTCTAGAAGATTGTGTGAAGTAGAATATTAATATTGAAGAAACCACATCCTGTCATAGGAGGAGGGACCCAGGATGGTCCTGGCTATCAATGTTTGAATGGCTCACCAACTCATTGATGTTCCCTTCCCTTGCTTACTCTGCCACTGTCCTTTCTAGCTCACAAGTCAGTGCTCTGAATTATTTTAATGGCTCTTCTGGTCCCAGCTCTCTTGCTGTCTTTGCAGGCATTTTAAAAAGCCTGAACATAGAAGTTGATATTCTAAATTTCCTCATTTCCCACTTGGAAACAGAGTTGCTGCAAACTGCACATCTAGAAAACTGTTGCCTGAGAGACTACTCTCAATGCAATCTGGACTACTCAGTGGGTTCTATGGATCTTATATTGTTTCATTCCATCTGACCTGGTAGGAAGAAACATACCTGATGAAGGTGACACTTTACCATCTATGACAAAAGCTGCTCATTTTGTGTTTTGTTTAACTCCTTTTTGGTCTTTTTTTTTTTTTTTTGTTAACTTACTAAATACTTATGATCATTTATTTGGTTGCTGGTTTGATGTTGGTCAGCCTGTATCTGTAGCAGCAGAGACTTATAATCATTGTTGAATGCTCCTTGTCTAAAATGGTGTGTATCATGAATCAGTATTCAAGTATTTGTTAAGTATAGTGTCATAAAGTTCGTTCAACTATGGAATAGTGACAGGTGTGGGGATGGATATCAATGCTATGCATTTATCCTTTGGAAAGAGTTTGTTCGCAGCAGGCAATTTTCCGATATTTCCTCTCTCTCCAGGTCTCACTGTGAAGCTCAGGGAACTTTGCAGTTGAAACTTTGAGAGGATTTACACCCAGAGATCATGACGTTACCCCGAGCCTCCTGTAGACTCAGTTACCAACACCTTAGGCTCCATAAATCTGCTCTCCGCACTTGACGCACGTTTATTTCTTGTAACAATTCTTTGGCTGTGTTTTGTAACTCTGACTTACCCTGTGTTTGAGTGCCCTTCCTTCTTAAGCTGGAGTCACTAATGGGGATGATATTAAAGAATAAGATGTGTTCTTTAAAAGTGACTGGTAACCTAATCAGATACTCTTGTACTGACTACATTTGCTGCTGAGGTAGGAATGAGTGCACAGACAGATGTATGTACCTCAATTATGTATGACTTATCTGCTCTAATAAAAAGAACCGCACATTAGCGCTTATTAGTTTTATCTTCCCAAAGGAGACCCTGCCTGGGGTTTTGCAAACAGTAAGGTCTGCTAATTAGCATATCTCCCGGCATGGTGAAGCTGGCACATGGTTGACTCTTGCCTTCTTTTCTAATTCAGAAAGAATGCTGCCTCAGATCTCGAAATCAGAAAACCATTTCCTTAGAGACCTTTTTATTATTATTATTTTATTTTATTTTATTTTTTGTTTTTCGAGACAGGGTTTCTCTGTATAGCTCTGGCTGTTCTGGAACTCACTTTGTAGACCAGGCTGGCCTCAAACTCAGAAATCCACCTGCCTCTGCCTCCCAAGTGCTGGGATTAAAGGCGTGTGCCACCACGCCCAGCTAGAGGCCTTTTCTTTTTCTTTTTCTTTTTCTTTTTCTTTTTCTTTTTCTTTTTCTTTTTCTTTTTCTTTTTCTTTTTCTTTTTCTTTTTCTTTTTTTTAAAAGCAAACAACTTTCAATACAAGTGAGAATGTTGATATATTCCGAAAGTGTTTGCCTCTGTCATTAATAAATTTTGTCTGTCCAAGACTGAAAAGATGCAATCAACCTAACATGTTGAAACCTTAGCATTCATTTTGCTGGGATGAAAAAGCCAAGCTCGGTGAACAAGAAGCACCATTCACTACCCTGTTCCCCCCAACCCCCAGTCACCTGGAACCATTGTGTGTGTAGCTGGCAGAGATCCCAGGTTACACACAGTTGGAACACAGAGCTTCCCCCTGTTGAGGACTTACATGCATATCTCTATATTCATCAGAGGAAGCTTAGAATCCACCCATTAGATATTGCATGCCTCCAGCTTTAACAACTTATTCTAAATGTGGGAATCTTATGGTATTTTGGGTTTAAGGTAAAATCTGTAATTCATTTGTGTGGATCATTAATGACACCCCACCCAAGCCAGGCATTATTTCTGCAGCTGCAGTTTTCATAATGCCAATTGGCTGCAATAGAATTAAATAGTTAAAGGAAACAAATCCTTTGATGATGATCAGGGTAGGTTATCACTTGAAGATGCTTGGAAATTAATTATTCTTGTTGGAGAAGAGGTTACAGTGGAGCTGTTACTTGCCTCCTTCGGGAGGATGCTATGTATTGTCTTTGATAGTATTGACTGTGAGTGTAGGGCTCTGAGAAAAACCCATGTGATGTGTGGCTGGAGGTATGTAAAGGAAAGGTGCTCATGTAGCTCTTGGCTCCTGTGTAAAAGGCAACAGTATTCCCTTGGGGTCCTTAGATCACATATTACAGAGATAATGCCACTAGGTAAAGGAAACTTATAGCAACAGGCTGAGGCTGGATCTCCTATAGCTTTTCTTTCAGTAATTTAAAAACAGGGTTTATTATATCTCTCCTAGGAAACCAAGCTCTGGGGACACACTGCATTCAAACACGTTCTTTGGCAATACATCCTATTTTAGATTTCAAATTGACTTAGGGGCGGAGCCTTCTTCAGGGCCACTGTTTGCTCATCACAGCAGAATGTTCTTCAAAGTCTGAAACTCCTCATATGTACTCTAAATTGTCTCTGTTTTTTTTTTTTTTTTTTTTATTTTGTCCTTCATCTACTCTGAATTTTCTATGAAAGCAGCTTTTGGGATTGGATTCAGGGCCTTGTACATATCAGAGAAATGCTGTATGTATCATTGAGCTATACCCCAGACCATTATTTGAGCTATACTGTAAGCAACTGAGAGGCCTGGATTACACACACACACACACACACACACACACCACATACACACGATCTAGGAAGAAGTGAGCATAGAAACGCCAGTTCCTGCCTTGATGGAGCACAAGCTGTAACAGTCTATGAGAAATGCTGAACTACACAGTCATTGATGAAAATAGGACTGGAGCTGTGCCCAAGGCCCTCCAGGGCCTCAGCCACATGACACAGAAGTGGGGACGTCTTGACAGTCTCATCATCCCTCTGAGATGATATGCAACTTGTAGGTTTTGTTTGTGTGAGATACATGATCTAGAATAATCAGCACACAGTAATCCTTTACCCCATACCTGTTAGCCAATGTGGTGATGAAAAATTAACTTTGCTTCTTGTTCCTGTACTAAATAAAGGAATCTGCTTTATATCATAACACCTTTAGAATACAGAAGATTCCTTTTTATTCTTTTAAAATAAAAAGCCTCCGTATCTGGGTTTCCTCTTCTGCTCCAGACACTTGTTTGTCAATGTGACTAAGTTAAAGTAGGGGTCGGGAAGAGGGAGAATTGGAGAAGTTGAGGCAAACTGACATGAAAATACCGGAGCTCTTCCTGTGCCTTTGTCTAACCACAAAGATCATACAGACACCCTGCTCAGAGGATGCCAATGGTGCTCTGATGAATGCAGTGCTGTGTCTGAGGATGATAAGATGTTGTCTGCAGTAGAGAAGAAGGCCAGGAGAATAGAAACCATCTTTCTGAATAGAAACCGTCTTTCTCAGCATGCTACCTTTGAATAGGAAGGCAGCAAGCAGATTTACAAGAAATTGTGGAAAGGTATTTAGTATCATTTTTTTCAAATGCAATGTATAAAGTAATATACTTTTATGAAGGTAAATAGTCTATATATAGCAATGCACTTGGTACATATAAGTTGTTACCATCTTTGAAAAGTATGCAGGGCATTCAGAAAATATCACTGTACTCTACTAAAGCTGTATGACATTCGGTATTTAATTTTCCTTAAAAGTTGAAGGTGGGTGAAAACAATGTGCTACAGAAACTAAGGAGACTACTGAACCTGTCGGTAGCTGTACTAGTTATTATTTGTCGCTTTGATGAAATGCCACAGCCAGACAACTTATAGGAAGGTGAGTCAATTTTGGCCTATGGGATATTTGAACATAAGGTCAGAGGAGGCGTATAACAGGCATCTGGAGCAGGAAGCTGAGAAATTTCACATCTTCCTCCATGCAATGGAAACTGAGGCAGCAAATTAGAAATGGGAGGAAGCTATCCAAACCTTGGCCAGTGAGGTCCTTTCTTGAATTAGGCTTTATCTACTAAAAGTGCCCAAACCCCCGAGCCAATTAAAGATCTTGTTTATTGAAACTATTCCACTAGCCATGGGACTCTGAAGCAGCAGTTTCAAGAGCAGGAGCGGTTAAGTCACAGGACTGTGAGGAAGAAATAGAATTTCTCTTATTGTAGTTCTTCATCTTTAGCACTGGCACATTCTAGCAGTCACCAAATGATCCAGTCACTTTTAAAAAGTGTGGAACAGTCATATGCTAAAGGCGTGCATGCAAGCTAGCATCTTGAAATAATGCCCTGGTTCCCTCTTCATGGCTTTTAAAGATGGGGAAGATAACTATGAGAATGTTTTCAAAGATTATTTCAGTCTAAGAAGCTTTTTGGTTGTGGTCAGGAAGACGGCTCACTTGGTAAAGGGGGTACTGTGTAAGCCTGAGGACCTGAGTCTGGATTTTCAGCACCCATCATGGTGGGTTAAAGGAGGAGCCCTGGGGTTTGCTTGTCAGCAAGTCTAGCTAACTGGTGAGCATTAAGTCAGTGAGAGAACTTGTTTTAAAAAATAAGCGGAGAGGGACTGTGGAAGATACCCAGTGCCCATCTACTCCTCTAAACCTTACATGAAGATCTGTTTTATGGCCATTTGACTCTTTGCCAAACTTTAGAGTTTAAGAGTCTGCTTCTTTCCCCATTATTCCTGCCATGCACTGACCCAATTTTATTTTATTTTTTTCTTAAATTTTTTATTATTTAAATGCATTTTATAAATCAAACATATTAACAATATTGAGTATTTTGAGAATAAAAGAATACATAAAAATTTGTTCAACTTTTATATCCATATCCTTTCATACCCTAAAAATATCATTAATGAATATTTAACAGTATTCATAACTGAGGATCCTTTATCTAACGTTGAATAATAAATTGTTTCAAAACATACAAAATGTTCTTTGGGAGTTAAGCATGGTAAAGGAGCATAAAATATTAAAAATGAATCATTAAGAAATATATTTAAAAGCCCTTATATGATACTACCTGACATAGTGAGAGAGTATTTAAAACGCATTATATATCTGTGTACACTGTCTAACAATCAGTTTACTTAAAAAAGCTTATCAGGGCTTCTAGGAGAGAAATTATTTTATCAGTAAGTACATTTTAAAAATTTCAAACTAGCAAAAACTCCTTGAAGTTAAACATTAAGAAAATGCTAATTTCAAGCATACTGAGAAAAATTATCAATAGTATTTCCATGATGTTTGTAGAACATGATTTTAATATTTTCAGCTGTTGACACTGAACAAACAGAATAATTATTTTAAGATATACTTTGTTGATAAGTCTCCCTTTTCATTTCTGATTTTATTAATTTGGATACTGTCTCTCTGCTCTCTGGTTAGTCTGGTTAAGGGTTTATCTATCTGGTTGATTTTCTCAAAGAATCAGCTCCTGGTTTCGTTGATTTTTTTGTAGAGTTCTTTTTGTTTCTGTTTGGCTTGATTATTTCCTGCCATTTACTCCTCTTGGGTGTATTTGCTTCTTTTTGTTCTAGAGTTTTCAGGTGTGCTGTCCAGCTGTTAGTGTAAGCTCTTCAGTTTTTTTTGTTTTTTTGTTTTTGTTTTTTTTTGAGGGACTCAGAGTTATGAATTTTCCTCCTACCACTGCTTTCATTGTGTCCCATAAGTTCTGGTACGATGTATCTTCTTTTTCATTAAATTCTAAAAAGCCTTTCTTTCTTTATTTCTTCCTTGACCAAGTTATCATTGTTCAGCTTCCATGATGTATGTATGCTTTCTGTTGTTTTGTTGGTATTTAAGACCAGCCTTAGTGTGTGATGATCTGATAGGGTGCATAGGATTATTTCAATCTCATATATCTGTTGAGACATGTTTTGTGACCAATTATATGGTCAATTTTGGAGAAGATACCGTGAGGTGCTGAGAAGGAGGTATATACTTTTGCTTTAAGATGAAATGTTCTATAAATATCTGTTAGATCCATTTGGTTCATAACTTCTGTTAGTTTCACTGTGTCTCTGTTTAGTTTCTGTTTCCATGATCTGTCCATTGCTGAGAGTGAGGTGTTGAAGTCTCCTACTATTATTGTGTGACTGACCCAATTTTAAATGTACTAGTTGGGTCACAGCCTTGTTGCTCATCCAAGTGGTTATAAAACCAACATTCCCTCTGTAAATTGGGAAATCATCCTCAGAGGAGATCAAGCCGAACAGAAATGCACAGTAGCCATCAACGTGGGGTTTGGCATGGTGTCTGAACAGAAGGCAACCTCACACTTATGCCAAGTTTCAGCTGCAATGTGTTGGGACCTGTCATGTAGACCTGCTGTTGCTGACCAACTAGAGTGGCAAGTCTGTGCTCCTTGACTTAGAGACATCTGCCAAACTCTCTGCATAGTAGGAAGTATTAACCAGGATGTAGAGATCTGGATAAATTTTATTCTTTTTATATAAGTTGATGTCTTATAAGAGAGGGGCATCTAGAAGCAAGCAGCCACCTGTCCAGGAAGTAAAGGATAAGTCCTAGTTGATATATTAAAATCTATTGATTTCTCAGGATTTTGTTATTTTAGATTTGTCTGGCCGAGATTGCAAAATGTGATCAAACTTCTAATTTATTTTTTTGTCTGTCAATCAGCGGTTGCCTGTCTGCATTTGTTATTAGCAGTGCCATTGTCCTGTTTCACAAGGACATGGGACAAGTCTTAAGTACTCAGTGGCAGGGGCTATTGTGATGGCCAGGGTGACAATGATGCCAGTGTAGTGGTGGTGCCAGTGTAGATGCCATTTGATTGGCACATGCCTGTGACATTTTGATCCAGCCACATGCTGGTTCTGAATTACTTAGTTTGACTAGACTCAGCATTCAGAAGCAGTTACTGATAATTTTTCCATTTGATTTCTTGGTTCAGCGAACTGACTGGACAACCACAAGAAAGTCATTCCTCATGACTCAAATGAGAAGAAAATAGCATCCATGCCTCATTTTATCCACTAGCGAACTACAGGAGTTAATTCTAATTTGATAATTAGATAAGATGGTTTTATTGAAGAAAGACCAGAGGAAACAGGTGAGCATGGTTTGTAAACCTCAGCCTTGTGTGGAAGCAAGGTGTTAGAATCTGCAATTGACCATTTGACTCTTCGTCCTGACCTTTTGGCTTCCTCTGCTTTATTGCCATGAAATAGTGCAGTGTGATTCCAGAGCTTTCAGTGTACAGGCTGCATTCACTACTGAGATGCAGCCTTTCCCCTGGTTAGATATGTGTGGTGTCTGCCATATTGCCTCCGCACAGGAAAGAGATGGTGAGAACATTCTGAGGCGTTCCATATGTTGTCAGTCAATGACAAAAATTCCCTGCCCATACACATTGTTGTTGTTCTCAATAAGACGCAAAAGTATCACACACACTCACACACACAGACACATTCAAGTTTATTGTTTTCCTAAGGTTGTACAAACCTAGGCAACTTCCAAGAGGAAAAAAAAAAAAAACTTGTTGTTTTCCCTTTGTTTAATAAGTAAACCACTCTCAAACTGAAAAAAATAAAGCCCGGCTGTGCATAAATGTGACAGTAGATAAGGACACATCTCTTGTGTGATTAGTGTCTATGTAAGCAGAACTATGACAACTGACTACTTCATTTTGTAAAAAAGGAGGCACATGCTGGCCAACATTTTTATGCAATCATGGGGTCCTACAAGAAGGCTTCATTCTTTCTTTTTTTCATTCTTTCTTTTTTTTTTTATGGCCTCTGGCATCTCATGTTGTTAATGTGAAATGTCATGTTAAGCTTCATCCTGCATGTGCATGACCAGTCACAGAAGCAGATGGTGGCGCCAAAGTGGTGCCCCATGAGACAGGCTGAATAATGGACCCCAATCAACCAAGTACTTTTTTTGGAACCCATGAACGTTTCCCTATTTATCCTCATGGACATTTTAAATTCAAGATCTTGAGAGGGAAACTTGTGCTTTGTCACTAAGGTAGGCCCTAAATGTTTCTGTGGTATATTGTCATGCATGAAGAGGTTAGTAGGCAGAAGATCCAGCAATACCACTCCTGGGCATATAACCAGAAGATGCTCCGACAGGTAATAAGCACACATGCTCCACTATGTTCATAGCAGCCTTATTTTCAATAGCCAGAAGCTTGAAAGAACCCAGATGTCCCTCAACAGAGAAATGGATACAGAAAATGTGGTACATTTACACAATGGAGTACTACGCAGCTATTAAAAAACAATGAATTCATGAAATTCTTAGGCAAATGGATGGAATGAGAAAATGCCATCCAGAGTGAGGTAACCCAGTCACAAAAGAACACACATGATATACACTCACTGATAAGTGGATATTAGCCCAGAAGCTCAGAAATCCTCTTTAGAAGGGGGAACAAAATACCCATGTAAAGAGTTACAGAGACAAAGTTTGGAGCAGAGCCTGAAGGAATGACTGGCCAGAGACTGCCCCACTTGGGGATCCATCCCATAAACAACCACCAAACCCAGATACTAGGCAGATGCCAACAAGAGCTTGCTGACAGGAGCCTGATGTAGCTATCTCCTGGGAGGCTCTACCAGTGCCTGGCAAATACAGAAGTGGATGCTCACAGTTGTCCGTTGGACAGAGCACAAGGTCCCCAATGGAGGAGCTAGAGAAAGTACCCAAGGAGCTGAAGGGGTCTGAAGCCCCATAGGGGGAACATCAATATGAACTAACAAGTACCCCAGAGCTCCTTGGAACTATACCACCAATCAAAGATAGCACATGGTAGAACTTGTGTCTCTGGCTATATATGTAGCAGAGGATGGCCTAGTTGGTCATCAATGGGAGGGGAGGCCTTTGGTCCTGTGAAGGCTCTATGCCCCAGTATAGGGGAATGCCAGGACCAGAAATGGGAGTGGGTGGGTTGGGGAGCAGGGGGAGGGGGGATAGGGGATTTTTGGAGGGGAAACTAGGAAAGGGGATAACATTTGAAATGTAAATAAAGAAAATATCTAATTTAAAAAAAAGTTGAGTAGATGATGTGATAGTTAATCTTGGTTGTCAGTTTGACTCACTTAGAAAGGACTTCCATTGAAGACTTAGCTCCATAAGATTGGTTTGTGGGCATATTTGTGGGGAAATGTCTTGATTATTAATTGATGTGGGAGACTCCAGCCTATTGTGGGAGGTGCCATACTTAGGCAAGTAGGTGAAAGTCAACTTGGAGGCGAGTAAGTCAGGAATCAGCATGTCTCCATGGTTTCTGCATCAGCTCCTGTCTCCAGATTTCTGCTCTAGTTCGTGCATTGACTTCCTTCAAGGAGGGACATGGAACTGTAAGATAGAAGAACCCTTTTCTCCCCCAAATTGCCTTTGGTCATGGTGTTTATTACAATAACAGAAAGCAAACTAAAAGATAGGATATTAGCTGTCTTAGTGTATCACTGTCTGCTATTCCCCTGAGACAGGATTTCTTACTGAACCTTGAGCAAGAGCGAGTCAGCAAGCCAGTAACTCCTGTGTGTCTGTTCCTCATGGTTCTTGAGTTAAAGATACATTCATCTCCTGTACAGGTGCTGGGGATTTCAACTTAGGTCTTCATACTTGTGTGCCAAGAACTCTAACCCACTGAGTCATCTTTCTAGATTTACTGTAAGGTTTCTTTTGGGGTTAACATGTTAGTGATGGATTCTGCATTTTTATTTGTCTTAGAAAGTCTTCTTTTTGTTCTTAAAGGTTAATTTTGGTGATTATAGAATCCTAGGTTGGAATTTTCTTTCTACAGCTGAACATTTAAAATAGTTTACTCTATCCTCACGTGGGTAATTTCAAATGAGGAGTATTTTATAATGTTTGTTCTTTTCTACTATTGGCAAAATATTTTACTTTTTTGTTTTCCTTAAAATCTTCTGTTTGTTGTTCTGGAGAGATGGCTCAGTGGTTAAGACCGTTGAGTGCTCTTCCAGGGGACCTGAGTTCTGCTCCCAGGAACCACATGGTGGCTGACAGTCATATGAAATGGGATCAGGTGTCCTCTTCTTGTGTGTCTGGAGATGGCCACAGTGTACGTATATACATAAAATAAGTAAATTAGTCTTTTAGAAAACATCAAATTGACAAATAAAAAAAATGTCCCTTTGTCATAGTTTTTCACCTTTTAAATTCAGCATATGGAGGTTTATTTGACGCACATATCTTGCTTTAGCAATGTTTGTTTGTTTGCATTTGGTGCTTCTGTTATGTTGGACTCTGTCATTACTTTGTTGCTCTTATTACTTTAAGCATTCTACCCTTTCTTCTCTTTCTTTACCCTTTGTTGTTCTGCATGCCACTTCTTTTGATAATGTCCTGTGAGTCTTCGGCTCTGTTGTTGGGTCCCGCCCGCCTCCACTGGCAACTCTAAGCATTGTATTGCACCTCTTGCAGACACACTAAGAGTTGCTCCCCCCGACGTCCCAGAAGTCCCAGAACACAGCGTCCTCAGACCGCCCACTGTCAACGCCCACTCGTCGCCCAGACCAACCACCAATGTCGTCACGCCTACTCGATTGGACCCGCCTTCTGGACACAGCTCCGCTGAGGATCTGACCGCGCGCGCCTTTGAGAGATTGAGACATGCGCCATTGGGACTGAGAGACACACTCAGCAGAGACAATGGGACATGTGGGAGAGGGTTGGGTTCTCCCGCGTGTAATTAATAAATAGTATTCTTTCTTGTAGCTCATCTCTATTTTCAGGAAGTTTAGCTCTGCAGTGCAAACCCACCCCAAGATGTTTTCTGCCCACGCAGACACGGCGCCGGTATGCGTGAGACGCAGAGAAACATTACACTCTGTGTTTACTTTTTCTCCATTTCCTTTCTGCTTTGAAAATTTCCAATGCCATGTCTTCAGATTCAGATTATTCACTTGGCTGTGTTGGCTTTACTGAGCGATCCTTTGTTTAGTTACACAGACGCTGACACCGCCGCACGCACACACACACACACACACACACACACACACACACACACACACACACGAATTTGGAGCATTTAGTTTGGTTTCCTTGTTAGGGATTTCCACCCCTCTCTCTGACCAGCCCACTCTAGTCTGCCATTTCCCATTCCCCTCTCCGTTTACATATTAATCACAGATTATTTTGGTTTCCTTGAGGTATCCATGGATAATTCTAATATTTGTGTCATATCCAAGTCTGGTTCTGATTATAGCTTTTTCAGTGTCTCTTCCTTGTCTTTGTCATGCTTTGTAAGTTTGCATGAAAGCCGGATATGTGGGTGGATAATAGGTACCGAAGTAAGTAGGCCATTACTGTGAGGGTGTTTGTTAAAACATGGCTGTACTTGACATGTTTTCTGTTGTGACTGCCAGCATCAGAGCCTTCGACTGCTGCTTGTTTCCTCAAGTTTTCTCTGGCTTTGACTTTGGGCTTTTCTGTGTAATTCTTGGAATAAAGGATGTGTTTTGCAGTGTATAAATTAATATACCATTGCTTTTCTGGGGTTTGCTCTTGTAGAGATGATCTCGAGGGGAGGAGAGGTGTAATTTAAAGATTTATTTATTTATTTATTTATTTATTTATTATTTATTGATATGAGTACACTGTAGCTGTCTTCAGACACACCAGAAGAGTGCATCAGGCTCCATTACAGATAGTTGTGAGCCACCATGTTGTTGTTGGGAATTGAACACAGGACCTCTGAAAGAGCTGTCAGTGCTCTTAACCGCTGAGCTATTTCTCCAGTCCCCTAGAGCCTTATTTTAATTGGTGAGGTATTTCTGAATTTTGGTGGGCTTGTATTATGAGGAATTGCTTTCACAAATGTTTGTGTCCCTTGTCCAGGTTAGAGCACTTCACCCTACCACGTCTCTTCTCTTCACTGACCATTTCCCCACTGCTGTGCTCTGTATGTTTGTTCAAGGATTTATCTTCTATAGATTACAGCTCTCTCACTCTGACAGTAGCCCAGGAGGCAGGAGTACTCAGAGTAGGGAGAAGTTCCCTTCACCTTACAGAATACAATTTCAACCTTGCCTTCTAGCTAACTTGTTCCAGGAAGGTAAATCTTTGTTGTGAGTTTATGAGGGGGATGTCTGACAATGAGAGGCTGGTAAGTCAGGGAGGAAAGAAGAATCTATATAATACAAGTGGCTGAAAAGGAGAACCAGAAGAGGCAGCAGGAAGAAAGAAAGCCAACAAGAATTACTGGCTGTCTCAACTCAAGTCATGGGGAAATCTTGTAGGAATTATTGGCCTGTCTCAAGCCCAGGTATTGAGGAATACTATTTGTATGCTCCCCTGCGCCATCCTTGTTATTCGGCTTCTTTTGGTCTGTGGATGTAGTGGTAGTAGTTTTCCTGTACTTTATGACTAATATTCTCTTATAAGTGGGTACATACCAACCACGTCCTTTTGGGACGGAGTTAGCACATTCGGGATAATATTTTCTAGTTCAATCCATTTGCCTGCAGAATTCACGATGCCCTTGTTTTTAATCTCTGAGTAATATTCCATTGTGTAAATGAAACACACTTTCTTAACCCATACTATTTATATGTTATTGGAAGCTTCAGCAACAAGATAGAAAGGGGCATGTGTCTTTTGCATATTGTCAGACTCTTGACTGCAGATCTTATCAAGAGGATACTGTGGTGACTTCTACAGGGCCAAGAACCCAGTTCTGCAGTATATCACGACACAAATCTTTTTTTCTTTGGGTGAACGTCTTCAAGTTTGTACCCTTCAGGGAAACGTGAAATAAACCATTTAGCACCCCCTTCTTCGTGATTAGTGAGTGAGTATTGTCAATCCAGCATTTCTCTTTGGTTGCATAAGACTGAGGATTAAACCAAATCATCCCCTGTAAGCCTCTCTCAGGCTCTTGGGTTTTTGTTTTATTTTTTTTCATGTACCACTGGGACCAGGCATAATAAAATCTTGATGCGCACTTGGAATTCAGATTGTATAGAGGTGGACTGAATTACATCAAAACAGGTTTTCTGGTATAGTAGTGATGTGCTGAGGCATTGAAGTCGGACCATTATTACTTGTCAGTTCACATTCCCCAATGTAGAATGAGCCACGAGCTCAAGAACTGGATGTGACTATCACCATCGTTCTCAATCTGTAGTTTTTGACAGTGTTGTATTTTTTTGAGAGACTAAAATGCTAGGGGTGTGTTGAAAATATACTTTGAATTTTTAAAAGCTACCTTACAGACATTCCCTGGGAAGCAGCAAGCCACTCTAGCCAAAGCTAAAGATGCAGGTAGGCTGATGGAAGTTCTTTGCCTCTCTCTCTCTTCTTTCAAGTCTAGTCCCCCATTCTCATACCCACTTCTCTGTCCCCATCTGCAATGTGTCACTGTGGACCAGATCTTCTCCTCCAAATTCCCTTCCCCTGACTCGTCACTTTGTCCCAGCTCCCAACTTTAACAGTCATTCTCTTGCAACCAGTAGGCTAGTCTAGCCAAGGAAGCAGGTAGGCTAACAGCAGGTCTTCACCTAAACTTCACTGCCTCCAAATCCAAATGCCTGGTCCTCATCCCCATCTCTACAGCTGAACACTTGTCATAGTCTTCTCTTCTTCTCTTACCTCCATCTCTAATGAATTATGAAGCCCTTTCCTCCAGCCTCTCGTTCTTCTACTTATGCCATTAACCCACCCACAAACACCAGCAGACATACTGTAGGAAAACACCATGCTGGCCTTGTAGGCCAGGGTAACAGCCTATCTGTATATATTTACCTTTCCCTTCTCTCCTTTAAGTATGACCTCCCCCTATCCCCCCACCCCCACCCCCGCCAGACTCATCCCCTATTCTGTAGCAGATTACCCGATGCAGCCTTGACTCCCTCCCTGCCCCCATCTCCATGCTATCACTAGGATTTTCCTGCCAACCCTTCTTCCTCCCTTTCCTCAGGTTATCTCAGTACCCAACTCAGCAGGCATTTTCTGGAAACCAGGGACACCACTCTGGTCAGGCAAGCAGGCAGCCAACTGCAGAACTTTACATCTTTCTCCTCTCCTCCAAATCTAACATCCCAGTCTCAACTCCAGTTTGGTAGCAGAATACTTGCTGCTCACCCCATCCAGGTCCATCTGCAGCAGCTCTCGATGGTCTCCAGCCTCCATCTTCCTGTTATCCTTGTCACTTCTCCATCAGCATTCTCCAGGAACCTGTCAGACAAGCTGATCAGAGAAGCAAGTAGCAGATCTTTGTTTCCTCCTCTCTTCCATACCCCATGCTCCAGTCTTGTTCCCAGCTCTGTAGTAGACTCCCTGTTGTGGCCTCCCCTCACTCTGACCCCACTTTGAGAGGACAAAGCAGATCCTGGTGGAACAGCATGTGTTAGTCCCTCTGATGGACAACCCAGTCCTCCCCCAACCCATCTCCAATCAAGTGCTGTCTTCTGATACCTAGAAACACATTTTACCCAGAACTCCCAGTGACCACACCTGGCAGCATCAGAGAAGAAATAACTACCAGTCAACATTCAGCTTCCAAAATCTAAGAAACAGAAAGGGCAATAGAAACCAAATGACTAAAACACACCCACAAAAGCCAAGACCAGATGTCTGCACTTAGAATTATGGTCTTCTTAATCTCAGATACCTAGACACCAGCATAAAAACCCAATCAGTATCAGCCAGAACAAGATGTCTCCATTACATCTCAGAAGGCTTAACACAGCAGGCCTTGATTATTCCAATATAGCTGAAGCACAAGACAAACTTCTTTTTTTTAATTAGCTATTTTCTTTATTTACATTGCAAATGTTATCCCCTTTACTGGATAAATGTTATCCCTCCTTCCCATTTTTCTCCCCTTCCCCTGCTCACCAACCTATCTACTCCTGCTTCCTGGCCCTGGCATTCCCCTACACTGGGGCATAGAGCCTTCACAGGACCAAGGTCCTCTCCTCTCATTGATGTCTGATAAGGCCATCTTCTGCTACAAATGTGTCTGGAGCCATGCGTCCCTCCATGTGTACTCTTTGGTTGGTGATTTATTCCCTGGGAGCTCTGGGGGTACTGGTTGGTTCATATTGTTGTTCCACCTATGGGACTGCAAACCCCTTCAGCTCCTTGGGCCCTTTCTCTAGTTCCTCCATTGGGGACCCTATGCTCAGATCCATGGCTGGCTGAGAACATCCACCTATGTATTTGTCAGGCACTGGTAGAGCCTCCCAGGAGACAGCTATATCAGGCTCCTGTTAGCAAGCACTTGTTGGCATCCAGAATAGTGTCTGGGTTTGGTGACTGTATATGGGATGGATCCCTAGGTGAGGCAGTCTGTGGATGGTCATTCCTTCAGTCTCTGCTCCATGCCTTGCCTCTGTCACTCCTCCCATGGGTATTTTATTCCCATTTCTAAGAAGGACCAAAGTATCCATACTTTGGTCTTCCTTCTTCTTGAGCTTCATGTGGTCTGTGAATTGTGTCTTGGGTATTCAGAAATTCTGGACTAATATCCACTTATCAGTGAGTGCATACAATTTTTGTTCTTTTGTGATTGTGTTAACTCACTCAGGATGATATTTTCTAGTTCCATCCATTTGCCTAAGAATTTCATAAATTCATTGTTTTTAATAGCTGCGTATACTCCATTGTGTAAATGTACTACATTTTCTGTATTCATTCCTCTGTTGAGGGACATCTGGGTTCTTTCCAGCTTCTGGTTATTATAAATAAGGCTGCTATGGACATAGTGGAGCATGTGTCCTTATTACAAGTTGGTACATCTTCTGGGTATATGACCAGGAGAGGTATTGCTGGGTCCTCAGGTAGCACAATACAAGACAACCTTAACTGGCTCTTGTGAATATGACAGAGCTAATTTTTAATCACAATAGACAGAGGAAATAAGACATTCCATGATACAACCAGGAAAATGCAAATAAAAATTACTGTGATATTTCATCTTGTCAGAATGGCCAAGATAATTAAAGAAGTGACAGCCCCTCTCATGCTCTCTCTCCAACGGGGATGACATTGGCTGACTTACCCCACAAAGGGAAGGGCGAACCTGTAGAGAACATATACAGAGGTTATTGCATGGCCCCCAGTTGAGGGATGGGCTCACTTCAATTTAAGCCTGAATTGCTCCTGTCTAAAGGAAATATAGAAATAAAGGGTGGACCAGAGACCGAAGGAAAGGTCATTCAGAGACTGCCTCACCTAGGGATCCATCCCATATGCAACCATCAAATCCAGACATTATTGCTGATGCCAAGAAGTACTTGCTGACAGGAACCTGATATAGCTGTTTCCTGAGAGGTTCTTCCAAAGCCTGACAAATAAAGATGCAGATGCTCTCAGACAACCATCAGACTTACATGGTCATTCCTTCATGAGTATGTACTAGGAAGAGAGAGGCTGAGGTCATCTATCTATCTATCTATCTATCTATCTATCTATCTATCTATCTATATTATTTGGTAGTATGTTGGATGTCAAAACCATGCCAAGAAGTTTGGTAAGGTAGAGCAGGTTGAGATGGGCACACACCTAATACTTGGGCCACTCCCCTCTCCCTGCCAAATTTCTGTCCTGGAACAGGTGCCATGTTCCTCACATAAAAGGTACATGTCCTACGGTCATGTAAGCCCAAAACAGAGTTTCCATGCTAATGAGGTACCTAGAGGCCCTGAGACTTTGCAAATAAACTTCCTTTCCCAGACATCCTTCCCTATAAAAAGGTAATCTCAGATACACCTTGAGAAGTGGGTATGGTACTTTATGCATCTATTTCCCACCATGAACAACCAATAAACTTTTTAGAACCATGGTGTGTCTCTACCATCAAGATCTGTTATGGGGAGCCATGGAGAAGGCGTTTGACTATGGAGTCGCAGCTTAACTCTCCTGTAGAAGGCCTCTCTGTGCTCCCAGCCACCACCACCACTAAGCCTGCTGCTGCCAAGCTAAGAAAAATCATCTCTGATGATAGAAACAGGAGTTCCCCTTGTCCCCTGGCCTTGGGCTAGATGCTGTCTCCAGGCTGTGGACTCCCGACTGTCTTCTTAGCTCTTCTGCAACTCTCAGCGGCTCTGAGATGTCCAAGAGTCTGAGAACTCCAATGGCCCTGGCCTCCTCGCAAGCCCTGGGGAGCACCAAACCAGCTCCAGCTTTCCCACATCTCAGACTGTGCTTTCACACTACTGGAGCGGTGTCTTGGTGCTTCCCTATAGCCTTGCACCCACCCCAGTGGCTGTGCTTTCTGCCTCCCCAAGAGACTGTGCCCAGGGGCTGGGCTGACATAGATGCACAGTAGTATATTTAGCTCCACACTAAACTATTTGTCCAATGATACTGAGACGCCATTTTGGTTTCTTATTTGGTGGTTCAGTTGTCTTTATGTAGTTGACTGTGCACATTGATTAGTAGAATGTTAGTCGATGGCCCCAGGGTCAGAGTAGTATTGTGGGCTTCATCTTGACCTTCAAGCACATTCTTGGTAGTTCTGCATAAAATGATATCCCTGCTTCTCAGCTGTCATACACACTGGATTTTCTTAACTGACTCTATGTGATGTCTGAATTTTTATCTCGGTATTCATGCATAAACAATATAACATGATGAACACTCAGGCCAAAGTGGACTTTCTTTTCTTGGTATTAATCAATAAAAGCATTGAGCTTAAAAAAGTTTATTGTCTTGTTCAATCGGATACTATCTAAGCTGTCCTAGTGTTCTAATGTCTGAATGTTAATTAGAGTCTTGGTGGCACAAATGATCTGTTTGTTTGTTTACTTGTTTTTTACAGTTATGGGATTTGGAAGACCAAGTTGAAAGTGCTGGCAGGTAGGTATCTCACCCTGGCTTGCAGATAATGTGTTACTATTGTATGCTCTCACATGGTCATTCTTCCAGAGTGTGTACTAGAAAGAGGCTGAGGTTACCTCTGCATTGTCTTCTCCTCATAAGGGCACTGGTCATGACAGACACATAGTCGCACGCTGTTGGTTTTATCTGAGCTTAATCAACTCATTAAAGTCTCTATATCTGGCCCACACGATCACACAACACAACACAACAGCTGCTCCAATCCAATAGTGACAGG
>NC_034607.1:41948611-41953504 GCF_900095145.1 Mus pahari
CTCCATGGCTTCTGCATCAGCTCCTGCTTTTTGACCTGCTTGAGTTCCAGTCCTGCATCCTTTGGTGATCAAAAGCAGTATGGAAATGTAAGTCAAATAAACCCTTTACTCCCCAACTTGCTTCTTGGTCATGATGTTTGTGCAGGAATAGAAACCCTGACTAAGACAATACTAGTACACAATGTCCCTAGAAAGATGATTTTTCTCCCAGTGTATGAATCCTTGTGGGCTGATTTGTTTCTGATTCTGACTCCCACAGTTAGAACTTTGTAGACCGATTCTGCCATCAGGCTCACTCCTATTATAGGCACTTATTAACATTTGCTTGACCCATGTGAGTATTTATGGGGTGCTTATGTTATGGCTGCTCTTTCGCTAGCTAGGAATATGGCAGGGTTAAAGATTGACAAGTTCACAGAGGACGCAGAGGGAGGGAAGCAAAGAAATAAAGATTTAACACAAGATTAATTTTACTGAGGAAAATAAAGGGAGATGGGTGAAGGGGATGGAAATGAAGCAATCTTCATTCTCTGGCCTGGGAAGGCCTCATTGGTATGATAACATGCAAGCTAAAACCTGATGGGCCAGAATGGGTTTGGAGTCCAGTAGTCCAGGGAAATAAGTAGCAGCCATTAAGGTTATCAATTAGAAATTTCCTTTGGGAAACCTAAAGAAGGCCAGTGTAAATAGGAATGAGTTCAATTTTCTATCTCTCTTCCTCTGGAAGTATCTCCCCGAGAGACAGAAGAAGGTAGCTCATTCTGTGGAGTGGCTGATTAAAAACTCTGTTTTTGAAAAAATACCTATGTCAGCAATCAGAATTGGTTTGCTGCTCAAAACAAATAAACAAATAAACAACCAACCAAAACCAACCCCAAACCTCTTTATGCTCTGCTTGCTTTCAAGGAAGCTTGGCCTTGTGTCCTTGCCTTCCTAAATCTACGAAGCTGAAATGACAGTATGATGCTATTCTAATGAGAAGTGACTTACAGAGGGTCCTCTTTACTCTGATCCTTCCTGCCTGAAACCAGCCTTTCTGTCTCATCTAAGAAGGGAGTAGTTCCACATTTCCTGCCCATGGGCACTCCTTTCTCCACGAACACTCAGCCTGTTCCAATTACATATTCTGGGTACTGATTTTCTTGTTGTTAGCTTGTGAACTCTTCCAGTTAGCTGGATTTTAAAGCCACGATGGGACAGAATCAGAACTTGGCAGTCATTTGCTGCTAGCCTGAGGTCATTGCTGGGAGCCAGACTGACTCGCTGGAGGATAACTTGAGAGGGCTGTGCTGTCTCTCCCTGCCAGCTCCTCTGTCTCTGTGCTCTAATTGTACCTGCTGGAGTGCAGCTGGTGTGATTTGAGGACATCTGAAACTTTTAAGGTAGCATGTGTTCATGGGGATGTGTATTGCTCCTAGCATCACAATGTAGGAGGCAAGGAGACTAGGCAATAAATCCGATACCCTTGATAGGAAATATGGAGATCAAAATTGAGGAATGGGTATGTATTTTTCTTTTCTTAAAAGAACATTTAGAAGGCAGTGCTATAAAGGACAACAGATCTGGGGAAAGGTCATAGAGATAAATGATAATTATTTTAACATAAAAAAAAAAAATAACCAGCAAACAAAGACTGTGGAGGCAGAAAGGCCAGACTCTTACTGATATAAGCATGCCTCCCTCTCAGAAAGTGGGTTGCTTGTGTACACGGGGACAGTTTCTAGCAGGCATTCTTGGTTCCCCACAGCAGAAGTAGCCAACTATTATTTGATGAGGATCTTTGCCACAAAACTCCCTTTGTCTTCTTCTATCCTGCAGGGTTAAATAGCAACCTGTGAAAACACCCTTCAAACTGCATCAGTCCTGAGGAATGTCTCTGAGCCTTTTCCCTTTCTGGTACTGTGTGCCCCCTACCCCATCTCCCATGTAAAATGCTTTGGCAACAAATGTCTAAAATATAATAAATAGAGCTACAAATGAAGTCAGTTACATATGTTAGCAATGTGTTAAAATTACATTGAAAATGGTAACATACAACAAACTGAACTTGGTATATATATATATATATATATATATATATATATATATATATATATATTGCATATTTTATTAACATATGTAAAAGCTAATGTTGAGCTTTGCCAGTCCCATTCTATTGAAGTATTGTGAGCACGTCTTGAGGAATCTAACTCAACTAAAATATAATATAAAAATACCTGGATTTTGTGGGTGACAAAGCCAACATAAATGTAACTGGCAGAAACTTGGTATATCATTTTGTGACTAAGCATATTGTCTAGAAAATGTATAACTGTAACAGACTGGATTTATACATAGAAAGTACTAATGATTTAACTATGTAATTTTTTTGCTCATTTATAAATAATATGCTAAATTTCTGCTTACCAACAGTAAAAGAACCAAAGATACACTTTTTCATCAATCAGGTCCACAAACCACCTCATTTTTTTGCCACTAGGATGTAAGGATCTGCAGCTAGAGATCTCCCTGCAACAGGGAGATTATTTTAGTTCTAGGCTTTGTTTGTGAACTCAAAGGATCCTTGAGGAAATAGGCTTGTATGGGACTAGGAGCTTACTGTGTTCTGAGAGTGGACTGGCTAATCATTGCTGAACTGGGTGTCATTAGAACAGCCAACTCCAAAGCTCCAAAACTGGTCTCTTGGTGCTGGCCTGCTTTTCTAGGGACCCACAAGTCTGGACTCAGCAGAGACCCCTTGCAGGGTAACTGTGGGCTGCTGTAATTCCTACATGCCGCATGGAAATGGATCTCAGCAGGGTGGCTCTGATTGTAGCCTCTCAGCCCAGGTGAATACTTTCCACATCTCAAGCCTTTTCCTTAAGTTGAAATAAAATTGATTTTCTTTGCTGCCTGTTGGGATAATTCTTGTTCAGGGCCAGATTTCATTTGTAAATATCAGACTACAGTAATACACATGCTATTTGATATGTAGGAAGCAATGGCTACTCATCCTACCAAGGTGTCATCCTATACATTTTTTCAGGCCGGTCTAGAGCATATGACCCTCTTGCCTCAGTGTCCCAAATGCAGAGATTACAGGCGTGTCCCATTCCTGTTAACAGCTACTCAGGTTTGGGTAGAGATTTAATGAGGCTTCATAGGAATTGTAGAGGTACAAAGTGCTTCCCGCCTCTGATATCAGAGCCCACTTCGTGAGCACTGAGGACTATGGGTTTTGCTAGAGAGCCTGTGGGTCAGGAATCTTCCTTTGTAAGAGACAGGCTAGATCAAGGTTGAAGAGTAGCTCATAGGAGAACAGCTTCCCTGTAACCCTGCCAACAGATTCTTAATAAGAAGAGTAGAATGAAGCTTCTGCATCCCAAGGCTTCTCCCCACAGTGGAGGCTCTGCTCTCTTTGACATTACATCTCTGCCTTCTATGTCCCTTAATCTCAACTGCCAACTTAATAGGTTACAAGCCTTCCGTTTTTTAAAAAAATAATTAGATATTTTCTTATTTACATTTCAAATGCTATCCCCTTTACTGGTTTCCCCTCTGAAACTGGTTCTCCATTCCCTTCCCCCTGCCCCCCCACCAACTCACCCACTCCTGCTTCCTGGCCCTGGCATTCCCCCACACTGGGGCATAGAGCCTTCACAGGACCAAGGACCTCTCTTCCCAGTGATGACTGTCAAGGCCACCATGCTTCTCCTGGCCTAGATTTCCAACAGACCTCCTTTGAAGAGGTAGGAACTGTCACTCCAGGGAAAGCATTGTACGGTCACCTTATTTATTTGTTCTCTGAGGACATATTTTGAATAGACACAGATATTGCATATCCTTTGTGGATATGTGCATGTATACAGCCATTGCATGAACTAGAGGTTCACCAACATCCTAAAACATCACCCCCAGCTGGAACCAAGAACTCAAACCATGAGCCTATGAAGGACTTCAAACCACAGCATTTAGCTATCATTGCTGTGTGTTGGAAACATTCAAAACCACATCTACAAGTAATTTGGAAATATTTGATTATCATAATCAATCAGTTATCTATCCTATTTTTTAATAGAAATAAGAATATTCTTATCCTACCCAAGGGCAGCCTGAAGTCTTGACCATCCCTTCCTTCTTCAGCCTTTCTTCCCCATGCCCTCCCAGACTCTGACCTGCTTTTGATATCACCCTCTATTATTACTTCATGTTTTCTCCTATTGCATCTACAACCCACATTATTCAGTTAGATCCTGGCCTTAGCAGCAGTTTCTGGAACCTAGTAAGACTTGGTGCCTAGTAAGTATTCAACACAATTTTGTCCAGGAATTCTTTAGCAATGTGCCACACACCAAGAAATGCATTTCAGTTATTTCTACACTCGTACAAACTCAAACAATGGAGCATAATACACAGCTTGGCTGTACTTATGTATATATTTATTTACATATGTGCAAATGTATGCATAAAATTTCTAATGCTCCTAGTACCTTGAGAACCAAAACTAAACAACAACAACAACAACAACAACAGCAACAACAAAAAACCAAACCAAATGCAAGAGAAAATGATGTAATCCTGAGCTATGATAGGGGTGGGAAGATGGCTTAGTGGGTAAGAATGCTTGTTTTGTAAGTTGAGGACCTGAGACTCCAGCAACTACATACAAAGCTAAGAATTCTGCACACCTCCGATATCAGTGCTGTTGCAGGGGCTGGAGGATTGATAGGACTTGTTATCCACCAGCCAAGCTCCAGGTTCAGAGAGAAACCCTGTTTAAAAGGTGATACAGCAAGATACCAATGTACTCTTCTGGCTTATCCATGTTCATAGTGGTGTGTACATACATCATACACACAGATCTCTCTCTCTCTCTCTCTCTCTCTCTCTCTCTCTCTCTCTCTCTCTCTCTCT
>NC_034607.1:41953544-41965723 GCF_900095145.1 Mus pahari
TCTCTCTCTCTCTCTCTCTCTCTCTCTCTCTCACACACACACACACACACACACACACACACAGACCCACACAGACCCACACACCCATGAAGTAAATACAGGCTATATTAGAGACTATGGATGGCAAAATACAACATATTCAATATATTTTACATTAAACATTTTTTTATAGCCAGAAGTCCTACCCTTTAACAAAAGCATAATAAATATGTATAGCAGTGATAGAGTCATTTATTATGGTTAGTATGTGGTTTTCCTGTAGTAATTGTATAAATTTATACATTTATATGACTGGTAATCTCAAAAGGTTTGTTTGGTCCAGAGTCCCTACAGTCACAAAGTAACGTTGCACTGTCCTACAATATGTGACAGCTACACTGTCACTCCCTATAAACCTGGAATGTTTAAATGACATTTCTGGAATATTCACACACGTTGACTGTGAACAAAGTGTTTTTCATGACACAGAAGTCTTGAATGTGTCTTTGGACTGGATCATCTTTTTTGACCATTTTAAACTATAAAAGTTATGATTCAGTGATTTTTGTGAAATGCTGTTAAGATAAAAGTACGACAGACACAAAGGCACTATTCTTAGCTCCAGTTTTTGAAGTGATGTTATAATCTCTGCTCATTTTCAGTTTTATTATTCATTTGAGCTCAGTGAATTTTCTCACCAGCTCCCCTTTTTGTATTATCACAATATCTAACAGCTCTAATCAGCCAATTTGTCTTGACAAAAATTACATGCATGGCCGTCCCTATTCATAGCACAGTTGTGCTTTTTAGAATCTCCGTTCAACCATAGCCTCCCTCTCCTGGAATACCCAACATGTATATTCAGTCCAGTGTTTTGGTTTTGCCAAAGGCCCCCTTATCTGTTTTCTGCAAGCATAACTCACTTTAATGCTCATTGTCTGAGAGCATTGTTTTTACTCATTTCAATTCATGTGGAACTCATGTAGCTCCATTCAAGATTCAGAACCAATCAGCAGTATTTAATGGAATCTTTAAATAGATTGATAGAAACAATTTTATTCCCTCCTGTAATTTAGTCCCATGCTCCTATTTTATCAAGAATTATATTTCCTTTTACCTGGCCTTGTCAGATTTGATTATGAGCAAGGATGTACATTAATAAGATAAAGTCCTTCATCAAGACTAGGATCCTCGATGAAGCTCAGGTTGCTGTCTGCCTTGGAATTAATTAACTGGAACATTATTCATATGTTCAGTTTAAACTGGTCACACCATTTTCTCCTTGGTCAAACTTTCAGCAGTAATACCACCAGTCTAGGTTGTTGAAATCTCTACAGATCCATTTTGACACATTTTGTAGTATGCATGTCTTCTGTAAATTGGTATTCTAATTTTGTTTTGGGAGAAGCAACAGAAGTTTCTAATCTACCTTGGCTAGGACCTCCGAGGGGCTACACAGTAGCTGGGAGTCAGCTAAACTAGAGAGAGCTTGTCTCTCACTATATGGATTGTTCCCCCAAAGCAGAAAGGAAACTTACGTGCTTTAAAAAAAAACAAAACAAAATCAATGGTTGATGACATGAACAAGAACAAGAACAGCAACCAAACAGTTGCAATCTAGACAAACTCCGAAAGTGCAGATATCTTTGGGAGGGGTTCTATTTGGAAATGCAATATGTTTTATTAAAAAGCATGGTACTCTTCCCCCTAAGAGCTTTTATTTCATTTTGCTTTGATCAGCAACTTCAGAGGGTATCTGAGATCTGCCCTCACATCACAGCACATGCAGGAGACCTACTCCTGTCTGGCTCTAGACATTCTACTTAAATTCCTGCTTAAACGTCTGCTTTGACTCATATGCAGGAAGGTTAGATTTCCGCTGACTTCTTTTGGATCACTCCAAAAGTGGAGGCAAGGATTTAAGACAGAAAATGTAATCAAAAGCGAAGATGAACTAATTTTGGAATTATCCAATCCCATGCTTCTCTGTCTTCTCCATTAGCTTGAATAATTTATATTTGTGTCTTAGCATTATATAGAGATTTTATAGATAAGAGCATGAGAAATTAATTATAGAATGGAATAAAAATTAACTGCCTATTTTTTTCTGATATTCAATTTTCTCACTTACTCACAGAATCAGCAAGACAAACACAGGCACATTTAGCTCTGACAATTGCCATGTTTCCCTTAATTTACATTTAATCAATAGCTGGCAGACCAATTCATATTTTACCACTTGGAGCCAGGGTGTAGAAGTGTTATGCTATTTAAAGGAATCTTATTATGGATTTAACAATTAAGCCCCCAGCACACCTGCTTTTACTGACTTGGAGCTCCTAATAACGGCATTCTGTCAAAGAACAATTCAAGTTTTATAAATGTAGTCATGTTTTACATGCACTAGGGGGACACTCTCTTAAAAATACAACCTTCTGTTGAACCTGTCTCTAAATATGCCTCCTGTTTCATTTCATAATTCACTTTTGACTCAGTGTTTCTTAAAGTAGGGCACAGCTGGATTACCCTTCTTCATTCTGCAGGGATGCACGGAATTTAGTAATTAGTTAATATCCACTGCTTTCTGGAGAAATGAATAAAACATGGGCTTCTGTACCCTCTTGACCTCCTCTTCTACGTCTCCTCCTCCTCCTCCTCCCACTCAGGTATGTTTGTAGTGGTTGAAAAGATGGCAAGAAGGTTGCTTCAAGTTTACTCAGTCTGGAGGGCTTGCCAGTGCTTCTGTGGAGATACAAGCTTATGTATCAGCCAGAAGCATCAGACAATGGGAGCAATGGGAACGTGGAGATTGCACATTGATTACAGAGAAAAGAAATAACAAAAGGACAAAACAAATCCTGATTTTTTTCATGTTAGGCCTGGAATGCATAAGAAAGAACAAAAATGCACCTTCCTCTTGTTCATCTGAGACACTCTTTAATCACAGGGAAACTCATTGTAGCTCCTTTGTTCAGGGAAACTGTTCAAATGCTCACTAAGCCCTCTTATCACTCCTGCTTCCTGCACATGCATGCACCTGCCCATGGACACAAAGCACACACAATGTACACACACACACACACACACACACACACACACACACACACACACACATACAGCACTCCACACAAAAATACAACACACAAACACTACACATGCCATAGGCAAATCACGCACATATACCTCACATCCATACCTCACATCTATATCACATACACATACATTCACAGGCCTTGGTCCCTGTTATTCCTTCTTACTCGGACTCAAGCCTTGTCCCTAATGAATTCCCTTGGGGAGGTGACTGTCACCATTATGAGGTTGAGGAGGACAGTGGTGTGTGAGGCATCTTCTTTGACCTTTGGCTGTCCTGAGTTTCTTGAGAGCTTTATGCATATTGTTGCACAGGACTAAGCCAATAAAACTTACGGAATGAATAGGACAGGGGCTCCCAAGGCCTCCACGCTTAGTGAAGAAGCTATGGGGAGTGGATAGCTGCTGAGGGGTGGGAGTAGGTTGCCTATGCACCAGTGCATAGTACTTACCCATGTGTATGTGGTCAACACTAATTAGACACAAGGTTATTAATAATAATAAAAGAAGACATGAAATTGGGAAGGATATGGGCTGGAGAGTCCCATAGGGAGGTAGAGAAAGGTAGTGGGAGATGTGTATGATTAAAATATATATGTGTATGGAACTTTTGAAGAATAAGTACAACTTTATTAATAAAAGACAATAGGTGTTCCCTACTAGGAAAATTTATTGATTGTAAGAGGAAAAGGTGAAGAGCTCACGCTCTGTACTTGTTTTTGTCTACTGCTTAGCATGTGAGGCATATTTAAGGACTGTTGAATTACGCTTCTAGGTTTTCACTTTTACAGACAGACCATTACCCATGTGCGTATGATTTTTCCCATGCCTTGAAGCAAGCTTCTATGACACACTCTTCAGTGGTCCACTTAGACCTTTTACATCTTGGGATCCTTCAGTCGCTCTTTAGTGTTTAATCTAGGAAAGCAGGCATTTGCAAGGGTCGTATTATCACTCCCCGTAGGTCACCGAGGCTTCTGTGTGTGAGCTGAGACAGTGTTTCTGTAAACATGCAAAAAAAAAAAAAAAAAGTGTCAATAACCAAGGGGAAATGACAGCAATACCAGACGTTTGGGTTTCAGAGAGTTCATCTATTTGTAAACCCTTGGACCTAGGAAAGTCTTAAAAGCAGAAATCTTAGGGAACTTGCCTAGCTGCTAAGTCCTTCTGGGTCTTCAGCACTCCTCTGGATCTGCATTCTGAAGACATAATTTGTCATGTAGGAAGCAGATAACATCTAGCACTGCTTTGGCTTGCATTTGATTTATTTAAGTAGCTTAATCATTTTGAAATATAATCCACGCACTACAGAATTCCCTAACTTAAGGTATATAATTAAATATTATTAGCATATTCATAAGGAGGTGTGCAACAATTACCATAATCCAATCACGTTTCATCTTCATTTTCTTTAAAAGAGGCATTATATACAGAACGTCTTCTTTTCCTTTCTTCCGTCTACTTCTGCCTCAACACTAAGAAGCCGTGATCATCTTTCTCCATATATTTGCACATTCTGGACATCACAGAAATAGAACCACACACTACGGGCCTTTTTGTGGCAGAATGTTTTCATTTGTCACAATGTTGTCAAGTAGCAAGCATTTTTGCAGTTCACGTCAACATTCTATTCCTTTCTTGTTGCTGGGTACTATCTCATTCTAGGAGCAAATGCACATTTGTGTGTGTGTGTGTGTGTGTGTGTGTGTGTGTGTGATACATTCATCTGTTGTCAGTATTTGGATGGTTCTGATTGCTGGCAACTTATCTGGAGAGAGAAATTTTTTATTGTTATGAATGGAGCTTCCTGGAAAGAATCGCACTTACACCGAACCTTTTCGAGGCTGTGTGATTAACTACAAAACCATCAAAGATTTTTGAGATGTTGGAATGTTGCAGGGTCAGAGTCTAGTTATACTGGATGAGCTTTACCCCCTTAATAGGCATTCATTATTTACTTTTCTATGTAACCTAACATGTCTGTGACCAGGAAGTACATCTTTTGGAGTATACAAGCAGACCACTAACTTCCACCAATGAGAAGACGAAGAACGCTATCAGCTAGCATCTGATGCCTGTTGTGAGTTCCCTGTTGTTCTGTAACTCACCCACCTGATGTTTCCAATATATTTAAAAAGAGCCTTTACAATTTTTAAATTATATTTTTAATTAATTATTTTATTTAGTTACATTCCAGACACTGTCCCTCTCACAGTCCACCCCCCACCCCCAGTTCTTCATCCTATTCCCCTCCCCTTTGCCTCTTCAAGGGTGCTCCCTCTCTTCCCCCTGACCCCAGGCTGCCCTCTTCCTTGGGGCCTCAAGTCTCAACAGAATTATGTTCATCCTTTCCTATTGAGGCTAGACCAGGCAGTCCAGCTGGAGTGGAGGCCTCGGACCAGCCTCTTTGGTTGGTATCTTACTCTCTGGGAGCTCTCAAGGGTCCAGGTTAGTTGATACTGTTGGTCTTCCCATGGGGTTGTCATCCCCTTTAGCTCTTTCAATCCTTCCCCTAATTATCCCATAGGCATCTCTGACTTCAGTCTAATGGTTGGCTACAAGAGCCTTTATTTAGGAATTCCTTTGTTTACTTATTATAAAAACTTCATTAACGTATTTTCACCTTGGAACATGGAATTTGGGGTAACCTGGTTCTGGTTCACTGAATTTGGCTCCAGAACAAACTATCTCTCTCATTCCCTTCTAAATGAGAGTTGCTGTTTTATATTGATGACCAATTTCATATATAAATACACATATTTTAGGGTTATACCCATCTGTTACTAGTATTTGGATATTTCTGATTGCTGGCTAATTATTTGGAGTCTTTTATTTAGTTACATTCTAGACATTGTGTCCAGAGGATTGTAAAGTTCCTCCCTGTTAATGAACTATTCTATTTAAACACACACACACACACACACACACACACACACACACACACACACACACACACAGTATTTTATTATTGTGAATGGAGTTTCTTGGAAAGAATCACACCCACACTGAACTTTTTCAAGGCTGTGTGGTTTGCCAACATTTCTACACGATGGTCTCATTTGTAACAAATATATTTTTAATTTTTAGGTAATCAAATACACATACTTTCATTCTGCCCAACAAAGCATTCCCTTGTGCAAGGCCATGCAGCTATCTTTTCCATGTTCTTAGGAGAGTCCTGCGATTTATCTCTAACATACAGACCTCCAGTTTTTGCTTCTTTTCATTTCACATCCCAGAACTGACATCAGCAATGAATATATTTGGGGAAAATAGTCAGGATGACCCACTTCTTAGTGGCTCCATCAGATCACAGGAAGCTGATGCTAAGAGCTGATTACTTAGCTTTGTATCTATGTCAGAATTCCATGTTCCTGCTCCTATATCCTACACGGCTATCTCTCTTATGGTAAAAATTTAAATGTAGTTCTCGTCTGCTCAGTATGTTTTCCTGGTATACATGGTTCCTCTGTTAAAGCCTGAAACTGATAGCTAAGAGGATTGTAAAGTTCCTCACCGTTATTGAACTATTCTTTTTTCTTTTTTTTCACCTCAATGATGCTGGTCTCTTCTTTTTTTATTATTATTATTTTCTTTATTTACATTTCAAATGCTATCCCGAAAGTTCTCATCATCAGCCACTGTTGTCTCTCTCTAGGTATGGGAACCCTTGCTTTGGCCCCTTCACCTCCGGGGAAGCAATTATCTCTATTGTACTTAGAAAAACTATAACTCATACAGTCTCTTTCTCCTCCCTAGGAAATAATCTGCTGGAATTCAAAATACAATTACCATGCTTGACCAATTTCCTGTATCCTGGAGCTGACCATTATTAATGGCATCCAATTATTCATAGCGATCAAGCAGTCGACCTTGCTAAGTAGATCACAGTGGTTGGCATTTGACAGTCAGCCTGCTGGATGTGCATAATGGAAGGAGACAATGTCATATCCTGGTTGTCCTCAGTAAGAACAACGTGTCATTTTCAGGCTTACCAGAATGCTGTAATAACTTGATTGCAAGATTTAGTCTGCCATTATGTTAAAAGCATATGTTTATAAATGCCAGAGGGAGCAGGGCAAGGAACTTGGGTTGGATAAGCTTCCGGGTTGGGCTTATTTGGTTTTCCTTGTGCCATTTCAAATCAATTGGGTGAAATTCAGTAATACATGAGGTTTTTTCAAGTGTCGGTTTCTTGAGTTAAAAAAATGAAGGCTTTTTTTTTTTCTCCTTTCAAGGGTGGTTGTGAGCAGTAAAATGATGTAATTACCACAGAACGATCAGGTAAGCAAAAAACCACTCAGTCACTGTTAGTTTCTCATTCAGTGTCTGACAGAGCCCAGGTTCCAGCAGAGGTAAACGAAACACCACAGAGACTTGTCATTCTTCACCAAGGTGAAGGGCAGGGCTTGACTCTTGTCTGAAGGCTGCTTTTTCATTCTGCTTTGTCTACAGGCTTACAAGCAAAGCTTTTCCCTTTGCCTCCGTGGTATTAAAGTGTGATATTTGTTCACAGTAAAGAAGAATAAGCATAAATTCTGACATAAATTTCTGGGCGGTTGGCTTCCAACCCTTCTGTTCCCTCAGCTCTATTTTTCTTCTGAGTCAGATGATCTATAACTGGTTTGAACCAGCTGCAGAAAGGGGTAAATTGTTTACTTTAGGAAGGGCATTAATTCTCTCATGCCATAAGGAGGGGAATTTTCACAAGGCACTAAATTTGATTGAACTTTAGGCCAAGGAACCCTAAGAAGAATGGGGAAACAGATACACAACACAGCTCGTGTCCATTTATGATGTTGACAGGCTTGATGCAAGTGACCCTGACACTTCATTATTAGTTAGATTTCCTGTCACCAGGAGAGATGCTCCAGTGTTCTTTGCACACAATGTAAGAATACATACTTTTATGATTGCTATGTGAAGTGAAAAGATGAAATAACATAACCCATATCCTATATACCCGTGGGTCCGCTCTGCTTATGGAAGGCATTCAGACTTCTGGGAACTGTTGAGAAGCACTGGACAAAACCGATTTAAGAGATACAAGAAGTTAATTTCAGAGACCGTGTCTGATGGTGTCTGATTAACCCTGAGGGTAACTGGGGATTTCCTGGTGACCTGAGACACAGCCTCTATTTCTTGGATCTATGAGCAGGTGGAAGGAGACAGGAAGGTGACTTGGGATTCTCATATATTCAGCTCGCAGGTTGAGCAATTTAAAGAGTGAACCTGCTTAGTAGTGTGCCATGCTCATCAAGGGGATTCTTCAACCTTGATAGACTTGACATTCTAGTCTTTTCAAGTTATTACTAGAATCTTTCTTGCCTGAGGAGTAACAAGAGAGACTGTGCATGGACTAGGGATTCTAGGATTAAGTACAGAGAATGGATTGGAGGTTCCCTCAAAATATTCATGTTTTTATTCCCAGAACTTAGGAATGTGTTTAAAATGGGTACAGATACATGCACCTATGATATTCAGGCACATATATGCGCACATGTGTATGCATCCTCATTGCATGTGTGAGGGCATGTGCACAGAAAGGGGTGGGGAGAGAGAGAGGGAAGGGGAGGAGGAGTAAGTGGAGGAGGAGGAGGAGGAGGAGGAGGAGGAGGAGGAAAATATGTAATACATAAGCTGAGGTTGGAGTGACACAGCCATAGTCAGGGATGCCAGTCACATCAGTCAAGAGTTGGAAGAGGCAATGGATGAAACATCTTAGAAACTCTAGGGGAAATGTGACTATTAATTATGTAGATGATCTTCAGGGCAGGAGAATAAGTTTATTTTCTTGAAGTGACTTGTGATGTTATGTCAGGCATGGGAGGGGAAGAACTGAATACAACATCCCAGCAGCTGGGATTGGGTGTGCACTCTATATGTTGTGGTTTTATTTTTCAAATGAAATAGATCATTGCCAGATCCGTGATCTGAAGAAATCTAGTTGGAGCTGCTATAAAAGACAAAGAAAAGAACTGCTTTCACACGATTGGGTTGGTGACTTCCTTGTAAGAAAAGGAGCAGAGCAGGGAGTTGGGGCACTGTAGTTAACCAAGTGACTGAGCCTGGAGATCAGTGGGAGAAGTTTTAGAAAGTCAAAAGATGTAATTTTGTTAAGAACTTCAAGCGTTATAAACAAAGGTTTTGTTTTAAAGTTATCTATCATCTATCTATCTCTCTTTTTCTCTATCATCTATCAATATATCATCTATATCTATCTATCTATCTATCAATCTATCTATCTATCTATCTATCTATCCATCCATCTATCTGCCATCTATCTATGTATCTATCATTTACCTATCATCTATCTATGCTAACAAATATGAACCAAAGGGTTTGTCTTTGCTGGCTAGGCTACTGACTATCTGCATGGTAAAGGTCAATTTCTTGGGTATTCTAGAGTCAGGATTAACATACTTTCTCTCTAACAGCCAGTTAGCAAACACAGCTTGTATGCTTTATTTTTTGTTTGTTTGTTTGTTTGGTTTCTTTTTTTTTGTGGCTGCTCTTTGACGTGTCAGCAGGAGAGTGGTCCTAAGTAATATGCAAACTGATGAGTCTGATTGTGGTCCTAGACTTTTCTTCTCTCTTGTCTCCAGCAGTTAAAACTATGAGACCATTTTTACTTAATAAACTGAATCAGAGCAGGCAGGGGTGGTGTGGCTCTGAGACCTTTCTTTGCCAAGCCCTGAGATCTAGCAAAACCTCTATTCTCTTGAGGGAATGCCACTTTTCTGTGTCTAAAAATTGTTCCATAAGCAGCAACCAGCCAGTGAGACTGACGAGCTGTGCTGGGCAGAGAACTGTCGTCTGGGAAGCAATGAGATTTCTCTGCAGATTTCTCTTGCTGGCTCAGTAAACATGGGCTTGAGTTTAAATTTTGAAAAAAAAAAAAACAACTTTTTTCTCTTTTTGCTTCACAGATCAACATTTAATGATAATGTTTCCACTATAAGAGTGCAAATTGCGCATGAAATTGATGTACATTAATCCATAATGAAGTAATCTGATAGAAAAACACATTAGGTATTTATATGGAAAACAAGCCATTCATAACTATTAAGACATTTTGCAAAGGCGATTCCTATCTTCAAAACACGAATGAGTGAAAATTGTGGCCATTCACTTGTAACCAGAGGGACAGAGCATGATGTCTTTCCTTCTGACAGGTGTTTCCTCACTGCCTTCATGGCCAGAGAGTGCAAAACAATGAGTGGAATACTTTCAATACTTAAATTTTCCTATTCAATGACATCATTTCCTGAGTGATAAAAAACAACACATTCCCACATAATGCTGCATTTTCAAACTCCATTGCACTTCAGCTCTGAAAACAAGTTGATAAATAAGAAATAGTTATAAAACCCTTTTGCCAAATACCCTCCCAGGTGCCCCACGGATTATTTAGTTAAAGTGTGACTTCCAAATTTGTAGTGTGTGTTCTCTGCCCTCCTTTTCAAATCCCGTGTTGAAGGTATAGCAGATCTGTGTTACAGAAATTATGGTCTCTAGTCAAGAAAATTTTGTGACATTATATGTCCTGATAGATATAGTTACTCTCCAGAGATTAAGGACTTTAAGAGCTTGAGGGGGACTCAAAGATCAACTTTATCCTGCTTTATACTTGATGGAAATGATAGAATGGGACTTTGTAACTCATTACTTTGATCATTAGCTGTGGGTTGTTTCCATTCTCCTCTGTAATGAGCTTGGTTCTCCTCTCTACACTCAAGAGTGCTTGTTCAGCAAGTTTGCAAAGGAAACAAATTCATTCTCAGCATCATGTCTATAGATCCAGTTTCTTAGTAAATATACCCGGGAGACTAGGAATTCCAAAGAAGATTGTTTAAAAAAAAAAAAAAAAAAAAAACACTTTCATATAGCCCATGGCCTATGATCTGAATAGTAAAAGTAGCTCAACACAAGATCATTTCCCTTATTAAGAGAATATGCACAGAGTGTGTACTCTTAGTCACTTAGAAGGAGTGGACTTAGTTTTGTTTTGGAGGGATCCTCTCTGCAAACAAGGTTGGGTGGGTACCCTCGGAGTATAAAGGTGTGCCAACGACTAGATGGTTTGGTGGTTAAGAGTGGTGATGGTATGGATGTCCCTGGGTTCAAGAAGTGATATCTTGTTGTCAAGGGACAACTGAGGCATGAAAGACACTGGTTTATTTTAACAGCACAGGTGGCCAGGGAGGTCTGCTTAAAGCTGGAGGCCACCATGCTGAACTTGAGACAGAACTCAACTTTTAGGAAGATTCCCATTATTGACACCATTTGTCAGTGGGGCTTAGAAGACTAAATGAGGTTTGTCTGCCACTGGGGAAGAGGAGGCTAGAGAAGGCGACTTGGCATCAATTACGGCACAATAAGAAAGGTGTAAAATCAGTTTAAAGACCTAAAACTTGAAGCTTGTGTTCCATCCATTTCTTTGACATCAGTGAGATGACTTTGTAATTATGTAAACCTTCCCCATAAGTAGAGCCCTTTCCCATAAGCGGAGTGGAGTTAGCACAGACAGGACTGTGGGCAGGACCAGCTTTCCCTGCCATTTCAGTACAGATGACATTCAACAACAGTTGTGACCTGTTTTGTTTGCTTGGTCCATAGGCCTGATGATGTTGACTTTCTGCCCAGAGATTTTTAATTTGGAAACTTTGGGGCTTCTGTGTAAACAAATTCTTCATAAAATCATGACTAGCATTCTTCCAATGGCTTTTATTACTGAGCAAAAGTAGGCAAAGTTATTTCATCTCATGAATGCCTATTACTAATGTGCTAACTCCGTAGTGATTGAAATGGCTTTTTATGGGTTTGAGACTTAATTCTCAGGCTTACCAGATGGCCCACCAATGTCTTCTGCTGAGTCCAGTCTTGTTTCTGCACTTGAATTTGACATCTGGTTATCAGCATTCCAGCTATACAGAGACACTTGAATTTTAAAAGGATATATATTAACATCTCCTTACAACACATTCTTCCAGTGGAAATGGTTTGGTTTTTACTTGGCCCACTTTTATTTGCAGTTATTGAGCATGCCCAGAGGATTCCTCCTCCTCCTCCTCCTCCTCCTCCTCCTCCTCCTTCTTCTTTCTTTCTTT
>NC_034607.1:41966133-41967197 GCF_900095145.1 Mus pahari
CTTCTTCTTCTTCTTCTTCTTCTTCTTCTTCTTCTTCTTCTTCTTCTTCTTCTTCTTCTTCTTCTTCTTTTTCTTCTACCTCAGCTCTGCTATAGAGCAGCTCTGTAGGAACCTGAGCTTCAAGCCCATCTTGGTGCTCCTTCTCTAGCAAACCTGCCAGTCTACTTCCCCAGTGAGGCTTCCTGTGCTTCCCACTCATGGTGTGAATCTCAGTGAATCTCATATGGCTACATTTCAGATGGAGCTCAGTGGCTGTATTTTTCATTCCTAAGGCAAGAACTTAGTAATTACACCTTGTAGGATGTCAGCTAACTTAATTTGTCCAAGGTCTACTTGCTAAAATTAGTTTCTCTGTGTAAATCTTTGGACCTTTATTTACATAGTTCTAGGTCCAGTTTCTGACCTGTGGGTCTGTTGAGGTCTTCATAAAACCTGTTTCTGTTTTTCAGTTCTAGTACTATGCAAATAGCAGGCTTGTGACCCAATTTGTAAAACTTATTTTCCTGATCTGCATTTTACTTCTGAGCATTCTGTAGTATCTCCAACCCTACCCACTATCTGCCCTGTTCCCAGGCCCCGTGGGATTACTCAGAATTTAATCATTGTTCTCAAATAGTTTGCTTCACTGCCTTTTCTAGTGTTGATTATTTCATCTAGTTGCATGTCATTCTCCCCATTCCCAGACTCTTCCCTCCTTTCTCATTTTTCCTAGATGTCTAGCTCAATTAACATCATACATAATATCTCAGCAACCAATATCCCTTGTATATCACTTACTTTCATTCTGACATTCAAGAGTACTTCTATTATTCCTTATATCAAACCATTAACTAGATATCCATACCAGAAGCACTCTGTATTGAAGCAAAAAGCAAGAACTGGGGCTCAGGGTGAGGTTCAGTGGTATAGAGTGCTTGTTCACCATGCATGAAGGACTCCTGGATTTGAGTCATGGCACCACTGCAAGCAGAGCAGAGCAGAGCAGAGCAGAGCAGAGCAGAGCAGAGCAGAGCAGAGCAGAGCTTAGCCAAGGAGAGGAGAGGAGAGGAGAGGAGAGGAGAGGA
>NC_034607.1:41967327-41976633 GCF_900095145.1 Mus pahari
GAGGAGAGGAGAGGAGAGGAGAGGAGAGGAGAAGAGAGGAGAGGAGAGCAAAAGACACACAGTTCCCATTCCAAATGCCAAATCACATATTTTAAAGAAACAACAGCAAGATACTGCCACTGGATTAGTGAAAAGAGAGTGGGTACCAAGACACCCTCATGTGCTTTGATGTTAGTCTTCACCTAGAGCAGATACACACTGGACAGTTCTCTAAAAGCAACACATCAGACAGCCACAACTTACATTCCTAAGTCTTGTTGGCGTTAAGAAAGACTCCCTTTTGATAGGCCCACTCTTTGCTAACGTAAAAACTATTTCGGTTATCTGAAGGAACTGATTTCCCATTTTTCATCGTGCGCTGCTGTATGGGTCTTGATCATTTCTCTTCTGATCGATGGTTTAAAAGGACTTCTCACTGAAAAGTTGTCTTCTATATACCATGAGATATCATCCAGCTCTTGAAAGAAGATGGAAGAAGAAAACAGAACAGTTGTTTTTAAAAATGCATTTGATAAACCTCTTTCTAAGCTGGGTTTGTGCTCATGTGAAGTGGTGTGGGCTTCGTAGAGATGACCAGCAGAGGCCTCATTCAAACGTGTTGGGAACAAGCAATGAACTTGGAATAAGCTGAAGTTTTCAATCCGTTTAAGTCACTGCGACATGATTCATGGCTCAATGGATGGGCGTTCTTGGTAAATAAGCCGTGGCTTCTCAAAACACATGTGTATACATCTGTTTGTGAAAGTCAGCCCATAGGCCCTCAGTCTTTTTGGTTACTGATTTTTCTGTCTACTCATGGATTTCTGGAAGAAGCATTGAATTTCCCAGGGATACCCGTGATTCACTTAATTTTTTGCTTTTCTTTTCTTTCCTTTTTTTTTTTTTACAATTATAAGATTATTTTTTATTAAATTCATTTACTCAATTTACAACTCCTTATCAGCCCTTCCTCTCCTCCCAGTAACCCCTCATAAAAGTCCTTCCTCCATTCCATTTTTCCTTTCTCTTTTGAGAAGGGGAAGTACCCCTCTGGGCATCACACAAATACACACACACACACACACACACACACACACACACACACCCCTCCCCCACACCTTCCTGTACACATCAAGTTGCTGCAGAACTTGGCACATCCTCTCCCACTGAGACCAGGCGATATGGTGCATTTAGGGGTGAGGGATCCACAGGCAGGCAGGCACCAGGCTCAGGGACAGCCTCTGTTTCAGTTGTTGGGGGACCCTCAGGAAGATCAAACTGCTCATCTGCTACCTATGTGCAGTGGGGCAAGGTCCAGCCTGTGCTTGCTGTTTGGTTGGTGATTCCGTCTCTGGGATACCTCAAGGGTCTAGGTTGGTCGACTTTGTTGGTCTTCCTGTGGAGTCCCTATCCTCTCGGGTCCTTCAACCCTTATCCCAACTCTTGTGCAAGACTCCCCTGTTGAACTTTGGTCAGGTGCTCTGTGTAATAATGTTAAGTGCAGGCCACCAAGGCACGGTTGCCCGAGAGAAAAGAGTCCACATCTATACCCAAGTGACAATATGTGCCTGTGCCCCTAAGTTATTTCTGATAAAGATGCCGCCAGCCAATAGCTGGGCGGGAGAGACACCATAATATGTATCAATTTTTTGCTTCTCAAAGTGTCTGTCAGTTTTTGCTTTACTAATTTTCGGGATCTAGTTTTAGGTGTACTTATATTTTTCAACCTTCACAATGAATTCTTCTATCATATGATTCCATTATCTTTATCTTTACTAATATTTATTGCTGTAAAGCCTATTTTGTCCAATGCCAATATCGCTATTTTAGTTTGTAATTAATAGACTATGTACCACAAGTATTTTCCACGAATTGTCTTCTGTTTCTTTGTTCCCTCTTTTGGAAAGTGTGCACTTGTGTGGTGTGTCTGTATATGTGTCTGCATGTTCATGTGCACATGTGTACATGGGTAGGCAGGTACCTGTTTATACTTGCTTATAGAGGCTGTGGGTTGATGCCGTGTAATGTCTTCAATCATTGCCACCTTATATATTAAAGCAGGGTCTGCCATTTGAACCAGGGCTCGGTGAGTTTGCTGGTATAAGTGTCCAGGTGGCTGTAAGGATCCCCTGTCTCTTCTTCCATACTCGGATTACAGATGGCCCACCCACTTAAGAGTTGCAAGAGTTCAGATATCTAAACTCTTTTTCTAACACCTATGCGCTTATATTTTTTCTGGCATCCACACGTGTGTTGTTGTATGCACTTACATGCACACATGAATGGCATAAAAAATTAAAATAATATAAACTGTGCAGTAGTTTCAGTTAGTATTTCCAAATTATTTGTTGGTATGTTTCAGGTCTTTATCATCCTTTGAATCTTTCATCATTTATACATGACCTTCTTTATTGTAATAATAAGTATTACGCTTCTTTGTCTAATTTTTAAGTATAATCATATTTGCTAGTATTACTATTGTGTGTTATATCTTCTGACATCTGTCTATATCCCTTAAACATTAGAGTTTAATATAGAAACTGACACATTTTAACACATTAAAAATCTAGCTTTAATTTAATACTATATCCTAACAGTAAATGTTTGTGTTCCCGCTACATTCTTATAGTTTGTATACCGCAGGGTTTCTTTGTTGCCATAGTATTTGTAACCCAGGTTTTGAGGATAATTAAGTCATGATGGCAAAAATGCTCATGCTGAGACCAACACCCTGATAAGAAGAGATTCTCTCTCTCTCTCTCTCTCTCTCTCTCTCTCTCTCTCTCTCTCTCTCTCACTCTGCACTGATAAGTTATCTATTTGCAAACAAAAAACAATTACAACAAACAAACACAACAACCCTCACCAGGGATTTCTTAAGGACCTGATCTGACTGATGCTTTACTTTGAACAGTTTAGCTTTCAAAACAATGGTACCCGAATGATCATTTTGTAGGCTGCCCATGTCCTTCGGGATAGCATCCTTAAACATAGACTTGCTGAGAGGATAGTTAAGCGTCATACACCACCTGCGAGTGGTGCTCTTCACTCGGCATGGTGCTTCTGAAAAGCCATAGACAGTAAATGCATTAGGCCTTATAGGCGATACAGTCCCTGTCACAAGGGTCAACTCTGCCTGTGAGACGTGAACTAGCCACTGGCAACATTAAAACAAGGTATAGTGCTTGTTTTCCAATAAAACCTTGTTTATAAATGCTGTCATTTTATTTGATGTAATTTTTACTTAACCCAGAACTTTGTCTTATTTTAAAATGTTATCTCAGTCATGTAAATATTTGGAAACCATCGTGGCTCATGAAGAAAGGGCAAGCAGCTGAGGCACTTTGCCCTCAGTTTGTAAGGATCTGGAGTCCACATATGTTCAGAGCTGGGCATGTAGCCTAATAGGAAATGTGTCTTATAATGACAAATACATTGACTCTGTTTATTTTCTGAAAGTTAATTACTTCTTCTTTATTCTGAAATATAAAATCTAGGCTCACAGCATTTGTTGTTTTTTAATTATTATTTTTAAAATGATCTTTTACAGCTTTCTGGTTAGTTAGGTCTTTAGGCTCTTTCCTCTGCCACAAGTGAAGTCTTTATTTCATCTCCCAAGCTCCAGTCTAGAAGGATGGAACACAAAAGTGGATGCAAGACTCAGCCTACTGTGGTTTTCTTTTTTCAATAGTCTACATCCACAGTCAGTCTACATAGTCAATCGTCTTCTGCCCCCAAATCGTTAGTTATACATTCTATTCTGTTATTTTATGGTCAGAATAAGATCTATGCCTGTGGTTTTTATCATGACCATCTTTAAAATTATTTTGCTTTTGTTTAAAATAGAAGTAGCAATTAGTTTATGTTGTATTATAAAACATGTTGTTCGGGAATACAGACATGGTTCAGTTAAGAGTGCACATCACTCTTTCAGTGGACCCACGTTTGGTTCCCAGTATCCATGTTAGGTGGTTCACAACCACCTGTAACTCTGGCTCCAGAAGGATCTGCACAGACACTTACACTTACGTACAAATATACACGCATACATATTAAAAATAGCAAGAATTAATCTTAGGATCGGGTGTGGGGAGAGACAGGAAAGAAGGCCATAGGACCAGGTAGGTGAATGGGAATCTGTAGCTACTGGGGGTTGGGGTGTGGGAGGGTGAGTGGTAAAAAGGATGGGGATGTGAGAGTGAGGGAGTGTGGGAGTGTGGGAGGGAGGGTGAGAGGGTGGGGATGGGAGGGTGAGAGGGTGGGGATGGGAGGCTGAGAGAGTGGGGATGGGAGGCTGAGAGAGTAGAGGGAGGGTGGAGGGTGGATGAAAGGTAGACTGTGGGAAGGGAAAATTTTTAGGGATCCCTAGAGAACTGGGATAGAAGAGGCTTCCAGGAGTTCATGTGGGTGACCTTAGCCTAATTGCCTAACCATGGGGACATGGAACCTGAAAAGGCCACCTCCTGTAGCCAGAGAGGACACCCGCCCACCTACACAACCGTCCACCCCAAACTTATCCTGTCTGAAAGCAATGCAGGAATGAAGCAGAGACCGAAAGAAAGGCCAACCGATAACCAGCCCAACTTATACACTTGATCTTAGCCAAAAGACTGAGGAGCGATGCCAGCCCAACTCATAATGATGCTCTGTTATGCTTGCTAACAGGAGCCTAGCATAACCGTCCTCTCAGAGGCTCCACCCAGCAGCGGGCGGAGACAGATGCAGAGACCCACAGCCATACATTAGATGGAGGTCAGGGACACTTTCAGAAGTGATGGGGGAAAGATTGAAGGCTCTGAAGGAGATGGGACCCTCACAGCAAGACCAAAAGGGTCAAAAAGCCTTCAGCCCTGGGAGCACTTAGAGTCTGAGACACCAACCAAAGTACATACCCAGGCTCGAACAAGGTCCCCCTGGCACATATGTAGCGGTCAGGCAGCTCAGTCTTCATGGCTGTCTTGTCTGGCCTCAGTGGGAAAGAATGCCCATAATCAGGCATTGATGTGCCAGGGTGGGGAGGTACCCAGGGGGACTCCACCCTCCCATAGGAGAAGAAGAGGGTGGTTGAGGGGAGAGATTCTGTGAGTGAGGGATCAGAAGGGGGAGCAGCATTTGGGACGTAAATAAATAAATAAATAAATAATAAAAAGAAAACATTTAAATTCTAAAATATGTCCCATATTTATCTATGACTCCATTTTCTCAGTTTTTAAAATGTAAATTCTAAGCATTTAGACTGTGAGAACATTGCTAGTTCTCACACTCCTGTGTGCAATGTGAAAGACATAACCTTTATCAATGAGCATTTGTTGAGCATCATCTATGTAACAGCTTTTGTTAGGGTTTGGAAGTGTTATTTTTGATAGTCCAGTGTTGTACAGTCTTCACATCACAGTATCGGTTTTTAAATGAAAATAAAAACAATGTCATAGAAACAGACACAGCAACACAGCTCTACAGCACCGAAAATCAAGTTGCCTGAAAAATGAGCTTTCTGAAGGCGACACTGAATCCTGATGGAACTGTGCATTTTCTACAATCCTTCTGGGTCGAACTTTCTTCTTGTAGAGCAGAAGGAGGGACGCCCAGCGATCTTTAAGCCCTTTGCATATCTTATGTTTGTGATCTGATGCGCATGTCCTTAGCTGTTTTCCATAGCATTCATCCACCTTATGTGATTAGGACACATGTAGAGGTGTGAACTGTTAAGAGAATCTACCTTCTGAGAGCCATTGCAACTATTTAAAATATGAAAAGTCAGGTTGAAAGACTGCACTGCAAAAGAAGAAAAAAGGAAATTTTGGAGCAAAATAGCGAGTTCCCTAACATGTAGGCTCTAATGTGTCCTCAGAGTGGTATCTACTCTCAGTAGCTGCTGACAAAACAAGATTTTACTGCCAAAAGAGCAGCAGGTCTAATATTTCTGCAAAAGAGCAGGCTGAGTTTTATTTTGCCTTGGGTCATCAATAAAATTCTAGTCATGCTCTGATCCTACACTCTTTTATTGTTTCCCATGAAACACCATAAGTAAAAGAAAACTTACCTTTTTTTCAAGCAGTCCGGAACTTTAGATATAGAATTAAAAACACCCAAAAAGTCAGGTCTGAGCCTTAGAGCTTAGGAAGCATCAACTCGGACTTTTTTTTTTCCCTGTGTGCACATGTCTCTGCTTGCCAGGATCTGCTCACTGCTATAACAAATGGGCCTGCATGACATCGAGCTAATGAGAATTTGCTCCTTGTCCCTGGCAGGTGGGTGTGACTAGATCATCAGTGAGGGTTCCCTTTTTGGGGACTCACATAGTGGAGGTTGCTGCCATGATTTGGGTTTGTAGGCAGGTCAGGGTCCAATGATACATAGCAGATCCTATGGCTGCTTAAGCCATTTCCACCTCAGTAAGCCACAGGGGAAAGAGAAGTCTGCAAGAAAAATTTTTTTGGAGGGGGTGGAGCTTGGAGGGGCTAGACTTTGATTCTGTGAGGCCCAACTATTTGGATGGGCAAATCTCAGACTCAGGAAATAACTGTCATACCATGTGGCTCTAAAGCTTCTGTGACCAGTGTACGTACTCCCATGACAGTGCTGGGTATCTCACAAAACACTTCACACAGATTAGAAACCACTCTACCATTGAGCCACAAGCCACATCCCCAGCTCCTCGGCCTACACTTTTACTTTAAAGTGGTTTTGTTTCTTCTTTTTGTTTGTTTGTTTGTTTTTTTTTTGATTGCTTTTGTCTTGTAATCTTAGAATGAATGTCTGGGATGGCTAATCTTGGTTGTCAACTTGATTGCCTTTGGAAACAAATCCCTTGGGATGTATGTGTTACTGCTGCTGCTGCTGCTGCTGCTGCTGCTACTTCGATCCTTCATGACCATCAGAACACCTTCAACAAGTCTTAACATCAGCCCTTCAGGAATTTTCTAGATTTCAGTGCCAGAGTAGCAGTGTGTAGGCATGTCGGCTCAGTTCTCAGTCTCTCCAGGGTGAGGACAGCCATTATTCTTGGACTACCCAGAGCATGCTGTATAAGCCAAACTAATGGTTTTTCTTTGTAATATATATAGTTATTGTATCAGGTCTGTTCCTCTAGAGACCCTTGACTAACACAACGCCTAACTCTAAAACTCTCTAAGTACCTGGGTATTAGGACTCAATCATTTGCACTCGTTTCAGTGCTGGGATAGAAATCAAGGACTAGTACATGTGGCTCAGTGCTCTACCATGCAGTGTTGCAGCTATTAGTCACTCTGTAGGTATTTCTGACCTTGAAATATGACAGTACCACTAAAGAACTGAGAAATTTTCAAACAAAAATTGTGAGCCTGGAAAGTGACAGGGTTGAGTTTGGTGTTTCCAGGACAATTATCTCGGACATTTATCTCCACTCCATACTACCTTCGACCACTTCCCCTCTCTTCTCTCCTTGTACCTCTGCCCTTCTCCAAATAGCCCCTCTCTGCTTCTCTGTCCTGTGTACCCCTTTGTTCTCAGTTTTTGGCCTTCCTTTCCCTTTCCTCAAGAGTTCTTCCTTGGAGCGACAGCGACACAAGATGGCAGGCACCATGGGAGTAAAAGTCCTTAAAAATTTCTGACTGTTGGAAGATCTGGAAGAAGGCCAGAAAGGAGTTGGCAACAGCACAGTTAGCTGGGGTCTGGAGGACGATGAAGACATGACACTTACAAGATGGACAGGCGTGATAATTGGGCCTTAAAATAGAATGCGGGCCTACGTACCCCAAAACAGCCTTGCCTGTCAGATTTGTAACAGGAGTCGATATGAGCGGCGTGAGCAGTTTGAATGAAGTGATGGATCCAAGAGCCAAGGCAGTGCTGGCAAGGTAACAGAATTCCCACAACATTAAAAGTCATCCTGCAGGAACTGTGGCACTTGATGCTGTGGCCAGAAGCCATCAGATAAGGTTGGAAGAACCTGGCCTCCCTCACTTAGCTCTGGACCACACTCTCACCTGCCACTAGCCTGGGAAGGGGTTGCCCGGTCCTCAGCCCTGCCGCCACCATCAACCTGTGATCTTTGAGCTCAGGTCTAGAGGTTAACTTAACAATCACAGGACACCTCAGACTGGCCCGCACTCAGGGTCCTTGGTGGATACGCCTAAGGCCATGTGGAGAGTCCTAAGTGCACACAGTTCTGAGTTGGTTCCTTTTCCTAAGATTGCTTTGTTTTTACACATTGAAGAGGTTTGAACAGGGTTCTCGAGTCACCCTGGTGACCCACTGGGTCTGATGTGGAGCCTGACAGCTCGAACACAAAGCCCTGACCCTGTGGACTCAGTGCTCAGGTTTCATTGTGACTACTTCAACCCTCGGAGCTTTGTGTCATCACGTTTGCAGATTGGTGGGCCTGGCCTCCTGGCTCATTGCCATGTCCCCTAGTCTGTTCAGGACCACTAAATGTGAAAATGCGGCTGCATAGCCAAATAAAGGTAATTTGTCCTGTGGCCAATAAATAAATAAATAAATAAAATAAAATAAAATAAAATAATAAAATAAAATAACCAAACCAACCGACCAACAAGCAAACAACCAAACAACCAAACAACTTCTTCCCCTCTCTCCCCTCTCAGGGTCTCCTTCCTGTTAGAGATGAGAATGCTTAATAATATCTCTTCACTTAATCCAATTTAGATATCTCTTTCCGAGTAGTGGCTGTCTTCCTGGAGGGGCATTTCTGAAGAATATGATGTATTCTTTAGAGTATAAGGTTCTTGAGGGTGTGTGGGGGGGAACTACCTTACTAATATTTCTGTGTGCTGTTCAGTCCAGAAGACACACAATAGGTGGGACTCAATAAACAACTGTAGCAATTGTTTATTGAGAAGGGATTCTTCTTTGAAACAAGAACTATAGCCAAGTATATTTGGAAAATGCTATATTCTATGTCATTCTTTTTGTTATGGATGATACATATTAATGTGTCAGATGCTTTGAGGAATCTTGTAAACAGCTCCTTTGTTTTCAGCCTACATCTTTTTAACTTATTCTCTATAAACATTTTCTGTGCATGTGTGCGAAAGAGCGAGGGTGGGTATATAAGAGAGGAGGAATGTGTGTATGTGCATGAGTGTGTGTGTGTGTGTGTGTGTGTGTGTGTGTGTATGTTGTGTGTGATGTGGCTAGAGAGAGGGCAAGTGCTTGAGCTAGAGAGAACAGAGAGGGGATACAGACAGAGAAGATGAGGAGCATGGAGAGACTGAGACAGACAGACAGATAGACAGACACTCACACATGCGTGCGTGCACATACACACAGAGAAAGAAAGAGAGAAGAAAGGAACACACACACACACACACACACACACACACA
>NC_034607.1:41976674-41998949 GCF_900095145.1 Mus pahari
AGAGAGAGAGAGAGAGAGAGAGAGAGAGAGAGAGAGAGAGAGAGAGAGAGAGAAAGAGAGATCATCCTATAAAAAACAGTCCCATAGGACATAATGTGTACACCAGACCATGTGGTGAGAGACTTTGTTTATTGGAATGGATGACCAAAATCTTATGGCTTAGCTCATTCTGGTCCAGTGTCTGGATGCTGCACTGCAGCTCACTGGTGATGAAGAAGATTGATGGGATAAAACGTTTGTGAGGGGAAGCATCTAGTTCAGTTGGAGTGGAGATGTACAGAGAACAGGACTCGTCTGGGGAATGTATTTATGAATAATTCTCTGTGTCCTCTCAATAATACGGAACTGGGACAGGAAACTTATCACTGTCCCCTCTACATGAGGCTTGCTCTCATGGAGTATTCATATGCTACAGTGAAATGTACTTAATGCTTCTCATTATTTAGTGTAGTATTTTTTTCATAATTTTTAAGGCCCCCGAAGATACTGTATTTTTAGAGGTTTTTCTTTTTTTCTATTTTGAAAGAGCATCAGTTTCTAAATCGATGGTTAAGTGCTAGGATTCTCTCCATAAAGTTTTTAGAAATCTACAGTAAATGAAAACCAAAACCAGGCAGCCTTATATTTTTGATAAGCCTCAGTTTGAGTTGAGTTACATTTAATGGAATTTAGAAATGGTTGATAGCTAAACCAAGGGACAAGCACACACAGGCCAAAGCTTGTTATTGATCCGGTTTCGTCTTGGTGAGCATCCATTCACAGAACTGTGAGGGAGATAGGGAACTCTCGGGGACTCAGTGGTATAACATGACTCCCACCCCCCTGAGAATAAAAAATGGTTCATTACCTCTTGGTTTATGAGGCAGTGAAGTATTCCAGAGAATAAATATTGATGCTAAGACCCATGGGATGCTGGGGTGCTGAACATATTCACAACACATGAAGACTGAAGCTGAACAAAGTTATCTCTCCCAATAAAATGCAATCTGCCCCTCGATGCATTTTACCATGCTGTTGTTTTTTATTTTCTCCATCTTTATAATTGGAGACATGCCAGCCTCTTGGAAACACCACTCATATTTCCTCCAGAAACTTAGCCAAGCTACAAATTATTCTTAAAGGTCTGATTAGGTGTTCGCAGCTAAAATTAACACGTCAGGGAAATGCCAGGATTTTTGAACAGGAAAATGGCTAAATAAAGGCATTGAGAAAACAGCCAGCAGGAACAAACAGTATTCTGAACTAAAAAATAATTTCTAAGAATGGAGAATTGTGTTTTTTTTTTTTTTAAATTGCTTCTGAGGAAGAAGACTGTGAATTCTGTGTATTGAATACTATTGCTTTCACTTTTATTTAGCACCTGTCTTTATGGACAAGAAGAGGGTCAATATTAACATAGTTTTCCTTTAAAAAAATTTCATAAATGAAGTAAGTCAAGTAATGAACACAGTATGTGGGGTCCTAAACATTTGTGGGTAACACAGGACTTTTTTCTCAATCAGATCCCATTTTCAGCATCATATAAGAATCCCTCCAGTGACCTATAAAGCTTTGAAAATCTTATTTCAATTGTATATAACTTTCTTCACCTGATTAGATAATTACACCCCCTGAATACAAAGGTGTAATAATTTGTGTACTTGACACTTGTCCTCGGACCAGCAGATCCCCTGTAATATTTTATGTAGTGAATTCAGCAGAAAACACATGTTACCACTGAGGTCTTCTCCCTCAGTCCAGTGGAGGGAAAGACAAAACCAAATGAAGGCTGAATACGGTTCAGAGAAACAATTTCTAGCAGCCACAGAAGGGTGATGTAGAAGGGAAGAAAGGTAGAGTGGGAAGGCCTTTCAAGGATGCAGCATCAGAGCTAAGGTGTAGGTTAAGGACCAATCACCAGGAAGGGGTCAGTTCAAGTTGAATAAGGGAAACTACCTGTAGAAAGGCCTGTAGGTAGGGTGGGGCAGTATTCAAGGATGCCCAGGCCAGCGTGCTTTGGAGTAGAGGGTTTGTCTGGAGCCTAGCTCCAGGTCACAGGACCTCATAAGCATGGTGGCTTTGATTGGGGGGGTCATGTACTATTAGGGAGAAATCTGATTGAATTTCAACTCTGTTCGCTCCACTATACCAGCTGACTTCAGAGCGGTTTCACACCCCAGAATCTCCACTGGCCTCTAATGCGGACTGGCTTCTAATAGTGCACCTACTCAGCTAGTTTCCTCTTTTTTCTTTTCGTTTCTTCTTAATTATTTATTAAAATGATGTGTACGCATGTGTGTCTGTGTGTGAGTAGTGCGTGTGTGTAGAGGTGCCTTCTGAGGCCAGTAGAGAGCATGGGGTGACTTGCAGCTGGAGGTACAGGTGTTTGTTAGATGGTCTGTATGGGTACTGGGACAAATCTTAGAGCCTCTGCAAGAACAGCAACGCTCTCAACCACTGGTGAGTTTCTCCAGTCTCAGAATTCAATTTAACTCTTTTGCTCCCTGACGATATTTTGCATATTTCCCCTCCTTGATCCATCCATGTTCCAGCACGAGTCCTTGATTCTTCCTCTGCTCACGAGGAAGTTTGAGTGTGCCATCTTCTGCAACTGCTGGTGCGATCAGCACCGTTGTGGAATCTTAGGAGCTATAGCCTTACTGGAGGAAGTGTATCACAATTGGTAAGCTTGTAAACATATAGCATAGCCCAACATCCTCTTCTATATGCTTCCTGAAAATATGGCTGCAATGGGAAAAGATTTTTTTCCTCTAAAAATTCATTTTGAGGATATAGTTCACCTTAGTGCACAAGCACCTAAAACCAGCCAGGCTGGATTGGCTCGCATTCTCTCTTCCAGGATATGTTGCTAGGCTGTTGCCAGGCTGTTGCTAGGGAATTATTAGGTCAGAATGACCAGCTGCTTTTTTTTTTTTTGAGGTGTGTGTGTGTGTGTGTGTGTGTGTGTGTGTGTGTGGTTTGATACAGTGTGGTAGGTTTCAGGCTACTGAGCAATCACTGCTCTGTTCACTGTCTGCTTCAATAGAACGGAATAGTATTCAGTATTATTTGGTTTATTTCATTCACTGATATCCATGAGATTCATCCATGCTGTCTCATGATTTTTTCAGTTTACCCTTGTTTGTTGCTGAGTCATATTCAATTCTGAGAATATTTTGTGCATTTATTAATTTAATATATTTTGATAAGACTTTGTATTTTATCTTGTTGTTATTTCAGTCTTTGGGTATTGCAGACAAGTGGTTAGAATCTCTCTTATAGAGGTCTTTTGGTGACTACACCATTAATTCTATTAATTCTATTGGTTATTTATCTAAAAACACAGTAACAGGGTTATTAGTGAAATATGCATTCAGAGTTAATAAGTACTGTGTAACATTTTCCTCAAATGTATATATCAGTTCACAGTCCTAGCAATTTAAGAGAGTTCTAGTTGTACATATCCTCACAGCCACATGATATTTATAATAATTTTAACCTTGAATATTTTTAATTTTAATTTCCAGGTTCCAGCATACGTTTGTCTTATACTTCAATGCTTGAAAGCTGGAGCTTCATGATTGAACATTCATGCAAACAAATGGTGCAGACTCATTTGCTAAGACTGAGAACAGCCTTCATTCCATTCAGTTCTCTACCTGACATCCTCACTTGCTTATGACAATATCCACTATTCAGTTCAATATGTTTGCAGCAAAACTGATGTGCCTACCCCCTAAAGATGCATCTCCAAACTTCCCATCACCGTCTCCTGCTTTCCTTCATTTGCTCATGGTGAAAACTCTCTGGAAAATTCTCAATGTTCATCTTTCTCATTTGCGCGGTTGTTGATTTTACCTTGAAAATATCCAGATTCTGAATGTTTCTCCAGGCCTTTACTTGCTTCCACCCATGAACACAGTCCCCAGAGGGTTCCTGTGACCTCATAATTCACCTCATGTCACTATTTTTAACAAAAAGTTAAAGCTCAAGGTTGCCAGGTTGTGAGTAACCCATGTCATCTGCTTCCTTTCCACTGCACCTCTGATCCAATGTCATCCTAAGCTCATTTTCATTCTCCATGATCAGTGTCTCCCAGTTTCCTGGGCATGCCAGTTCCTAGTTGAAGGTTTCATCCTGATTCTCTATATGGCTGTTTCCGTCAATTTATTCAAATACTAATGGGTTATCTTTATCCCAGACTCCAGGTTTGCAAGTTTGCTGTTGCAAATTCTACAGGTATTCCAAAGACTGAGTGTGGCAAAATGTTCCCCTTATGAATAAAGATTTCTTCCTTTTCTTTCTTTCTTTCTTTCTTTCTTTTTTCTTTCTTTCTTTCTTTTTTTTTTTTTCGAGACAGCGTTTCTCTGTATAGCCCTGGCTGTCCTGGAAAGATTTAAGGGGACCAATCACTGGCGAGGAGTAGGCATGACTTCCGGGTCAGAGAGCAGACAAGAAGAGGCAGGAGAAAGGTACTTGCTTTTTGAATGGGAGACAGATGGAGACCAAAATGTAGCTAGCAAGTGGCCCCGGTTTAGGTGGCAGATCCCCTAGGATTTGCCACCAGAGGAGTATAGTATTCAGAATTAGAATGTTAGTTGCTGCGCCCAGCAATTGAGTTACCTGTTGATTCTGAGCTAAGTTTGTGCGGTGTTTTCCTTTATGCAGCAACTCAACTGGGTTCCAGAGAGAAAGGTGCAGCAGCAAAGTGTGGGTTTGCAAGAAGGGCACCGCAAAAGGCCGTGGGAATTTGGAAGCATGGGCTGGCATCATAGTGACCCACCAGTGAGAACTTAAGCGAGCTGGGTGGAAAGATTTCGGAGCTCTAGGTCAGAAAGTCTCTGCGAGATGAGAACAGGCCTGCCCGCCCGCTGGTGTACTGCCGGCATAGCGTGGATTGCCTTTTTAACATTTCACACTACAACTGAGCATCGTATTTTGGCTACCAAACGTGGTTGGGGGAGGAATTCTTCCAACAGGGAGCAGGTCACAAGAATACAGGTTGGGGGCTGACTGGGATTCGAAGTTTAGTGGGCAGTAGCCTCCGTAAAGGATACATTAGACTGTAGCTTTTGTAATAATTCTCTCCCAATCAGGAATGGGCCAGTCCGGCATGACAAAGGAGTAGGTTACAGTGTCTTGTCCCAAGTCCACTGTCTAAGGTTGCCCAGGAAGGAATAGCATTCTGCTCAGCTGTCCCTTGGAGTGAACAGGCTGCTGCTGCATCAACCGTGGTGACCAGGAATTTAAGAGATTTGCCCTATTTTATGTTACCTTGAACTTGTGTGTGTGTGTGTGTGGGGGGGGGTTATTTAGTGGATTGAAGCCCTGTCCTGATGAGTCCAAATGAAGGACGATCATTCTATCTCCTCCTTCTTCTGATTTGGACACTCATTCTTCCAGTGTTCTTTTTGCTTAAAACAAATACACTGGTTTTCCTAGCCTCTTCCTTTCCTGGTGTCTCTGGCTTCTTCCTCTGAGACCTCTGCTATCAGTGTTCCTGAGTGCCTCCACTACTTCTTGGTTTAATCTTTTGTTCTGATATTCTTCTACAGAGCATGGTTATTGCAAACCTTTTGAGCAATCTCCGGTCAGCGAGACTTATTCATACTCTCAAGCCCTTGTAATTTCTGAAGTTTCCTTCTAATGTCTTCATCTAAAAAAAAGGTCATAAAAAGCCATATTCATTGCTTGCTGGTTTTCTGGTACATTTGGGAATATAGGGAAAATACCCAGTAACCCTTGCATGGGTGCTCCAGGAGCCTAGAGGCCAATCCTTGAGGCTCTTGTATAACATCAAGGTTTAGATACATTGGTAGGTTTTCTAGCAGCAGCCTTCAATCCTTATTTTAAAAAAAGGCTTGGGTGAAATAGTTCACAGCTTCCTTATCGTGGTCAGTGTTAGGTTCCTTGTTAGATTGGGCAGAGTGGAGAATCCACTGTGTTTGGGCTACATTGTTCTCAAGCCGTCGCTACCCTGACTGAGGGAGGACTTCCGACTATCAAGCTAGATCCCGTTCTACTCCTTGGCTGTGAAGATGCTGTCCGGGAGCTATTGACAGTCCCCTCAGGCTGGCTGGTGGGTAGAAAAGACTGTCTTGAGGAGACTCATGAGATTGTGAGATCTTTTTTCCCAGAGAATGGATTGGCGAACATTTCAGTTTTGCAGATTACTGGTTTAAAAGATGACATAAACCATGAAAAAGTGAATGGGGGAAGTTTCGAGTCTTGGGCTCAACACTGAGTGCCTTCCTTGGAGAGAGGATGGAGGGACCCTTTGTACATGGGACATTCATCCTGGAGTACCCATAGGCAGAGACACTCTGCGTGTACAGAGAGGACAGCGTGGTCAAGGTAGATGAGACTACCCGCACCACCCCCATCATGGCTAGGGAAAGTACATCCGCTCTCTAGGTGCTACTGAAGGGTAGGCTGGGATAGCTGGTAAAAAGAAAAAAAAAATTCTTCCGGTGGGGCTGAGAGAACAGGTGGAGTTTTTTCCCCTCTAATTTGACCAAACCAAGAAGATTTAGGTCCTCAATAAGTGGGTTCAGAATGTAAGACAGCGGGATGGTTTTTTGTTTTTGTTTTTTGTTTTGTTTTTTTGTTTTTTTTGTTTTTTTTTTGCACCAGAAAATGTCATTGGTCAATATAGGGAAACTGGTCATGGTGTCAGGAATCTTCAGTAACCACATTCCAGACGGTATGAACCATCTACGAACCATCTACGGGGCCCAGAGAGCCTTCACTGGATCCTCTGACTTCAAAAGAGAATCAGTTTTCTCGGTGAGACACGGACACCACACCTGTCTTTGTTTACAAAACCCTCCTTGAGGTGTTTTAACATACAGTCCAAGGGTGTCTTGGGACTGGTCATCCCCACTGCCCACTTTATATCTGTTTCCCCAACCAACAGAACTGATAGAAATATACAGGAGCCAACAGTAGGGATAACTGGAGGTAGCCACCACACAGGCTTAAATTAGGGAGTCTAGCAATCTTTCACGTGGGTTCTGGACATTGGAATTAGGGCCACGTCCAGACTTTGCTAAGTGCTCTATTTAGAAAGTGTCGTTACCAGATTTAGCTCTGGGGACAAATTCTGGTGTCTGTCTGTAATTTCCTGTTTTGCTATCAGAGTGGTGATGCTGGCTTCGGTAGAAGAGTCTCTTGCTGTTCCTTCTTTTTTCTGTTTGGTGGAACAATTAATTTGTGACATACTAGTCTGAGTCTGGTAGGCTTCAACAATTATCCATCTCAACTCAGCATTTTCTTTGTGAATGTATTTAATTACTGCTTCAATCTCATTGCTTGTTATGAATCCAAGCTGTTTATTTCTTCTTGATTGACCTTTCAAAATGTCGTATGTGTTTAGAAAGTTTTCCAGTTTTATATTTTCCAGGTTTTTGAAACATTAGTTTTCAAAGAATGCCTCGTTGATTCTCGGTATTTCGTTGTCGTAGCCAGTCATTTGCTCTTTTGTATGCCTCCTTTGGGTACTTTTGCTGTGAGTTTTTAAGTCTTGTTTAGCTTGTCAAAGAATAAATTCTTAGTTTGGTTAATTGTATATATTGTTCTGTTAGTCGTGGTTTCCTGATTTTATGTCAACTTGACAAGAGCTAGCGTCATTTCAGAAGAGAGACTCAATAGAGAAAATGCCTCCCCAAATTTGCCTATAGGCATTTATGTCAAGCATTTTCGTAACTAATGGTATGGGGGGAGGCCATCTATCCCTGGGCAAAGGGTCCTGAGCTGTCTAGAAATCTGACTGAGAAAGCAACGAGGATAAGCCAGTAAGCAACACTCCTCCATAGCCTCTGCTTTAGTTCATACTTCCAGCTTTCTGCCCTGAGTTCTCTCAGTGATAATTAGGGCATGTAATCCAAACAAATCTTTGCTACCTCAAATAGATTTTGCAAATGGTGTTTTATCACAGCAACAGAATGAGAACCCGGGCAGTCTCCATTTCATTAATGTCTACCCTTATTTATATTTCTTGATTTGGGTTTGTATTATTTTGTCATTCTAGCATCTGGAGATGCATTATTAGGTTATTTATTCGAGCCCTGTTCAATGTGAGCACTCATATTCATATAAATTATCTCTTGGAATGGGTGTGGCTATATTCAAAGGCTCTAGTAGTTTATACTTTAATTTTATTTAATTCTACAAACTTTCTTCTCTTCCCTTATATCTTTATTAAAGTTTGTAAGATTGTGTGTGTGTATACTATCTGAATAAATGTTATTTTGAGTGAAGTTCACCAGAATTAAAGCCTTGAATGAATTTCTATGCAGCAAATGTATTACATGTCCTAAGAATAATCATCAAGAGACTTGGATAAAGTGGAACAAGTGAGAGAAGCCATGATTTCAGGTGAAGTTACAGCCACATCTTCTCTTGTAGCCTCTGCTCCAGCTCAGCCTGATGGAATAATATCCACTGGAGTATAAATAAGACACCACAGTATGAAAACAAAGGAGCTGAGGTCTAATCAGTCATTTAATATGGGGCACTCCCAGGAGACATACATCCCTAAGTACTGTTGACTCAATGCTGGCTATCAAAGCAGTTCTAGCTATTCTCCAGGAGAATTTCATCTAAAAGTCGGGAGAAAGACCGGTCCCCACAAGAGGTCAGGAGAACATTATCAGTCTAATATCTGATTTGGGTAGAGCTCAAGGAATTAATCAAAGAACCATGGGAATTATGATCCAAAGAATGGATCTGAGAAATTTCTAACATGGAAATAAGAAGAGAACACACCTCTCTGATTGTGACTGGACAAGGCACTGAGCCATGAGTACAGTAGAGTAATATTATGAGTCATCTCATAAATTGTTTTCAAACATTTTCATTAAGGCCTGTTATGTTTGGTTCACTTTAGGTTGTTGGGTATCCAGTTTCCACTTTCTGGCCATCCAAGCAGTATCCAGCATGGGCTTTCTTCCTCAGTAGGTGGGAGAAGGTGCATAGACTAATAGCTAGAAATTGTGCAGAGAAAGAATGGTCTAAGTTGGAGGTCTCCATTGGGTCCCTTCGCCAGGAGCTGGGTGACTCTCTTGGAAGATAGGGAGGAATGACAACGACTGAAGTAGCAAGTGGGGCAAGGGGCCTGCATGGGTTTACACTAGGTCTTCTGCATACATGGTAGGGTTATTAGTTTGGTATATTCATAGGACTCCTAATAGTGAGATCAAGTGTGTCTATGACTGTTTTGCCTTCTCTCGGGATTCGTTACTTCTTATTGGCTTGCCTCATCCAGCTTCAATATGAGCACATTGCCTTGCCTTATTGTATCTTGTTCTGTTCTATTTGGCTGTTGTCTTTTGGTGCTTTGCTCTTTTCTGAAACGAAACAGACGAGAAATGAATCTGGGGAGAGGGGAAGATAGCAGTAGGGTCTAGGAGGAGTGGAGAGCCAGGAAACTATACTTGTGATATATTGTAAGAGAAAAGAATCTATTTTCAATAAAATATTTAAAAAGAAGAAAAAAATTACTACCATTACGGATAGTTTGTTAAGCATATGCTGATCTACAGTTGACATTTTTCCTCTCTGAATGAAAGGTGATTGTATTATCATAAAAGACATAAAAAGTCTGAGTGTTAAAATAGAAAAAAATCAGACTATAGAGTTATTGAGATACAATTCTGTAAAATGCTCATGCTCTTGTGACTTTTGAATTTTTAAAAATAAATGCATATTTTCATCTTCTAAGAGCAATTATAAAACATTGACAAGAGAACATAGATGAGGGAGAGACAAGACTAGGAAAATGCAGCTGCGAGGATAAACACAAGTATAAACCTGAATTTTCACTTGGATGCTGATGCAAAGACAAGACAAGGGTACTTTTCCTAGGAAGAAATTCTCATCACATTATAATTCCTTATTTTGACTTTTCTATTTTAAAAGAAATCCATGAAAGAAGAGCCAGAAAAATTATAATATCCAGAGGATTGGGGAGTTTTCTGTGAGATTGTGTCTCCACATAATATTGGAAGCTATATTCATAAAGACTAACCAACGTGAGTATCCAAATGGAGACTGAAGAAAGATAACACACCAATGGATATGCCAACTGGGATAAGGGAGAGCATATATAACATATACATCATATACACATGCATTTTATATATATACATAATATACATATACACACACATATATATATACATATAAATATATATCATATGCATATACACATACATACACATATATTATACATATAAATCATATACATACACATAGGCTACATATTCATGCACATACATACACACATAATAACAAATAGTGAAAAAATTAGAAAAATAACAATTAGAGATCATGAAAAGGTGGATTGGGAGGAGGCATATGGGAGAGTTTGGAGGGAGGAAAGGGAAGGAAGAAATGTTATAATTATATTATAATCTCACAAATAAATCCAAGGACAAGGGTTAAAATATCCCAGCAGGAAGTACAGCTTCCTGTTCCTGGCGTTAATGAGTGTGAGTGCTCAGTCTTCTTCACACTGAGACAATCTAAATCACATGGAGTACACTGAAAAGTCACAAAGTTCATTGACCTCCCAAGGCTGTTTGATTATTTCTTGTGATTATCTATTTTTGAATGGAAGCAGATTTTCCCCACCCCTTTCGAAACCCATACATTTAATATTCCAGTAATCAGGACTTGTTGGCTACTCCTGTCAAAAAGTGCTAACCAGCCCAGGCGAGGTGCCATCTAAGGCCAAGTCTGCCCGGGCCTCCGCCTTGATTTAACAGCCTCCGGCACCGATACTGTATTTTTGTCTTAAATTATTTTGTATGTAGCATTTCATTTAATGTCATTTCAGCAAAATGTAATCTTTAAAGCCTCTGCGAGTCAATTGAATACGATGACACTTGACACATGTGTAAAATAAGTGCTCAGTGCCCGGCAGATTTTAAGATGTCTGTGATCCATGTTAAGTCTACATAAGTTACTGCCATAGAGATGACTGTTTTCCTGAGAAACAGGATTGTTAAATCAAAGAGAGAATGCAGTGATCAAAAAGACCCCCTAGAGAACAGTTAGCAAGATGCTCAAATAAAGCAAAAACATAAATAATCGCAAGTTAATGACAGATTAATAATTTTTTTAAGACAGGGTTTCAGTGTGTAGCCTGGAACTCACTCTGTAGACCAGGCTGGCCTTGAACTCACAGAAATCCACCTGATTCTGCCTCCCAAGTGCTGGAATTAAAGGCAGCACAGCTTGATTATTCTGTTTGTTTGTTTGTTTTTTAAATAGTTCAAAGAAGTAGAGAATGAAAATACAAAGGGAAACTAGGCAATAACACCCATCGTTCACTGCTGAGTTCTCGGTGTTCTGCCCAACGCCCATAGCAGACCAGGTTCATCCTCTAAGATAGACTCTGACTGTATAGGGCTCAGGCTTCAATTAACTTCATGGTAAATGTCGTCTAACATGTATGTCACATATTGATTCAGTCATTTACAAATGCCACACAACAGCAAAAGCACTTCTGGTGTTTTTATATTGTGTCTAATTAATGACATCATTGTATATCTAGACTATGGAAACATTAGCAGATTATTAAAGTCAAGAGTTTAGAGTTGGCACATCAGGTAACCTGTAGATAAAATAGAACATGATCACAATCATGTTGACTTAGGTTTGCACATGTTACTAGCTATAAACTAACTCTGGACAGAGCCTGCTTCATTCAATTTTCTTTTTTAAATTGGATATTTCCTTTACTTATATTTTAAATGTTTTCCCCTTTCCAGGGCTCCCCTTTAAAAACCCCTTATCTCACCCCTTGCCTCTATGAGAGTGCTCCTCCACCCACCACCCATTTCCATCTTTCCACCCTGACATTCCCCTACACTGGGGACATTGAACACCCTCAGGCCCCTGGGCCTCTCTCTCACTGACACCAAGCAGGCCATCCTCTCCATTTAGCTTGATGTTGGCTACTGGTTTGCTTTCACTATGTTTAGGTATGGACTTTGAAATCCTGATCTTTCTAAGACTTTTAACATGAAGAGATGCTGAATTTTGTCAAATGCTTTTTTAGCATCTAATGAAATGATCTTGTGTTTTTTTTTTTTTTTGTTTTTTGTTTTGTTTTTTTTTTTACTTTGAGTATGTTATGGAGTGAATGAATTTCCATATATTAAACCATCCCTTCATCCCAGGGATGAAGCCTACTTGATCTTGGTGAATGATTATTTTGATGTGTTCTTGGATTTGGTTTGCGAGAATTTTATTGAGTATTTTTGTATCAATATTAATATGGGAAATTGGCCTGAACTTCTCTCTCTTTGTTGGGTCTTTGTGTGGTTTTGATATTAGCATAGCTGTGGCTTCATATAACTATTTGGGTAGTGTACCTTCTGTTTCTTTGTTGTGGAATAGTTTGAAGAGTATTGGTATTAGGTCTTCTTTCAAGGTCTGATATAATTCTGCACTAAACCCATCCTGTACTGGGCTTTTTGGGGGTAGAAGACTTTTAATGACTGCTGCTGTTTCTTTAAGGGTTGACTGTCTAGATGGTTTATCTTATCCTGATTTAACTTTGGTACCTGGTAGAGGTATAGAAAATTATCCATTTCATCCACATTTTTCAGTTTTGTTGAGTACAGGATTTTGTAGTAGGATCTCATGATTTTTTGAATTTCTTCAGTTTCTGTTGCTTTATCTCCCCTTACATTCTGATTTTCTTAATTTGTATACTGTCTCTGTGCCCTCTGGTTAGTCTGGCTAAGGGTTTATCTAGCTTGTTGATTTTCTCAGAGAACCAGCTCCTGGTTTGGTTGATTCTTGGTATAGTTCTTTTTGTTTATACTTGGTTAATTTCAGGCATGAGTTTGATTATTTTTTGCTTTCCACTTCTCTTGGGTGTATTTTTTTTTTCTTTTTGTTCTAGAGCTTCAAGTGTGATGTTTAGCTGCTAGTGTATACTCTCTCCAGTTTCTTTGTGGAGGCACTCAGAGCTATGAGTTTTATTCTTAGCACTGCTTTCATTGTGTCCCATAAGTTTGGGTATGTTATGGCTTCATTTTCATTAAACTCTAAAAAGTCTTTAATTTCTTTCTCTATTTCTTCCTTGACCAAGTTATCATTGAGTAGAGTGTTGTTCAGCTACCATGTGTATATGGGCTTTCTGTTGTTTTTGTTGGAATGTAAGACCAGTCTTACTTAGTCTGTAACGATCTGATAGGGTGCATAGTATTATTTCAATCTTCTTGTATCTGTTGAGGTCTGTTTTGTGACTGATTATATGGTCAGTTTTGGAGAAGGTACCATGAGGTGCTGAGCAGAAGGTATATTCTTTTGTTTTAGGATGAAATGTTCTATAGATATCTGTTAAATCCTTTTGATCCATAACTTCCATTAGTTTCACTGTGTCTCTGTTTAATTTGTGTTTCCATGATCTGTCCATTGATGAGAGTGGTGTGTTGAAGTCTCCCACTATTATTGTGTGGGTTTCAATGTGTGCTTTGAGCTTTAGTAAAATTTCTTTTATGAATGTGGGTGCCCTTGCATTTGGAGCATAGTTATACAGAATTGAGCATCTTCTTGGTATATTTTTTCTTTGACCAGTATGAAGTGTCCTTATCCTTTTTGATAACTTTTGGTTGAAAGTTGATTTCATTTGATATTAGAATGACTACTCCAGCTTGTTTTTCTGGACCATTTGCTTGGAAAATTGTTTCCAACCCTTTACTCTGAGGTAATGCCTGTCTTTGACACTGAGGTGTGTTTCCCATGTGTAGCAAAATGTTGGGTCCTGTTTATGTATCTAGTCAGTTAGTCTATGTCTTTTTTTATTAGATATTTTCTTTATTTACATTTCAAATGCTATCCCAAAAGTTTCCTATACCCTCCCCCTGCCCTGCTCCCCTACCCACTCACTCCCACTTCTTGCCCTTGGTGTTCCCCTGTACTGGGGCATATAAAGTTTGCAAGACCTAGGGGCCTCTCTTTCCCGATGACCGATGAGGCCATCTTCTGCTACATATGCGGCTGGAGACACGAGCTCTGGGGGTACTGGTTAGTTCATATTGTTGTTCCACCTGTAGGGTTGCAGACCCCTTCAGCTCCTTTGGTACTTTCTCTAGCTCCTCCATAGTCTGTCATTTTATTGGGAAAATGAGTCTATTGTATTAAGAGATATTAAGGAGTAGTGATTGTTTCCTGTTATTTTGATGTTATTTTTATGTTTGTGTGACTATCTTCTTTTGGGTTTGTTGAAAGATGATTACTTTCTTGCTTTTTTCTAGGATGTAGTTTCCCCCCTTGTGTTGGTGTTTTCCATTTATTATCTTTGGAGGGCTGGACTTGTGGAAAAATATTGTGTAAATTAGGTTTTTCATGAATATCTTGATTTCTCCATCTATAGTAATTGAGAGTTTTGTTGGGTATAGTAGCCTGGGCTGGCATTTGTGTTCTCTTGGGGTCTGTATGGCTTCTGCCCAGGTTCTTCTAGTTTTTATAGTCTCTGGTGAGAAGTCTCCTGTAATTCTGATAGGTCTGCCTTTATATGTTACTTGACCTTTTTCCCTTACTGCTTTTAATATTCTTTCTTTGTTTTGTGCATATGGTGTTTTGACTGTTATGTGACAGAAAGAGTTTCTCTTCTGGTCCAATCTATTTGGAGTTTTGTAGGCTTCTTGTATGTTCATGTGCATCTCTTTCTTTAGGTTAGGGAAGTTTTCTTCTATAATTTTGTTGAAGATATTTACTGGCCTTTTAAGTTGGGAGTCTTCATTCTTTTCTATACCTATTATCCTTAGGTATGGTCTTTTCATTGTTTCCTGGATTTCCTGGATGTTTTGGGTTAGGAGCCTTTTGCATTTTACATTTTCTTTCATTGTTGGGTCAATGTTTACTATGGTATCTTCTGCACCTGAGATTCTCTCTTCTATCTCTTGCATTCTGTTGGTGATGCTTGTATCTATGACTCCTGATCTCTTTCCTAGGTTTTCTATCCAGGGTTATCTCCCTTTGTGATTTCTTTATTGTTTCCATTTTTAGATCCTGGATGGTTTTGTTCAATTCCTTCACCTGTTTGGTTGTGTTTTCCTGTAATTCTTTAAGGGATTTTTTTTTGTTTCCTCTTTAAGGGCTTTTACCTGTTTACCTGTCTTCTTCTGTATTTCTTTAGGGAGTTATTTATGTCTTTCTTAAAGTCCTCTATCCTCATCAGTAGCTGTGATATTAAATCAGGGTCTTGCATTTCTGGTGTGTTGGGGTATTCAGGACTTGCTGTGTTGGGAGAACTGAGTTCTAATGATGCTAAGTTGCCTTGGTTTCTGTTGCTTATTTGCTTCCCTTGCCTCTTGCCATCTGGTCATCTATGGTTTTAGCTGGTCTTGCCGTCTCTGATTGTGACTTGTCCCTCCTGCATGCCTATGTGTCAGTACTCTTAGGAGACTAGTTTTTCTGGGAGGAATTCTAACATGGAGAGCTGTGGCATAAAGTCAGCTCTGGGATACAGATGGAAACCAGAATGATCATGTCCCTGGCTGTTCATTGGTTCCTGTGTCCTGATGGCTCTGAGCGAGTCCTTTTGGGCCAGGAATTTGAGCAGAAGTGGTGGTCTTACTTGTGCTCACAGGTGTGTCAGGATTCCTGGGAGACCAGATCTCTCCTGGTGGCATTTGGGTATGGAGCACTGTGGTACAGGACCAGCTCCCATCAGACAGAAACTGGAAGGATCCTGTCTCAGGCTATTCCTTGTTTCCTGTGTTCTGAGGCTTTCAGGCGGGTCCCTCTGGGCAGAAGTGGTGGTCTTCCCTGTACTCACAGGCTTGTAGGTACTCCTGGGAGACCAGCTCTCTTCAGGTGGTATTTGGGTATGGAGCTCTATGGCAGAGGATCAGCTCCCGGTGTAAATGGAAACTGGAAGCTCAATCTTGTTTTTAATCTTTAGTGCTTTCTTTGCTTCAATCAAGTCGATAAAAAGATAGGAAAAATAAGAGGAAAATTTGTCAAACATGTTGGGGGAATAATAGAACTCATTCACTGGTAGCTGGAGAGAAGAAGCAGACAATGGAGATTACAGTTATTAAAGAAAGAATAATAAACGAGGCTGGAAGTTATGACTTCAGGAGAGGAAAGGAGTTGCTATAATCATATACTTCTGAGACTAGTTCTGCTATCTCGGTAAAATAGAAAGATTGTACCTCGAACACAGTAACAGGAAAAACTTTCATACCCACTCTTCCCCTAGGTGAGACAAATAGCTTTTTCAGGGAAGAACCAGTTCTGGAAAATCTGGTAGGTGGAGAGCATTTATGACAAAGACAGGAGGAAGAGGCTGTGCCGAGAACTGTCTCTTCATCCATTCATCTAGTTCATGGATGAATAGCAATAGCTTTTCACTGGGAGGTTGTTATGAAATTTTAGGAAAGGTATTTGGTAGTCCCCAATACAAAAGAAGCATGATTCAATTCTTTAATCAATTTGTCAGCTAACATAGAATGTATGTACTGCTGTTTTTACTGTGGGAATAGAAGCGTTAAGGAGAGGCAGCCTCTCTATGCATTGAGTTAGGTGTCTCTACTAGGCTGATTAAACTGCCCCAACTTCTCCCTTGTTTGCTGCAGTTGTCCTTTTGGGAGATGCTTTCTTCCAACTTTCACTAATTGTTTTAAAAATTAAGATAGCTAGTGCAGTTCCCTTCGGAATATGTCTGTCCAGGTTTTACCTGAAGGCGAAGATAAAGAGAAGAGATTTAGAAAGGCATGCCAAGGGCTGGGGAGAGCTGAAACGTGATGAGTGGTGATCTGGTACAAGTCCTTTTCGAGTTGATTAAGACACATCAAGGACCTGCCCTAGTTAGTGTTCAACTTGACAATCCTAGAGTCATCTGAGAAGGGACTAATCTGAGGAATTGCCTGGATTAGATTGTGCTATGGGTGTGTCTGTTTGATGTTGTCTTGATTATTTACTGATGTCAGAGGACCCAGCTCTCTGTGGGCAGTACCATTCCTAAGCAGGTGGTCCTGATCTCTATAAGGAAGCTAACTAAACATGAGCTCATGAGTGAACCAGCAAGCGGGGTTCCTCTGTGGTTCCTGTTGTACTTTCTTGACTATGAGCGAGCTCTCTTGTTAGAGGCAATGCTTTGTGGGTTGGGAAACAGTCATACTGTCAGGTTCCTGCCTTGTCAGTAATGAACTGCAACCTAGTATAAGTGTAAGATGCATAGTCAGTGTGTTTGGTCAAAGTAATAGGAAACTGGATTCATTCCCAGTATGTTATAAAGATGATGAAATGGGTTAAATAACTAATTTAAGAGTAGTGAAGGAGGGTATTAGCTTAAGGCTTTCCTGGTTGACAACAGATTTAGTGTAAGAAATGAATAGAATTTTCTTAAATATAGTAAACATANTAACAGGCAAGAGTAAGTCATTTTAATGCACAGTATGAGATTTGTCACCGTGTATGGTATGTGGGTATCACTTTAATCATGTGTTTAGTTCTCTTTAAGAGTAGAATTCTATGGTTCTCCACACAAATATATTTATAATTTCAAACCAATGTAAAAATGTCTTTGAATTTTAGAATACCAAGAAAACTCTTGCCAGAATACTGAGCATGAGTGGAAAGAGATTTGGTTTTCAGATGAAACACATGAAAACCTTCATTAATTTTTGGTTGTTATTTGATTTTGGGGAAAATTATTCATGTAACCATTTAGGATTCTGTCCTCACTTTTCCTTGAACTTACTGTCAAATAATGTAAGTTTACACTTATGTATTTTCCAGAATAATACTAGAAAATTTATGTTATCACAAAATTATGTCTGTGCTGAAATACTTTCTGTAAGAGCTAGTTTTGTAGTTATACCAGAAAAAATAATATTGTTTATGAATAACCAAGGATTNGTAATAAAACAAACAAACATTTGGCTTGGTTGAGATAAAAACAGGGTTACATCCTTAACCTGTCACTAGATTCATGAGCACGAAACACCAGAAGCTATGCCACCCTGGGCATTTCCACAAACAATGCCCAGTGTTTAATATCTTTATGATGAAAGCCATTCATCTCTTGATTATTGACCTGCTCAGATTTTTTGCCCATCTATTGCCCACTGGAGGAAGATACTTTCTCACTTTAAATTGGCACTTTGGAAAGATGAGCTGCTGAGGGTTTCCACGTGGGCAGGAGCAAGGCAGTGATTAGATTTTCCCATGTCAGTCAAGAAACTAGGAAAGGTAAAAATCAATGCTGAGGCTTTTGGAAAAGCAAACTCATTCCACTAAGCACATTTTTCTTTATTCCAAAAATATGTCCTATTCACGTCTATGGCTTTAAATAAATTTTATTGAATGATGACAGTAAATGCCTGTTTGCTATTTTTATTTCGCAAATAGAGTTGTTGTTGCCTTACATTGATCCCAAATAAAAGAATGTAAACAACAAAACCCGAAATCAGTAACTTCTAGAGCTTGTAAACAGGAGGCAACCACAGAACAAGTGGCTGTAAAACACAGAGCTTCAAAAATGTTGCCTCGGTTACCGAGCTTTGCCCTTGCGTGTTTTTCAGACTTCTTCCATGGGACCCCCGATCGCCTCAAAATGAATTCACTAAAATATCTAATCATGCTGCTTGTCATGGACGAGACTTTCAGTACACTCTGACAGCTCGTATTTTATCAGGAGTTAGTTATTCTCAATATCCCCATCCTCTAGACCTTCACGTGAGAAAAGTAACATCCATTCCTTCTCAAGGTCAAAAATACTACAGACACTTGGACTCTGCGACACTGTAAGAATGCATCCAAGACAATCTGATAACTCCAAGTTTGATAAATACAAGGGCGGGTTGTTTTCTCCTTTTTTTCCCCTAGGAAGTGCAACATAAAAATCCCCAGCTGTGAAAGCACCAAGCTTGGTACTTCTAAGAAGGAAGAGCAATATCCCGAGGGCAGGTGGGAGGGCCTTCAGAGCAAGTGAGGGGACATAAAGTGGGAGATCTCCTGCTCCATTCCTATGTTTTTCTCTGACATCCTCCTCTAGTGAAAGAAAAATGAATGAGGTAACGAGGAAGAGAAATGTGTCTGAAACAAACTTTGCAGCCTCAACAGTGAGCAAGGATCCTGTCCTCTCCCCTCAAATGAGGAGGACAAGTATAACATTACACAGAACACTAAAAGGCATTGAAAATCTCGTTTAGAATTTGGCAGACCACATTGCGAAGTAAATGCCACCCTTTTTTGTATATATATATATATATATATATATATATATATATATATATATATATATATATATTTGTTGTTCACAAAGCACAATATGGAAGGGATGGAACGAGTCAGCTTAGATCAGCAACATGACAACTTTTATGAATTCAGAGAGCACATCTCATCCCAGTAAATAAATCAGAGCAACTGGTTTTGCCCCTGCACAGTTAAGCTGCAGAATTACTTGAAAGCACTAATTGACCCTCTTTGCTTTCTGAGTCACCAAAGTACTTGATGCTTTTCCATGAATGACATCACCATTTGAAACCTGAGCCTTACCACGTCTCTATCCTAACCTTGAAAAACACTGGAGCCAGCAATCTTTTCTGCTTATTTCTTTTATATTTGAGATCATAATATAATTACATAAATTTCCCTTCCCTTTCCTCCCTCTAAACCTTCCAGTATAGCTCTCTTTGTTGGTTTTTAAGTTTTGATATTTTTCATTAATTGTTGTTATATAAATAAATGTTATACACACATATATTTCTGGATATAACCTTGTAAATCTGCATGGATGACCATCTCTCTAGCACTTGGCATTCTTTAGTTGCCTGCAACTTTATAAAATTTATTTATTTATTTTTTTACTTATTCACTTCACATCCTCTTCACTGCCCCTTCCAGTCACCCCTCCCACAATCCTCTCTCATCCCCCTTCCCTTCTCCTCTCCTTCTCCTTCTCCTAGGGGTGGGACCACCCTGGATATCTCCCCCAACCTGGCACTTCAAGTCTCTGCCTGCAATTGTGTGTGTGTGTGTGTGTGTGTGTGTGTGTGTGTGTGTGTGTGTGGTTGAGGCCTTGAAATGCTGCTAATGAATTGACAGTTCTAAGCTACCCAAATAGAAATATTAGATGCCATATGGATACTAAAAATATTGAGAATGTAGCTATTGATTATGGCTTAGAGTTTCACATTACTGTCTTTAGAGTTCTGCTTTAATGTCTTTAGAAGGGGATGGTAATGAGCCCATGAAAATAAGAGTAACTCATTGCAGGTGTTTGCTCTAATGGAGTATCAGTGAAGAGCGAGAGCACACAAATAGGGAAATGAGAGCAAATTTTTCTTTGCTTATTTTTAGCTTTATATGTTAGGACACACACGCACACACACACACACACAAAATTGTAAGGGTATTTATACTAAGACCTTCTGATTGTCAAGCCACAATGTAGTTCCCTCACCAACTGCCTCTTTCTTCTCCCAGCTTATTCATTTCCACTCATAGGTGAAGATCATCACATCTAAGTCAATCGATTTTGAGTTGATCTACTTGTCATCCATAACATAGGTGAGGTACATTCATGAAACAAAGACTGGATTCCCCCTAACAGTGAGAAATTCTTCCAGTAGATAAGATGTGCGTTGCCACAAGCAAATCCTCTGAGTCTCAAGCCTGCCTTGGAGGTTCTTCACTGGACAGCATAGATCAGCACTGGCTAAGTGCCTATCCATTAAACTATTTCTTCCTGTGCACAGAACTGGAGTATATTTCTCAGCTAGTCTCTCAAACAGGTTACAGGGCTTCCTTCTTATTTTTCTCCCTGGTGAGTGTGGGTAAGGCTTTATATTTGTCTTATTCAAGTAAACACTTTTGAATACCTTTACAGTTCTCTATGAATTAAGGTTAATATTCTGGACCTGTAATTGGTAGCATATATTCCATCTTTCTTTAGTCCCTTAGTAAACTACTAAAAGGGGTAACTTCTTTAGGCCCTGCCATTAAAATTGAGATGAACAGGATACATTTTGTTGTGAAAAATTTCCTAGATTTCTGTATTAGCTTGTGAACAGTGACTTATGCATATTAAATGCCACTTACCAAGTCTACAAATATTATAATTAGTTTTTATAATTTATTTTGAAAAAAATAAAGCAGAAAAAGTAGACTTTGGGAAGCAACTTTCATCTACCTTTATTACATTCAGATATAGGTCCTTGACACAGAGCTGAAGCTAACGATAGGGGTGGACCTGATAAATACATCCACGGGTTGTTTATATATTGGTGGTGAATGAAGTCAGAGAAAGGAACCTGGTCTTTAAGGAGACAAAGTAGAGAGCAACAGATGTAGACTCAGTGTGAGTCTTTAGCAGCAGCACTCTTTGCAAAGAGGATATAGTACAAGACGTCCAGAAAAAAAAAAAAATAAGGGGGCATGCTAAAAGAATAAAGGGGAAGATATTTTTAAAATGGAAAGTCTGTCAGCGGTATTAGCATGACATAGTTAAGGCAGCTAAAGACTGAAGGAAAGGCCACTTAGCCAATTAGCTGTCGAGCGTTGACCTTTCCAGGAGCCTTTTTAGAAGGCTCCTCTGAGTGGATGCCAGACTGGAATGATTTGACATGTGACAGAAAGGGAGAGAACTCATGGCTGTTGTGTGTAGAGTCCCTTTTGAAGGTATTTGAAAACAAAGAGGAAAAATGTGTCACAAAGAATGAATGCCTTGATTCCTGGACCAGCTGAGCACAGAGAAAAATAAAAATTGCAAGAGTGAAGGGCCAGAACCTTTCAATTTGACAAATGCTTATGCTGTTGAGATTAATAAATGAATAATGGTATATTCAAGTCATCACTAGGTATACATGGGGCTACAGGAAAAGAATCCTCGCTTTCTATGTCCCAGTGATGGTCTGAGGTTAATTTGTTACGCTGGAAAGGTGAGCTGAGGTAGAAGAGCAAAGAGTAAAGTTTGGGGGTGAAAAGGACGCACACTGCCTGTCGTAAAGTGGGGACTGTTAAGTTAAAAAAAAAAGTGGGAAGGAAAATATATTGCAGGACACCAGTACTAGTGATGCCTTCTTCATGAACTATTAGCATTTTACAAATATTAATGACATTTAAAGAACACTGTGCAAAATCTTGGATCCTGTTGATATTTAATTGTTTCAGACAGTGTCACTGTACTCATGTTGAGGTCCAGCAGATTAAGAATATTACAGGAGAGCCAATGAGGTCCATGACAAGGAACATGCCAGAGAAAATGCACATGTATTTAAAGGGAATAAGATACTTAAACAACACACACACACACACACACACACA
>NC_034607.1:41999044-42013791 GCF_900095145.1 Mus pahari
ACACACACACACACACACACACACACACACACACACACACACACATATATATATATATGAGAAGAGTTCATATATTAGATAGATGAGCTAAATACTTAGTTTTATGTCACCTTGACAAAAGCTAGATGTCTGAGAGGAGGGGACCCCATTAAAGAAATGCTTCTATAAGATAAGGCTGTAGGCAAGCCTGTAAGGCACTTTCTTAATTAGTGATAGCTGGAGGATGGCCCAGCCCATTGTGGATGGTGCCATGCCTGTGCTGGTGGTTCTGAGTTTTATAAGAAATCAGGCTAAGCAAGCCATGTGGAGATAACTAGTACATAGCATTCCACCCTAAATGCTGCATCAGATCTGGCCTCCAGGTTCCTGCCCAACTTAAGTTCCTATCCTGACGTCCTTTTATAAAGAACTTTGACATGGAAGGGTAAGCTGAACAAACCCTTTCTTTTCTCCTTGTTGCATTGGTCATGGTGTTTATCACAGCAGTAATAACCCTAACTAAAACAATAGAGCTTACAGTTGAATGGGTGGGTGGTGAAGGGAGGGTGGAAGAGGGAGGTTCTGGCAATAGCCTCCCATGATTTCATGTAATTTCAAAACTTGTAAAAGTAAGATTATTTTTCAAGAAAAAACCCCATCTCTTTCTAAATTATGTCTTGACTGTCACTATATCTATCTAAATAGCACATTATTAGGACATGAATGCCAAGAAAGAATTGTTCCTTCCCTGCAGATTGGATAGCAGTGGTGAAAAGAGGACTTGCTCATCCCCTCATGTTTCCTTGCCTTGCAATAAGAAGGTTTTGGGAACTGGAACTGCGAGGTTCACAGCATACCTATATGGAGATTTCTAGAGGAGACCCAGCATAAGAAAACTGAATACAGAGTACCATAAACCACAGGTGAGTATGTAGAGGGTATAGCTATAGTTTAAAATTGTACCATGGCAGCAATGTTGTGGAAGAGAAAAGAGGAAGATGATATTCGGGGGGCTGCATGACACATGCTTGATTGTTGAAGAACCCACCTTTCAATAGTCGCAAGATCTTCTGAAAAGTACAAGTCCGGCTTCTTTGGTTGGCTTTTACATCTGTGAAACTGGGTAACTCGTTGCTCCACACCTTCCTGTTTCTGGTGCTTTTGTGCATTTGAACTGAAAGTCATATACATTGCAGGATGCAGTACTGATTGCAGGATAAAGAAGAACTATATACTGTGTATGACTTCCACAGTCCAAAGTCATATTTTAAACTTATAATCAGCACCTTGTGAGAAAGTCATTAAAATCTGGTTAAGACCACAGACTTAGGAGTATGATTTGCCAAGTGCATGACTCAGTTTTGACAAGGGAAAGTTGTCATACATTTTATTCAGTTTCCTTCTCAGTTTCAGGAGGATATCAGTAAGTAGTGAACATCAGCCCTTTTATAAGGTGGTCTTGATTGCTAAAGGAGCAGATGCCTTTCATGTGGCACCTGCTGGTTAGTACCTGCAATTGTGATCTGGCCTTTAAATCTCTTAAGCTAAATCATAGCTTTCCAGACTGTGATAGGTGGAAGTGGCTAGAGGGATGTTAGTATTATAAGATAAATGGAAGTATCTTCTTGAGATATTCATTTGCTGATATCCGTTATAATTTTATATTCCTGTAGAGAATATGAACTCATTTGAGTAAAAGTGTACATCTACTTTAATAGGGCATATGTACGGGTTACAATAAAAATGCATCTATCATCTATCTATCTATCTATCTATCTATCTATCTATCTATCTATCTATCTATCTATCTCTATTTATCATCTATTATTTATTTATCTACCAACTCTTTTATTCAAGATTAGATGTTACTGTATAGCCCAGGCTGCCCTTAAACTTGCAATTTCCTTTCAGGTACTGTGATAACAGGGTATGATATTGTCCCTGGCTGAAGTAGGAGAATATGTTCATACATTGTCATGATTAAATCACAGTAGTTAACACTTCCATCTCCTGAAAGGTGTAAAGCACTTTATTTCAATTATTTATTTTATTTGCATGTGTGTGTGTTTGTGTGTGTGTGTGTGTGTGTGTGTGTGTGTGTGTGTGTGTGTGTGTGTGTGTGTGTGTGTGTGTAGATTGTAGGGAACTTGTTGGAATCACTGCCCTACTTTTCCCATGTGTGTGTTCCAAAAGAATGAACTTAGGTTATCAGACTTGGTGGCCTTATTTACTGCACCAACTTAATAGTCTTTGAAATATGTTTTGATCAAAACATAACTATTCACACACTGTTATGAGGGAGTATTTGCTTGGTATAAATGTACATTGTATCACAACTCAATGCAATTAGAATTTACATCTCTTTTTCCCTTTGCATTTGGAACCCATTGTCTAGATGGTAATAAAATATGCAACAATTTCCTGTGATGTATAGTCATCTTCCTGTGGTATAAACGCTAGAATTTATTCCTTCTACCTGAATGTAAGTAGCTGATATTCAGTTTCTCACAATTCCCCTGCCCCACATTTCTTAGCTTCTACTAATTGAACTCTACATTTAAAAAGAAGATTTCAAAAATATATGCTGTCTTTGAAAGAGTGGGGAGATTGGGAATGTGCATGTGCTCACTTGTGAAATTTGGGATTCTCAGAGGAGATAGGCAAGAGTTTCTTTTTGGGTTTATCCCTTGTTGGAAAATTTTCACAGAGATATGTTTCCAGCATCCCACTGTTTTAAGTAATTGAAAAACACTGCAACCTGAATTGCTTATGAAAAAGGCAAGCTAAGGTATTTTCAGAAATGCTGAATAATAAGCTCTACATTTTTTATATTCTCAATTTCCCTTATTTACCGTGACTAAAATAATTTGGAAGTTTTTATGTTTCAGAATACTTAAATATATAATCCTCAGAGAATACATTTTAAAACATCTCTTCTCACTTTATAGACTTGCCAAGATGTAAGCATATGCTTCCTTATTAACATCTTATCTCATTTTGAAAGAGAAACTGGATTTGGATGGATATACCACAGTCATAAGGATGAAGAAGATAAACACAGACATAGAACCAATTTCTTGTCATCCTTTCCATGTGTTCTTTTGACTCTGTGGACCTCCTGTTCAATTCTTTGCTTCTTTGACTGTGAGAAGCTACACACAGGTATTGGTGGAGAGCCTTTCTTTCTTGCCTCTACTTTTATGTATTTCTTTCCCTTAGAGAATGCCTTTCTTCATGGAACACATCAAAGCCACATTTGGATATTTCCTCTTCTATCAAATCTTTGATGATCTATCCAGCAGATTTAATTTTATCTTTGTGAATGTATCAGTCTGCATTCTTTGAAGCACAGAGAAATCATTTCGTTATATATCTGTATTTTCCAATGTTTTACCTTGTTTATTTAAATCTTACTGATTCAGGCATGGGTATGTAGCAAATTCTCAATACCTATCTTTTAATTGAAGCCTAGAGAAGACCTGGTAGATACAGGAAGTTTGTGGAAATAAAAGGTGTTAACAGAGAGCTCCAGAAATATGTCATTGAATTATGTTATACAAATATCTTTAAAACAAATACAAACCCTCCATATGGGAGACACCCAGAGCTATGCCAGACTGTATTTAACTACATAAGGGATTATGGGTGCCCGGCAGGAATAGACTGGGGACCATGCAGATGAATGCAGTCAACTTTCATCAACTTTTAAGTTAAGAATTTATAATGAGACAAGTAATTATACATTTATTACTCAAGTCATTTTGTAATCAAGTAATTAATCGGTGATGTATAAGTCCTATAAGACATGAATCCATAAGAAGAGAAATGATTACATGTTCATTAATCAGGTAATTTGCAGCCAGCTGTATAGTAGTAGTTGATAAGAGAAGATTGAAGATGCCGGGAGAATTATAGAACCTGCGTTCTAACACAAAGCACATAAGTCTTATGCAGGAGTGGGTAGATCAAAACCACACAGAACAACAGGAGATGAACTAACTCAGTGTGACAGCTTGAGACACAGCTTGAGACATGCATCTTTTTACTGGGGATTGGTTAGTGCCCAAAGTCGAGACTATCAGGTCGTGCCTTTGTTCGTGCTCTGAAAGAAAACTTCTAGAAAGTTTCCTTGAGATTTCACAAGTAGAACCAGTTGGACAATCCTCTTTCTTCTTTCTTTTCTTTTTTCTCTTGGGGTCATAAGAAGGCTGGGAGGAGAAAGACACCTGAAATTCCAGTGGCTGTGAGAAGTCTGTAGACCCTTGACCAAGTGGACAGAATTAAGCGTTACAGGGAAGGAAGCATTACTAAGGCAATGGGGAGAAAGAGAATTGCTCTAAAGATTAGAGGCTATTGTTTGGAAATGTAATGCAGTATTTAAACTTTCCAAAATATTCTCTGAAATATTAGGCTTGTAGTAACTATATTCTGTGCAGTACAACTGACTGGGTTTGTATCTCATGAAAGTGGAAAGTTCTGATTTGGGAGACACACAGGAGAGGCATAGAGAGAAGTTAAGAAATCCTGGGCGTCTCTTAAGAAGTTTCTGATAAATTTTGTGGGAAAACTGAATGTCACCCCATGTAGTTATGGGGAGAGCAATACTTGTTAGGTTCTGTTCTTAAGATGTCTCATATATAGTTGTTTTTAACTTTAGTGTACCAAGTCAGCTGATACTTTCTTTTGTATTACTTCTGAACTGTTCAAAAGATTGTTTGACAATATCTGTTTTATACAAATAATTCTCATATCTGACATTTTACATTTTTTTAAATTATAACACATTTAACCACAAATTCACTTTGGTGTTGAACTTTTACATGTGTGCATAGTGTAACTTTCATGTCATCATCCAATAGGCCTATATAATTTGTTACAAAGACATCCATTTCCCATCAGAACAAAATATATTACCACTTTGTCATAAATCATGTATTTAGTCATTAACTTTAAAGTCTGTTCCTGGAATCTTTGTTTCTGTTCCATTTATTTACCATATCATGTTTTAATTATTATGGCTTATAATAATTCTTGAGTTTTGATTGCATAAATCATCCAAATTGCCTTTGCTATTGTTGGCTCTTATCCATACTCACTTTTAAATCATCTTCTCTGATTCTATATTCTATAGAAAGAAATGTAGTGATAAGAGATTGAGATCACATTAAAATCTTAGATTAAAATGGAGAACATTGGCATGAGTTTCTCAATTCATAAACATTACTCCCTTCTTTCTTATTTAGGCATTCTTTAATTTCTTCTAGCATTTTATAATTTTCTGTCATGAGCTTCCATACATTTTTAATAATCCCAATCCTTATGTATTTGCTATTTTTAAAATGTGCTTTGTAATGGCTTTTTCTTTAAATCAGTTTTTGCTCTTTTATATTCTAATTTCCATTGTTTTTTTTTTTCCAGCACCACGTGGTAGATTATAACACTTCCTAGCTTCTCAAAGCTTTAGTCTGAATTTCTCTTTGTATCTTTGTCTCTCAGCTTCCACACATTGGGTTGGACTGCAGGGAAAATGGTTTAGGTTCTTGAGATGACTTCCTCGTGATTATCATCTCTGAATTCCAGTTTCTGAATCAGCAGCCTAAGGAACTAGAGAAACTTTGCCCCCAAGACACCGCTCTCATCATGATCTTGTCCATTGATCTCACCATGAGTTGGAAAATACATGAATTGATGGGACAGTGTCAAATGTGAAGTTCATGTTGAGACTAGAACTCCATTTCTGTCAAGAAACTTGCTTGAACCTGTTAGATAATAACTAATCGATTTGAAAAAAAGGTCTGTTCTATCCATTCTAGTTATTCTCGAGGGGAAGTGGAGTTTTCAAAATCTTGGCTTCAGCTTTTCATGTGTATTTGTGCCGCTGTGCTGTGTTTCACCAGCATTATTATATTATTTCTGTGTATAAGAATAATCTCATTATTGCCCTGCAAATTATCTCTACAACCTTTAAGTAGAATTGTGCTCTAATTCACCAAATGCAATCTTTTCTTAATTAATCTTTCCTTTGATTTATGTTGGTATTTGGTTCTTATGTACATACTAATTTTTAATATTGTATTCTGATTTATGTGAATTTAATTAGTTTATATTAAAATCTTGTATTCCTATATCTAAATCTTTATTTTCTGTTTCTAATATATTTTTGTTTTTCTTGAGTATTCATTAGTTTTATTTGTAAATATAATTGGTATCTTTCATCACATATACATTTTCCCTCTTGTCATTTTGCTTATCATTTATCATTTCAAAGTCTTTTTCTTTCACCTTATATTATGCCTTCTTGCCATTTATTAAATCTTTATCTTTGTAGTCATGACTTTGGAATTCTGTCTCTTTAATAGGCCAATAATTTCATTTTTGTTCTTATTTATTTTAAAATTTTCTAAATTAATGTTTTAGGTTCCATTTATATTTATATTTGTAGTCTCCATTTTGTATTAATATATGGAAGTAAATCTATTCTCCTAGAAGACATGATTAGTTCTAGTTTTAAAAATGGTAAATGTCTTTTTTTTTCTTTTTCATACTACTTCATTTTATGTCCTATCTTTACAAATCTTTTAAAAATACCTCATCTACTTTGATTTTTCTGAGTCATGTTTGTGTCTTCTTAGTGGTTATAAAAGCAAATGCTTTTCTCCAATATGTATGTATGTATGTATGGTATGTATGTATGTATGTATGTATGTATGCATGTATGTATGTATGTATAGGATATCTTTATGCATAAGTTTGTGCACACTTGTTCATGTGTGTATGGTTGTTTATGGGTTCATATATGTGTAAATACTTGTGGAGGCTCAGGTTGCCATCAGGAGTGGATGTGTGTGTGTGTGTGTGTGTGTGTGTGTGTGTGTGTGTGTGAGATTTGTCTATATTGCATTCATTGAGGCAGAGTCTATCAGTTGAACCCAGGGCTTGTGGCTATGACTAGTCTAGCTAGACATCTTAGTCCAGGGATAGCCTGTCTTTGCTGTCTGCTTCCAAAATACTGGGATTACAGTTGAGCCAACACATCAATCTGGTATTTACATAAGTTCTGGAGATCTAAAACCTGGTCTTCACTCTTGCACACAAACTTTTTAACCAACGAACTGTCTCCTTATGTTGTATGTATTTCCTGTTATAGTCCTTCCCTATAAGCTGTAACTATCTACAATAACTTTAATGTTCTCTTAGGTATTGTTTATTAATTTGCTATGACTTATAATAGAATTATATGGCTTTCTTCTTCTTGGTTGTCTTCTAATTTAGTTAAGTGTATGGTATTCTTATTATATCTCTTTTATAATATAGGCTCCTTTTTTAGGTCTAACTGCTTTGGATCTTCAGTGGTTAAGAGCAAATCAGGACATTTGAAGTCTTTTTGTTCCCTTTGTGCTAACATTTTGTTACTGTTACACACAGTTAAGAATTGTACACATGTTGGAACAATAGGAACTCCACAGTAGTTCTTGTCTTTGCTACATGGTTGCATAGATGTCCAATACATTGAGATGTCTTCTGCCACGTTCTCTTCAGCCTTCTATTAGTAGATTCTCTGATAGAGTTACACAGAAATCCTCATGAAGATGATGTTTATAATATTCTTGCTGTTCTTAGTGTTATAAAATAAGTTTCATAACACACACACCAATCATAAGCCTCAGTTAGACACCAATCACAAGCTATGCAATACACTAATCATAGGGTTTTCTTCAGTCAGTAGGGAAGCATGCTCCAGTGCAGGAGTGAGAAAGGCCCAGGAGATAGTCCTTCAAGCTGCCTGGAGCAGCTATGACTGGAAAAGGCCTTCTTGAAAAACAAAACAAAACAAAACAAAACAAACAAACAAACAAACAAAACCACTGAAGTTGTTATTGGATTTGCAGGGAGAGTAGGGCTTCCTCAGAGTGTTGGAGCAATGTTCAAAAGAGCCAGATAACCTCAAGAATATTTACTGGTTGCTAAAGAAATGGTTGATTGAAAGAGGGTTCTTTGTTGAAGGTAGCAGGACATAAGGAAGATGTCTGCCATGTGTCTCTTGAGACTGAGTGTTTGACTCCCAATACTTTAGGTAAAGAAAAATACAGAGTGCTTATGATAAAAACCTCTTATGACATTGACATTATCAACTGTCCTGAACAGGGCTTTATCTCTAATGAAACACCCTTAGGGGGTGTTGGGGTCACCCTCAACTGCCACACATAACTTTATAAGAAAATTTCCTATTTTACTTGAGTAAGTCTGTGTTTTGATCTACAGTAAACCCACTCATATCAACTTACATAAGTCTTCAAGGCTAAAAAGAACAAGGAAGATAATATTAGATTATTTCATTCCCTTCCCAAACTAACTTTTTTTCTAACTGTAGAGTTGATTATCAAGTGAATTAAAACACAGCCTTTATTATCTAGCTTAATGACCAGATTAGATCTGGTTTAAGTATCAGGCTTATTGGCTGTGTCAATATAATACAATAGTGTAAAATTAAAAGCAACCTAGAGATTCAGTCATTGGAGTTTAGACTGGTTCATTAAATCAGCACTATGAGCTGTAGGCTTATACATTTGGATCCTCACAGCTCACTAATCCTTCCCTCTATCCAGTTCTCTTTTTGTTGTTGTTGTTGTTCTTTTAGGTTTTTGGTCCTGTCATTGTCTACTCATAACACCACTCTAGTCCAAGAAGCATGCTCAGCTAAAGTGTGCATTGGACTACTCAAGATTATTTTGATACATTGAAGACTTATGTAGAGATCTTAAACTCAGGGTACTAATGTGTGTATGTGTGTATGTGTAATGTGTGTCCGTGTGTCTGTGTGTTCTAAGAGTTCAGACAAGGTTTTTGTAATGTCCAAAGGTAGAGTTAGTTATAGAGTATAAGGCAATTGTTACCTGCTTGATGTAGGTGCTGGGAATCAAATGCCAGCCTTCTGAAAGCAAACACTCTGAGTCATTGAGCCACCTCTCCAACCCATACCACATTCTTTACTGTAGACCAAAAGAAAGCCTTTCATTCTAGAGAACGTATTCAATGTCATGAACTCTGGGAACTTTATAGGCTGATTTAAAGCATGTTTAAATATGATGTTTATTTCTTCTTTAGCCTAAAATCTGGCTGAAGATGCCAATAGAATTTTTATTTTTCCTATTGCAAATAGTAGATACAATTTTTAGTTTTATCTATTATCTTTTAAATAAAAGGAAATGGAACAATGGCAAACATACATACTCTTATCAAACCAGTTCTAGAAGTTGGGATGTTTTATCTTCTAACTTGTTATTTTTAACTTGCCAACAATTTTTTATGTACTTTCAATAACTTGATATAATATAAAATTACATATGTGCACCTCTTTTGTAACCAAATATTTGCAATGACTTTACGTTTTATAGGACAGTTACTATATGATTAACTAATCATCATTATGATACCCCAGTGTCTTTTGAGGAAAAACATTCTTTTAAATAAAAGGAAATGTTTTCTACATACAGATTTTTCTATAGTTAGATCTTCCGGTATTTCTGTCACAATTTAAAATATTTTTGTCCTAATAGCTCAACTTTGTCTATCACCTCTTTCCAGTGTCCTTTTAGATGTCCAGGCATGGAGCTCATACATCCGTAGTGCAATAGGCCCATGGCAGGTCTGGGAACATCTGATGTGAGCTGCAGATTTGACTGAGTCTAAAATCCAGGTTGATCCCTTTGTTTTCACTCCACCGAGTTCCAAAGATGAGAACTGGCAGAGAATGTGCCAGGATTTGGCTCTGCCAGCTGGCGAGGCATCCCTGAATAATGGGAGATTATCTGAATCCTTCCCTTCTCCAGCAGGCTTTTATCCATCCATTTCTACGTTGTGCCAATTAGGGATGGAATGGTGGTTTGCTTTGTAAGCACACTGGCAGATTCAACAGGGATTCAGGAGGTAAATCTTGCAGAATATGCATGTCATTCTGACTTGCCTTAATGATGTCTGACAGCCACACATCAGGTCCCTCATGCTACATGCATAGGTAACTCCATGCCTGGTGAGATGATCTATTGACGGTTTAGTGCTCAGCTCTCTTTCTGCAGTAGTTATATCCTAGAAAGAACTAGGGATTTTAGAGCATACAGTGGTGCTCAATTTCTCTGAAATCTGTTTGTTTTTGTAACAAGTGGTAATGCTGTCTCGAACCTTGCTGGAGCTATAGAGAGATGCAGCAATGAAACACATCCTAATGGAATCCATAGTTGGACCACATTCAGTTGTACTTAATGAAAAATGTCTAAAGCCCATTGCCACAAGTTTTTCCCTAAATGATTCCTTCACAGTCCATCAAGCCATTATGCCCCTCTACAGCCTAGAGAGGTCTTTACTGGAATATAGATTTCTTCTTTGTACACAGCTAGTAGGATTGCAGAATGGAGTTTGTCTTTGGGTACTGTTTTTCTTTGGGGCGGGTTGATAAAAGAAAAACAGCTGCTTCTTATTTAGACAAAATAGGTGTTTTTGTGTTTCTCCAAACACACTTGTTATAGCAAGAAAGGTTTTGTGGAACTTTGGGTTTTTAGTGGCTGTGAAAGTTTACTGATGAGAGTAAATTATAGATAATCAGAAAGTGGAATCAGAGATGGGGCCTCTGCACCATGAAATAACCTATTTATCCAAATCTCAATCTCAGTCTCTCTCTCTCTCTCTCTCTCTCTCTCTCTCTCTCTCTCTCTCTCTCTCTCTGTTTTTCTGTCTTTGTCTATCTGTCTGTTTGTCTGTCTCTGTGTCTCTGTCTCTGTCTGTCTCTGTGTTTTTGTCTCTCTCTGTGTCTATGTGTATGTCTCTGTCTCTGTCTCTGTCTCTCTCTGCATTGTTTATGTGATTCTGCTTATATGCTGTTAAGGGATAGTCCTTCATCTGATACTGGCCATATCTCACATCAAGCACTAACAGTTGAAGAGAGACTAGTAGATCTAGGATCTCAATTCCTGCTTTTCTTCTGCTTATTGTCACTTGTGGGAATGAAGCACTGGACCATAGGAGCTAAGATTTCATATAAAAAAAAGAGGCTTTTTAGACCAGACCTCTTACTTCGAAGTTGGACTCTCCTATTGCAAGATCGTTTTTATCCTGATACCCAAAGGAGAAGGGCCAATATATTCTAACAACATAGATTAACCTAGAGGACATTATCATAAGCGATAGAATCTGGACACACAAGGATAAATACATACCACTTGATTTTATTTGCATGGCGAATCTGAGGTAAACTTAAAAACTAGAGAGTAGAATAGTGTCATGGTGGTCATGGCAGGAGAGACGATGGTGGGCTGGAAATGGTGATGGTATAATGGTATAGTGGTGGTGGTATTCATGGTGGTGGTGGTAGTCATGGTGGTGGTGCAGTCATGATGGTGGTGGTAGTCATGGTGGTGGTGATGTATGTATAATTTAAGTAAAATTTCAACACATAGGTGCATTTATGTATGTGTACTGTTCACAACTTTGTAGAGACTGGAAGTGTGTGTTGCCTGCCCTGGAACTAGAGTTACAAGCAGTCGTGAGCTGCCATGCATGATATGGGAACCAAATCCTGGTCCCAGGTAAGAAAGGAAAGAGCCCCTGAGCCGTTCCACCAGCCCCACGTGTTTCCTCTATTTGCTGCTTACAGTTGTTGCAAACAGTCTATCAGAGTCATTTATAAAACACATGTTCAAAGACATAATCTTAAAAATTCTAAACTGTGATCAACAAATAATTAAATGAAACATAATAAAACTCTCATGAACACATGTCAAAGGCCAGCAAAATTGATTCTATCTAAACTCCTTGTAGTTGGAATTAGCAGATGGAGGATTAGTAAGCTGTTGTGAGTAACATTTGGGGTTCTGCAATACACAGAGGAATAGGGACGCCTTGTGGAGTTCAGGGTGTACAGAGGAGTCTGTTGAGTTGATCACCATGGGGTTCAGGAATTTGAACTATGGCACGTGAACTATGTAGGTTTTTTTTTTTTCAAAATTTAGAAATTACACAAATGAATCTTCATTTCTTAAGGTTTGAGTCTTTAAAAACATGTGTTTTATTCCTCTCTGCATAAATTTCTGAGTGCATGATGTATAGTTTAACATCTGTTTTAGTGCTTCTGCTTTCTGATCTTACTTCTACACCCATTCTAAGTCAGTTTTGATTGACTGAATTATTTTCTTTATTGGGTTTTATTTTCTGTCTCATCTGTCTGGGAATTTGTTAGTGGGATACCATATGTCATGAATTTTATTTTGTTTAGTACACTTAAAATTATTTCGATTAATACCATTGTCATTGCCTGGAATACATTTTTTGTTATTTTAACAAGTTTGATTCTTCAAAGTTTGTTTTTAAGGGTTTCTTAGGTAGAACTTTTACGCCATGCTTTAAATTTGAAATGTCTCCCACAGGCTTATTTGACCTCTGAATGCTCGACCCCCAGCATGTGTACTGACTTGCATGATGAGAAGTCCTAACAAAACTGTATCCCTGTGGGCAAGCCTGTGAAGGTTTTACATCTATCTGTTTTTGGCAGACATTCTCTGCTTCCCAGATTACCAGGATGAAAGATGTCATGTACTTCATTGGCCCATCTTGGCTGCAGTGATGAACTGAGATTATCTTATATTTTGAGTTAAAATTAACCCTTTGGCCTCACATTGGTTAGATAGTCTATCACAATAACTAGAAAAATAACTAAATGAAAAAACAAATGGTACCTGAAAAGTGGTTTTGTTGCTGCTTTGTAGGAGGGATGTGGAAGGATATTGGGGAGGAGGGTCATAGGAACCCAAGAATAGAACAACTGCAGCTTAGTGAGCCATTCTGGTAGAAATTTAGAGACCTAAATGCTGATGTCAAAGTAAACAGTAAAGACTTTTAGATAGAGTAATGGCAAAACACTTTAGATGCAATGAGGATTCTTTTGGGAATCCAACCATAGGTATTTGTATTATATTCTCACTGCTATTTGTATTATAAAATATTTGTATTATATTTTATCCATGCTATGGAAATCTATGAGACATTGATTCTCAACATAACGGACTAATTTATTCTGTGATGAAAATCTGAAATCAACTTAGCATCTGCATTGAGGTATGGTTACTATTTGCTTCCTTTAGTCTGCTGTATAGTTGAGGCCTGCATAGAGCAAATGTCAGAATGAAAGAATTGGAAAGATATGTACTTTGGTATGGAGATTGGTGTTTTTCAGGTGGTGGACAAATTCACTGAAAAGCTCTGGTAGATTTTGAGAACATCAGCACTGTGAGAGAGAAAACACGGACTTTGCACTTGTATGCTAAAGGAGATTCATGGAGGGAAAGACTGTACTAGAATTTGAAAACAGAACACTTGGAAAGAATGCTTGAAAAGAGAGACCTTCCGACGAATTGTTTCCAATCCTCTCACACTGCCTCATCTTCATAAGCTCTCGGAGGCTATGGGAGCCATGTTCCAATGGTCCTGAATTACAGAGGACAAGTTGCAATCATTGATATCATCCATATGATACTGTTTGTTTTCAGGCACACGGAATTTAACAATCTTGCATTCAGATCCCAGCAGAAAAACCTGTGAAACCATGCAGGCAATGTGTAGCAGAGCCATATTTATTTCATGGAGCTCCCGAGTGAGCTGTCAATTGGGGAAGCTGCAAGACAGAGCTTGAGGTGCAGTAGAGACTTGAGGATTTTCAGCGCTGTGGGAGCATGGACTATCTTAGGGAAGATCCAGATGATGAATGGTGCCAGCTGAGATTGGGTAGGGGTGGGGGTGGGACTCTAATGTCAAGGTCACCGTGAGAGGTGGAGCCCACTGCTGTTCAGATGGTGACACCACTTTCACTGGATGCAGGACAGAGCTGCAGGACTTACTGTTTTCCTACAGGGTTTAGGCCATTCTGTGGCTGACTTTTTTTTTTTTTCCAATCTTTCTTTTCTACTTCACTTATAATGAGGGTATTTACTATATCCCTTTGTATACTGGAAGTGAGTGTTTAGGTATCTGTTGTTCTTGCTGCTGCTGTTGTTGTTATGCATCACAACAGAGAGTTTGCCTTGAGTCTCAAGAGACACTTTGAATTGTGAACTTTTGAATGCTATTGGGCCTGTGAGACTGTGGTGAGCATTAAACATTTAATTTAATGCTTTTTTGTATTATGTGGTAGCAATGAGTTTTTACAGAAGATGGGAAGAATACTGTAATTTGAGGCTGAAGTGTTTTCAAGGGGATCAGGTTTTAAGTGTTTGCTACCCAACTTTGTGGCATTCTTTTGAAGGCTGTGCAGTGTTTAGGGTTTGAGGCCTAGATGGTGGGAATAGGCCTCTAGGATCAAGGCTTTGAAGCTTCTATCTACTTCTAGTTCTGGCCTAGGTCCTCTTCTTCCTGCTCAGCTATGGTGGATGAGTCTGCAACACACATCCTGTCTTCTATGTGATGATGGACATTTCTGAAACTGTAATCCCAAATATACACATTTCCGCTAATATCTGTGTATGATAAATTTGTTCCAGAAATCAGAAAATAAGCAACATGGATGGTTACTAGTGATCAATGCAAGGAGAATTCCTCCCCTTCCACTGTGACATTGTCCTTCTGTTCTGTATTGTCGTTCAGTGAATTGAATTTTCTATACTGACTGATGGTAACAGGCTCTATCTAGTACCTATACATTGTGTGTGTGTGTGTGAGTGAGTGTGTGTGTGTGTGTGTGTGTGTGTGTGTGTGTGTGAGAGAGAGAGAGAGAGAGAGAGAGAGAG
>NC_034607.1:42013901-42019142 GCF_900095145.1 Mus pahari
TGTGTGTGTGTGTGTGTGTGTGTGTATGACACTATTTCTACAGGCTCTATCCACTCCCCCACACTGTCTGTGGTCTGTGTATCTCTGTGTCTGTGCAATACATTGTTTCTTCTTCTTCCTTTGCCTCAGAGGAACATGAATGGGGTTCCTTTTCAAATGTTAGTTCTGTCTCTAAGTTCACTATGCTGCAGCCACCCATTCCATCCACACGGAGTCTTCTCTCCACCAGCCAGAGTTTGTCATGCTCCACTTAACCCCTGTCTCCTTACAGTCATCTGAGAGTCTCTTAAGGACACACACTGGACCTACTGCAGGGAGAATTTCTATTTTCTTTTCAAGCTCACTGTTCTGTCATCAAAAGATAATGAAACGTTGTTGTTTCCAGCTGAAGCATAAAGCTGAGATGGAGCAAAAGTTCTCTGTGGCACTGATATTTTATTTACATCTTGTATGAATTTCTCAACATCCTAATGTTTCTATATAATTTCCTCAACAAGCTGGTATGCTTCCGCACAGCAAAAGGCTCAATTGAACTTACACTGTGTGCTTTGTTTAAATTTAGAAAGTTCTAACCCTAGGGACTAACTTATGACAGCAATGGGATTACTTTTAATATTTTAATGTTTGAGTCTACCCTATGACAGTGAGTAATATCACCATGGGCTTACCTTGTTTTTTTTTTCTATGCCCCTCTAAAGGGAGATGCTGGGGACAGTGAGCCTGTCTTTGAGAGGATTGGGAGTCCTAAGTTTTAGGGCCTGGGGTTTAGACTAAGTCAACAACCAGGTAGAAAAGTTAAAGTCCAGATGTTAGGAAGAAATACAACAAAGTCCAGGATTGGGGACTCAAATGTCAGTAAGGAACCAAAGGTATGGAAGCTGGAACTCATAAGCCAGAGGAGAAAAATAAACCTCGGAGAGGGGCTGTGTAGATGGCTATTCTATTTGAATCATATTACTGCCTGGGTCTGGTGAAAGATAAGCGAATTTAATATGAAAAGACACAAGTATCACGGAAAAACCCTTAGAACATACGACTACAGACACTCCCCCTTCTAATTCTGCTACAAGGCTCTGGGCAGCCATGGGCACCTAAGCCCTGTTTCTTGCTCACCCGTGGCTCTTCTGCTAAGATATAAATGACATGTGTAAACAGAGTAAAAGAGAGAGCAAACATCTGTCTCAATATTTGCTCAGTGTCTTTGTAAACAGACCTGCTGATCTGATCACACTAACGATCACACTGTCTGTTACATGAACACTATTTACTGCTTGTCATGTGTTTTGAATGAATAGCAAATGTAAGTAAGATGTGATATTGGAACACACGCTCTCTTTACATATGACATCTACATATGGTATATCTGCAAGGTCTTACTTAATATAATTGCAATTTTCTATTATTTCTGCCATTCATCAAGTTACATAAGAATTCTCTAAATATCACAGGACCACTTAAAAAAGGAACTATACTGTGTTCTATTTTGTACTGCAAGTTATGAGATCCATTGGCACATTTAATATTTACAATAATTCTATGAGGTTAAGTGGTCTTATTTTATTTCTCCACTATGGGGAGTTCTAGTTTATAGAGTTTAAATATCATGCCCAAATTTTCAGTTGTTCAGGAGCTCAAACTCAGGTCTGTTGGCTGTAAATTTATTAATTCTCTCTCTCTCTCTCTCTCTCTCTCTCTCTCTCTCTCTCTCTCTCTCTCTCTCTCTCCCCTTGGGAGTATTTCTTGTTGGTGGAAACAAAGCTAGCTACAAATTTTCAAGGCTTCACAGTTTCCAACCATAATAATCTTATAGTTCCATGGCTATTCTAGAATTTATCCTTGGACTTTATCATGATGAACTCCACATATGCTTTGTGATGGAAGGGTTTAGATGGACTAGGGGTCTCATAACCACCCCTTACCTGCTACCTCAAACCAAGAATTCAGAATAATACAACAATGGGTGATTCAAAGAATCACAGTGTAATTTGTTTTCTTTTATTATGCTATTAAAATGTTCAGATTAATTTTCTTTTTTCTGCAATGCAAAGGGATCCAAACCTTCGATCAATGGGAAGGAGAAAACTTCCTCAGGGAGGCAGTGGGCTTGCTTCACATTGACTGGTGAGGGCAGCAGAGGGCTTTCAAGTGAACATAGGTAAGGTCATATTGATTTCTTTGGGTATCTTGAGTTTGGAAAGAATGAAAAGGGTGGGGGACCACCCTCACAGAGACAAAGGGGAGGGGGGAAAGGGATGTGGGAGGAGGACTTGTGGGGGGTAACTGGGAAGGTAATAGGAGATGTAAATGAATGGAATGATTAATAATAAATAAAAAGAAAAGGGTAAACTGGGAAGAAATGTGTTAATTAACTAAGGAGAAACCCTCTAAGGAAGAAGTACAAGTGGAAAATAAACATTTGGAAAATTGTTGGGCATCCTTAGCTATTAGCAAAATGACACCTACTTTCTTAGTTCATCTCACCCCAACAGAATGGCTATTATCAAAGAGACAGATGACAACAAATCCTGGCAAGGCTTTGGGGAAAAGACCCTTAGTCTCTGGTGGGGGAAGTGTATGGAGGTCTGTATGTGGATTCTTCCAAAAGCTCAAAATAAAACTAGCATGTAGTGACACTTGTCAATAATTCCTGGTCATATACTCAGAAGAGATAAGTGAACATCCATGTTTATTGCTGCATGGTTCATAGTAAGTAGCCAGGGTATAGAACCAACCTACATGACGCTCAATAAACAAATGGGTAAAGAATATGTGGTACACACATGTACTTGAATTTTACTCAGCTGTAAAGAAAAATGGAATTATGACCTGAGCAAGAAAATTGATATTCTCTCTGTGGTCTCTGCACCAACCCTAACTGTAGCCAGGCAAAACAGAGATGCAGCACCGTGATTCTGTCTGTCCCTGGGAGTCCTAGTAGTAGTTGAAGTCAATATGCAACAAAAAGTCTTCCAAATGGGGAGATAGCCACAGTTCACTAGCTTGGTCCCTACTGGAGAGGCATCCAACTCTCAGGCTCCTAATTACTTGTTTTCTTCTTTATAATGAATATGGAGTTAAAGATGTGTGTGTGTGTGTATGTGTGTGTGTGTGTGTGTGTGTAACATGAAAGTAAATGGTGGGCTAAGAGGAAGGTATCTTAAGGAAAGGGGAAGGAATATCCTGAAAGCTGAACTGGGGATCATTTCAGAGGAGGAAGGTATTGGCAGGCAGGAGTGACAGACAGCAGAGTGAATCAGAATGGTCTTTATTCAGGAAAATATCATGATTAAACTTATTCATTTCTCTGTTGCTGCTGCTGATTGATGATGATGATGATGATGATGTGTATGCGCATTAAGGAAGGGAAAACCAAATAATGAATTGGGTTGGAGGGCAGAGAAACTGCCGTTTTTAGAGTTGCAGGGGAAAAGCCCCATATCATCCATGGAGCGTCTGTCTGTCCCTCAGCAGTCTCACTTGTGAAGAGCTTTAATCATGGCTTCAAAAGGGTGTTACTTGTTTTTAGGTTTTGATCCTGCAAACTGTACCTATTACTATTATATTTGTTATTTATCATTGTTTAGTTTCTTGCTATTCATTATATTTATATTTGCTGCTTAAATCTCAATTTCTGGAAAAATATAAATTCTCAAGATGTCCAATTATGAATATTTATTCACATCTTTCTTTTACAAAGAAACAGAGCAAGGTCAGACATTTAGAATTAGATCTCAGCTCTAATCTAATCTCAAATCCCAAACTCTAGTTCAAAGTCTCAAAACTTTGACAGTTTTCTTCTAGTAAAAGATTATTTCTATATCTAGAAAATCAATGTGCTGCTATTTCTAAAACCCCAAACTCCCTTTCTAAATCTATTTGTGTCTAAGCAACACCCTCTAGAATATATTTGTCAGAATGAAAATCTTTGCCTTGGAGAGTCAGAGTTCTTTGGTGTACCATTCGAATAATTTAATTATTGGATGATCCAATGGCAATAAGAGTATAGTGATATATCAGATTAGGGAGTTCCTGTGAATCTCAGGTACAGAGATGCACATGACTCTGAGAATCTCACAGGATTTTGACCTTGTCTTAGAAGCTGGTACCTGTGATACTATAACATAAAATAAATATATATACTTCATTTTATGTAACTTATATGATATATATGAACATATAATATATATTACTTAAAGAAAAAATAGACAAATAGGCATAATTTTCAATCAGCTATGTGTATAGGTCACATTATTTGTGATGCTGAAAAACTAGAAGTATATTGGATAGTTATTAAACATTTGAAAGGAATTTAGAAATGAGTTAATCATACTTTCTGTGTCCATAAATTTTGAGTGGAAAGTAATTTTCGACCTTGTCCTAGAAGCTGGTACCTGTGATACTATAACATAAAATAAATGTAATATATATTTTGTTGTTTTAAAGCTAGGCTTTCCATTCAAGGGTGATAGCTCACAGTAGACACATGCCCCTCTCTGACTCTAAGGGCAGGTATGCTCATGTTCACTTAAATGTAAACCATTTTCCCTATTGCTAATGATTAACTCACTTCTCTCTCTGCCTTGTGTGAGACACAAGGTTTAGGTACGATTAGGCAGAGCCACAGTGTGAGTTTTCCTCTAAGTAAATACAGTAGCAAAATGTTGAAGTGTTTTTCTTTTGACCTGAGCAATAAAGAAAAGCCATGAACATTTTAATTGTTTTTATAAACTAAAAAAGTTAATTAAAAAATTTAAATAAAAACCTCACTCTGTGACTTTTCCTAATCATACCTAAAGCTTGTGTCCCACTCAAGTCAGAAGAGTATGAAGTGTGTGTTAACCATCAATAGGAAAAACTTTCCCACAATGTGTGAGAACATGTCACCGATGACGCTCCTTATTCTTTCTTAAGATCCTGAGGCTTTTTAGAATCTTAAACTGTTTGCTTGTTTGATTCTGCTTTCATTAAAAGTTTGCATTAAAAGTCACACATAAGTGTATGGAGGGTAGCTAACCGGTGGTGATACTGTTCATTTTCTTTAGACTTTTCCATTTTATTTGCATGCAGTTCATGGCTCTTCTAATTTTGACATTGTGATTAGGGGTACCTATTCCCCAACTCCAGGTCAACGTAGAAACAACCAAAATGGATTTATTGGAATTTGTTAATTTAGAGGTCATTCCAGGCAATTATATATATATATACATATACATATATATATATATATATATATATATATAT
>NC_034607.1:42019181-42042050 GCF_900095145.1 Mus pahari
TATATATATATATATATATATATATATATATATATAAAATCAAACTTTTATTCAACATTAAATGCAGTGCCTGAACATAATAGACAGTGCTGTTTTATGGAAATATTCAAACTACACCGTAGAATATTATCAACAGAGTGTTAGAGATATGATTTGGTGCTTAATGGCTAGCTCACATACATGACTATGTTCCTGGTTAGTTCTCTTATTTTTCCTCATTCAGCCTGCATCCCTTCGTGCTTCATCTTCTAAGCAACAGGAATCTAGGCTCCCTTCCCATTGCTCTGCTTCTACAAACAAGAGGAGAGCAACCTCCAGCTTCTCTAACCTTATGATAGGCTGCTAGCTGAGCTTTCCAAGGAGACTGAACGCAGTAACACTCCAGAAAATGAGAAGTTCACCTTCTTGCTGCAGCTCTCTCCATCTATAAATGCTCTTCCTTTGGTAGGTAATCATTGACGCAATGTGACATAAAGACTCTTAAGTGGCTGTACCTGTCTTTGTATAATCCATGTCTCCTCCAACTGTGAGAGAAAGGCGCTTGCTTGTGATCTAGAATATGACTAAGGAAATGGAATGTGATGCCTGGTGGTGTATCGCATGGTATCAAACTCTGCACATGAACTTGATGAGGCCATCAGCCATGTTAGAAAAGTCCATTTGTTAGGGAACTATGGTAACCTTTAAAATCTGAGGCAGCTTCCTGCCAATGGTCAATAGGGATCCTGATGGTCTATTCTACAGCTACCAGAAGATGAATTCTGCCAACAAACTAGGAGAGAGAAAACTGCCCCAGGGAAGGCTCTCGATGAGAATGTAACCCAGCCAATAGCTTCATTCCTACTGCAAAATCTTAAAAATACCCACAAAGTCCATGGGTAGATTTCTGAGTCATAGAAGTCATGGGTGTATCTTTGCCAAGTTTGGGGGGGGGGTTCTAAAATGAAATACAAATAGTTGTCACTATCTACTGAATATTTTCCCCAACCCACTAGATTGTCATTTTGAGATCAAACGTTTCTTAAGTTAAATATTTTATTTTATTTTCTCAGCCACCTATCTACCTTCTTCTGAAACTCATAGCTTTGTAGCCTCTAATGCATCATTTGAATTTTATCAAGGTGAGTTTTGTCATTTGTCAGCTGGTAACAACCACACCTTTCCCCTCAAGGATGTAGGATGGATGAAGTATGATGATGCCTTAACACCTCTCCACCCAGATTTTATCTTTCATGAAGATTCATCCTGTATCTCCTAGATTTTATTGCACAACAACCCCCTGCAAACATCCTTATACCCTCCATTATCTTTTCATAGTTGGTTTCCCAAGTAGAGAGCATTGTTTAGCTCCTATTTCCTTACTATAGACTACAAGCTGGACTCACTAAGAACAGTGGAGTCAGTGATCTTACAGAAAATGCAGGAGAATTCTGAAATTGCTGTTTTTCAAAGTGCTTTGGTAATTGTGGAATAGGTTGGCATCATCGGGTCAATTCCATAGCCATCATCCCACTAGATAGAGCAGAATGTGCAATTACCTTGGCACCATTAAGTCTAGTGAGAAACACATGGTAGTATTTGTCTCCTAATTGACTAGAGAATGAGAACTAATCCTAAATTATTTAAAAGAATTGGAACAGACCCTTAGAACATGCAAAATGGCACAAATCATGTGTGAAGTATAAGACTGCAGAAAATTTATAGAGAAAAGAACTTAGCAACATTTGAGTACCAATCATAATGCGTAGCATCTTTTGATACTGTTTGCATCATACACAAGATGGTTCGTTTAAAATGTCTCATGCCATGTGATTCTCCTTACTCTTTTGAGGTGGAAAGTCTCATGGTTTCATAAATAGGAACTTTCTGTCATCACAGTGAATCAATACAAAAAATGAATTTGTAACAAAATTGATTTTTGCTTTACATGACATAAGCAGAGAGTAACTAGCAGTGTTTGCCTTAGCATGATACTAATATGAATTTAAGTAGTGGTTCTAGTTCCATGCTGACTGTGTGATGCATAAATTACTCAATTTCCCTCATCTATTATTTCTCCTTACTTATTTTGGACATGATACTGCTATATGGGCTTGCTATAAGAATTAAATAAAATTAAGAATATAAAACTTATGTTATGGTACAATGTGTTCAATATCTATTGTTATGAAATGATTTAATATCAGTGAAACCTTCATTACAATGTAATTACATGTACATGTAATTACAATTACTATCACATTTAATTTTCATATTGCCTCATGCTTTTACACATTTTATCAGTTATAGAAAACAAACAAATAACAACAATGACATAAAAACAGTTAAATGCTGTCAATGCTGTGGTATTAGAGAGTTGGGGCTCAGGCTGAGAAGTACAAATTTTAATGTTCAAGCTCTTTGTGCTTCTATAAGGTTTTTTTTCTTTACCTGTTTACACAATAGAGGTGATGAGTTCATTCATTCAGCCTGGAGCATAGTTCTTTGCATTCTCCTCTTGGATAGGATATTTGCTTCTCTAGAGAAACTAAGAGTAGGCCTAAAACAAGAGAGCAGTATTTTGTAAAATGTTAGCACCGTTATAAAGAATAGGAGCATTTATTTTAAAGTAAGTTACTGATTACACAAATACAAGAAATGTAATATGAAAGCAAGATGAAAGAGAGGTGTCGAGCCGGGTGTGGTGGCACACGCCTTTAATCCCAGCACTCGGGAGGCAGAGGCAGGCGAATTTCTGAGTTCGAGGCCAGCCTGGTCTACAAAGTGAGTTCCAGGACAGCCAGGGCTACACAGAGAAACCCTGTCTCGAGAAAGCCAAAAAATAAAAATAAAAAAATAAAAAAATAAAAAATAGAGAGGTGTCAAAGTACAAAGTGTAGCATGAGGTATTCAGGGTTCAGGAGAAAGACTTCCTGCTTATCAGGTAGACTTTCTGGAAGACCTACACATGTGTACATTAGCCTAGGGGTATATACACATGTATATATCCCTTTCCACATATTGTATTTTTCTTCTTTGCTTTCCTTACTACAGTTTTAGATTTTTCTTTTTGAAATACTGTAGAGATGAATACAACAGTTAGTTACAGTACTCATTTGTGCCATGAATACAAAAATCAGTAAAACCAAGTCTTTGTATAACCTATTGTAGGATGGAAAATGAAATATAGACTAGAAAAACACAATTGTGATAACATACCATGGGGATTGAGATGAATTTAAATTGGTCTTAGAATACAAAATTAAGAGTCCAGTTCCAACCTGAGAGGATAAAAGGAGAGGAATAATAAATGAGGTATCAGAGGACTTAACTAGGCAGACACAAGAGTATGTCATTAAAGGGTGCATGTTCAAAGCCACGAAGATGTAAGTGACCAGAGCCTTTTCCAGGACATACAGATAACTCTATATAGGTGAAATACACAAAACATGATTAGGGCAGTAGGAACAGCTAGTAAATCAATTGGAAAAGTTTCAATTACTTCAAAGATCACAAGGAGAATTTTGGATTATACTGTAGGAATTAAAGGACATGTAAGTCAGAGAGAGACATAATATGTTTGTAAAAAGAATGTTTATATGTAAAGAACAGACACTAAGAGCTGGTTAGAATGAAGCTGATGAAGGCCATTACAGTCAGTATGAGAAATAGTATCACAATCTTGGGACATGATAGTGTGGGATAGAAGTAGGGAAGAAAGAAATTGGGGATGGTTCTAGATCTTTGACTTGGGTGACTAGAACACATCATAATTTCTGTTTCCTAGCTATTAAATGCAATGAGTTTATAGGATTCCCAATAGTTGTTTCAAGTGGGTTCCTAGATGTTCAGGCCTCGAGGGGAACTAGGGAAGAGGTGCTACTGGGGATTCATCGGAATATAGACAATAGTGATGTCAAGGCAACTGGTGAAATGAGTCAGGGGAAGTTCATATAGGTGGTCATAAAAGGGAGGGAAAAGATGGATAAAGTGAGCTGCGGGAAGCAATGAGCTGCTGAAGTTGAAGTGAGAAATTGATGAGGTTAGAAAATGTTTCATAGAAACAAAGAAAGGGAAGGGAGAATGAGAGACCATTAAGCCACTGACGTCAATTGGAGTTAACAACACATAGGTCATTAATGAATGGCCAAACAATTTCAAAGAAGAGTTGGAAGTTCAGACAAGATGAGTATGAGGAGAAAGAACTGATAACAAAGACAGACAACTTATTTAAGTTTGTATATGGAAGAAGGAGGGACAGGGCTTTGCAGGTATTTATTTGGTTTGATCTTTTTGCTTATAGGTGTTTGTGTGTGTGTGAGTGTGTGTGTGTATGTGTGTGTGTGTTTGTGTTTGTGTAACTTTGGAAAATCCAAAACGCTTTTCATTTTTCTACTGGAAGGTAATGACCCTAAAGGTGGCACAACACTCATTTTCCACTTTGGTGTCATGTAGGCACATGGCAAATAGGATTTTACTTCTCAGATCATGAAGTCAGAAAGAACCTTGTGACATGGTGTTGCTAATGAAATACAAACAGATGTGACATTGTCACTTTTGGTGGAAACTAGAAGCGGAGAAATATATAATACCTCATTTTGCCAGTCTCAGTGACCTAAAAATGTGTATTCGGGTTAATCTTCCATGAGCCTACATCCTGAGAGAATAATTTGAAATTAACACTGTTTTCCAGCAGCATGTAACGAACATCAAAAGTCAGGAACTTATTTAACATTGATTTCTCCACCATTTGTATTCTGCATTGCATCTAGTGTGGCTCTTGTCATTGCTTATGTGTTTCTCTTCCATCAATTGCTTTGAACAGTTTAGAATGTGGCCTATGAGACCATCAAAGCAACTTGGGCTTTAAGACTTTTGCCAGGACCGACTCTATTGATCTTCACGCATCCCTTCTCTGTCCTCTGGTCTTGAACTGAGTGATGTCACCAACTTTCCAGGGTTTCGTCTCACAGATATTGATGGAACTGACTGCAGAATTTTTAGCCTCCATCATCTCAGGTGAGCTCATTTATGTCATGATACATCTCTCTCTTGGAACTGTGACATCAGTAGGTAAACTGCTTACCACATAACTGTGAGGGTCTGAGTTGGGGGACCCACATAAAGTCAGACATGGCAGTGTGTGTCTGCACCAGGGATGCCAGCATTCTCTAGTGAGGTGGAGGTGGAGATAGGAGAAGTCCCAAAAGCTCAAAGGCCAGCTAACATAGAATAGGCAGAGGCAAACAAGACATCCTGTTTCAAGCAAGGCAGAAAGTGAGCACCAGTACTCATGGTTGTTTTCTGAATTTCACAATCAGGTTATGCCATACATATCTCCAAACTCACATATACAAACATGTATAAACACAAAATTAATACTCTCCATCCTGTCCTCCATCCCCCTTCTCTCTCTCTCTCTCTCTCTCTCTCTCTCTCTCTCTCTCTCTCTCTCTCTCTCTCTCTCTCTCTCTCTCTCCTCTCTCTCTCTCTCTCTCTGTCTTGCTCTCACACACATGTACACACACACCTCATGCAAGATCACTAATGCGATCTCTTTATTTGGTTTTACTTATCTGGATGACTGACTGTACTCTACTCATACTTCCATCATGTTTGACTAATGCCATTTCAAGACTTTACTTTTTGAATAAAGAAACTGAGGCCTCAAATAGGCCCAGGCTTCCTTGCCCAGATCACAGTCCCCCTTTCTCAAACCATTGAACCTAACTAATTACCCAGACCACTAGCTTCCTTGAGGTTCCTCCTATGTGTCCAGGTTTGACTCTGGATTCATTCAGACTCAAGGTAGAATCTTTCAAGCTCCCCATCTTAGTCTTTCCCTTTGAAGCTGGCTTTGGCTCAGTTTACAAGTTCCAGAACTTTTCCTGTTGTTTTTCTCTGCTGTACCCTGAGTTTAGTTGGATCCTTCATAGACATCAAAAAGCTGTTATCTTGGAACACATATAGCATAAAGGTCTTTAAAAACAACAGCAACAACAAAGCAAAAAGAAGATCATAATTTCTTTTTAGCCAGACCAGAAATACCTTTTACTTAGTTGGAGTTGGAGTTGACCAAGTGGAATAGTGACCAGCAAGAAAGGCTCAGGAGCAGGCCAGGCACAAGGCCTCTGGAGCAGAGTTGCTTTAGACATAAAAAGACATTAGAAGCCTGGAGGCCAGCTGTCTGTTCTTAAATTCTCCAGGGATGCTTTTAGTCTTTGAGAAGAGAACAGTTTCCTGGGAGAAAAAAAAAACTGTGCCATTTGCAGAAGAGAGCAACTCCCTAACCAAGCCTTGTAAAAATATCTAGTGATTTATCAGCTTAATAACAGCTCCAATCTATCAGCAGAATCTGGAAAAATTGGATGAGACTTTCGTTACTAGGTTAAGGAATATAGACTTACGTGTGTGTGTGTGTGTGTGTGTGTGTGTGTGAAATAATATAAGAAGGAGCTATATGTTATGGTTATTACTACTATTATTTTTCATTGAGAAACATTTGAAAAATAGCTGTGTGAGTTATGCAAGATCAACTTTTCAGTGAAAAGGGATCAAATAATTTGGATATCCCAAGGCTGCCTTTAGTAACCATTTTCTAAAGTACGAACAGTAGCCTCCCTAAAATGCATTCATCTGTCAGGTTAGTTTATCAGATTAGCTAGCAGAGAGCTACTTTGACTCAGTGCCTGCTGCTCAGAGCTGCCCGGAGGCAAAATCAAGATTGGTAGATGGCTGGATGGGCTTCATTAAAGATAGAACGTATTGAAATTTCTTTGTCTGGGGTGGAGGAAAGGAAGTCTTCCTTAAAAGTCAAAGTAAATCATAAAGCAGTCGGGTGGTCTGAAGGTCTTGTACTAACTCAATCCATTTAGCCAATTCAAATAAATCAAATATTCAAATTGGTCAAACAGCTTAGCTGTAATTAGAAACAAGAAGCAAGATGGCTGAAATGTTCTGTGATTATTAGGATGATCTGAAACAATTGATCTTGGCACTTGATTGTATCAACATGATGATCAGTCGATTGTAGAATTAAATATTGGGCCTAAAGATATGTATGTATTGGCCCCTCTGTCAGTTTTCATGTCTTGTTTACCACCAGGAGGAGGGAAGCAGACCTCTCAATTGCAAAAACACACTGGAATTTCAATAAGTGACACATGGTAATTGCTCTGAGTCTTTTTGAAATAACTGCTTATCATCTGGATTTCATGGGTCAGATATTAGAAGGAGCCTGAATTACAAGTTTTGGTGAAAAGGGAAGAACTAAATGAATAACATTATTTTTTGCTCCTTTATGCTTTTGAATCAGTTTATTTCTAATTCTTTTTTTTTTTAATTTTTATTGGTTATTTTATTTATTTACATTTCAAATGTTATCCCCCTTCCCAGTTTCCCCTCTGCAAATTTTATCTTCCAGCAGATTGCTTTTGTCCACAGAGTGAGATGTCCTCTAACTTACGCTGCCATTACTGCTGGGGCCTCCTCGTAGCTACCGCTGTTGATTTAAAATCTTAAAAACAAAAACTATAGCACAAAGAAATATGAAATAAAGTGGACATTCAGTGACAATGCACTGGCCTCCTCAATTTTAATAAGTCCTTAAGAAACTTAGTATAATTCTTTTCTACAGGGTTCTTCTTTTGGTGTCAAACAGGCAGACTCATAAAAGTGCCATCTCTGACAGTTTTAATAGTGTGCATTTGTATGTGATTGTGCATATATAATAAATGGCAATTTATTTTTTATATGTTTAAAGTAGAGTTTTATTGTTAAATTGGGAAGGAAGAATGAGAATTTGTTTTTTGGTTATATGCATATATACATGTATTAATGGTCTCAAGTGTGTTGACCCGTGCATTGGCATATGTGCATGCATATGCACTTGCATGTAGAGGCCTGAGGCTGACCTAGACAGTCTTTTTTCCATCACGCTTCTTTTTCACCTAGTAAAGGTCTCTCAGTGGAACCCAGGGCTTGCCAACCTGTCCCAGGTTTCCACTGTTTCTGACTTCCACTATCATCACCACTGTAGTCCTGAAATGACAAGAGTGACATCCATGTTGAGGTTTGGCTTGTTGCCATGTATTGTGATGTCAAATACAGGCCCCCAAGATCTGTTTGTTCCCAAAGATGAGGATGCTGAATGATGCTATAGAACCTTGCTCCTCAGTTTAAAACTATTGATTGAATAAAGATGGCCATAGCCTGAAGCTGGGCAGAAGAGAGGCATGCAGGGCTTCGGTTCCTGGGCTTTGTTAGGGTCTGAGCCAGAGACCAGGAGGAGAGGAGGGACAAGAAGAGAAAAGAAGAGGACACAATGTGGTAGGTGGATTGTGGGAACATGGCCAGTTGGAATAGGAGTGTCCCAGGCTCCTACATGGCATGTTATATCTAGGGTGCTTGATGGGAGCGTAGACAAAAAAGAAGGTCAGTCAGGATATGTCCAGCTCTAGTGCTTTGAAAGCTTATTATAAATATAAAAGTTTTGTGTCTTTTATTTGGTAACTAAATGATCAAAGGTGGGGAAGAACCGCCTGATTTACTTTTTATTACAATGCACCCACACAGCATGTATGTGGCTTCTGAGAATCTAAGCCTCGGTCTACATGTTTTCATCAGCCAAGCCGTCTCCCCAGCCAGAGGTGAATAGTTTAATTACATGTGACACTCAATATGGGTTTGTGACTCAAACAGAGGTTCCCCGAGTCTGAGATGGAGTGGCAGGAGAGAAGTCCCTAGGGGGACTGCTTGGTTCCTTCTCAGTTCTCACAACTCAGTCTGTGACCACTGGTGTATTAAACTTTCTTGACCAGGTCTTGGCGAATTTTCTTTTTGGTGTGTTGGCTACTTGAGAAAGCTGCCCATGAAAGGAGACTGGCACTAATGGAAGTAGAAAGAAATCTTTCAAAAGGAGACAGTATCCGAAGAGAAAATATAAAATAAATGATTTTCATCATTTAACTTAGCAACAGAAAAAAACATGAAGCTTCGAAGACTTTTTTCTCTAAATGAGAACCTGAGCATTCATAATGAATAAGCTCGTAAACCAAATTTATGTTGTCATCCTTTATAGAAAAGTGTCTGAATCTTAACAGAAGAGACATGATGGGACTATGCGTGAAGGAAGAATGCAAAGAAATATTCCATTTGGGTTTGAATCAGAACCATAAACCATAAATGGTGAGAGAAAGGCTACCTAGGTCAAATCACCTGAGCGTGTTAAATGCAGAACTTTCTCTCCCTGGTGGCAACAAAGGAAATCACATGGACTTAAATGTGGTGTTGCTGCATTCGAGAAGGAGATAGCCAACAGGTAGGGACCTGAAAGTGGAAGGATGCCCATCTGCAGAACCATCAGATATGAAAAGTCCAAGCCCAACCGAGACCTTTCTATCTTATTGATACTTAATTAATTGATATCTTAGTAAAAAAATAACCAGTCAATCCTGCCTGGATTTCTGACCTAGATAACTGTTATCCTTTGTCAAGGTGTGGACATGGGTCTGAATATGATGGGCCAAATTTAGCCACCTGTGCCCTCTATGTCCCTACTGGATTAGTGCAGTAGCTATTTACATCTTCTTCTGAGAGCAGCGAAATAGAATCATCCTTTCTACCCCTCATCTAGGTAAAAGGGAGTATGCTATGAAGCCTGGAGTTCCATGGAAGATCCACTCTGGACACTGGTTGCCACAGTGAGCTACAGAAAGAAGATGTTAACTGTATCTACACAATGACACCAAACAGTCTTCCTTCTAGTGAATTGCTTTTGGACTTAAAGTTAGATCAATAATGCTACAAACAAAGTCAGTCATTAGAAAAAAGTCAATAGGAATGTATTATGAAATCTCCATTGCTTTACTATAATTCATTTTGGGGGACTATTTTATCATAGTCTCTGAGTTTAGGAGTTCAGCCATAATAGTGTGCATTGTGTCAGGCTTGAGTGGGTTTCAATTGCATACATCCTAAACTGACTCGGTGCCCATTCTTGGTGCTTAGTCATACGGTCAGAAATCAAAGGGTTTTTGCAGAAGTCATGGAGGAAGCTTGGCTTTCATACAAGAGAGTGGTTATATGTGGGAAAAGGATGATGGCAGTAGAGAGAACGGAATAAAGAAATGACCTCATGGACCAAACACCTGAATGCTGCTCCCATTCCCACCGTGGACATGCTAGACAGTCTTGTGATTTTATGATGCAATGTCTTTAATCTGTGTGTTTATGTGTGTACATGTATGTATGTAAATATTTGTATGAGAGTCTGCATTTGTTTGTCAGTGTACATGTCCCACAGTGTACATGTGAAATTGAGCATACGACCTCAAGGGTTAGGCCTTACCTGTTCTCCTGTCTGGGACAGAGTCTTTTTCTTTTGTTTGCTATCCACATGTGCATACCCCTTTGTAGCTGGCCTGATAGATTCTGGAATTACCACCTTACCATAGGAGTATTGGCATTTTAGACACATACTACTTTGCTTGGCTTTATATGGGCTCTGGGCATCTGAACTAAGGTCTTCAAGCTTGGGCAGCAAGCACTTTATCCACTGAGCCACCTCCCCAGCCCTGATTTTATTATTTTGGTTCAGCTCCCCCAGCTTCTCCATTTCCCTAACTGTGGAATGTTTATTTTAAGTAGGTGAATCAGAGTGCAAATCTAGATATAATCAACTGAATCCACAGTCCATTAGGGATGTGAAGGAAATACAGTGCTCAGGTATGGAGATTGACCCAATTATCTGATAGACAAAGAATAGTTTTTTTTTTTTTTTCAAGGATGCTGTATTCAGGGCATCATTTAACCATTCCAATGTGACAGAACAGTTGGCTGTGATTTCATGCCTGATGGCAGAGTAGGTTAGATATTTAGAGTTAGAGAAGTAGTTGAACATTTCTATTTATCTGTACAACCTTGATCATTAGATTTTCTTAACTTAAAAAACCTGAAAAAAATGAACAGAGGTGAATTGACTAGACGCTGTGATTTTACCAAGCCTCCCTCAGAGTGCAGTTGACAATGATCTATAAACCTACACTGTTGATTGTTGCTAATGTCCATTGGATTAACAATTAATAAATATGGCTTTTAATGTAATAGCCCTGATGCCATTGCCTTATGCAAATATTTCCTATCATAATTATGGTGAACAAGTAAGAAATTATCAAATCTCTACATTTGGTCAATTATTGAGTTTGAGAGTAGAATTTTTATGGATAATTATCACAAAGTAGCTTGGACTACAGAGTTCTAGAAGTGGGCCATATTAACAGGACAGTGACCCATTAAGCCATTGTAATGGACACATCTATGTCTGTGATGGGTGGACAAATGTTTCTAAGCTTTAAATAAATGCTTCCTTTCTCTTCTGTTACATTTATCATAGCTTTTTGCTTTGATTTTTTTTTACAGTATTTTAAAGCCTGATACACAAAAAGGACATGAGATCTTTAAAACACAAAATTGCAATCCATTGTCCTGTTTTCAATTGTGTTCTGCTTTAGACTTGGTTTAGGGGAGGCTGTTTCTTTAAACTCTCTCTTGCCCTATTTGAGATTAATCTACTGCAACACCTGTTAATATAACTGGACCTTCCATGGCACTAATGTGAATCACTTAGCTATTTAAAAAATGAGAGGGAGTAGCTTTCATCCCTTTGGCCATGTGCTAGGTTTAAACACTTACTTTGTCAAACCTTAGCAGGCAGCCTAAGTGAGGGCACTGCAGAGGAGATGATGAACAGACCTGAGAAAGCTGCAAGCATCTATGACACCCCTGAAGGTGAAATTCAGCAAACTCCTGCTGTTTCAGTTTCTAAAAGTGAACACAGATTTTTGGCACTGCTTAAACCCACCTTTCCCCCAAAACCTTACAGAATCGAGGGGAAGAGAAAAGCAGAGAATTGGAACAGATGCTGACACAGCTGGAGACAGACCCTGAAATATATAATTGTACCCAATTTAGTTACTAAATGTGGGGTACTTATAGACACTGTGTTGTTAAAGAAGTAATAGACTTTTTATTGCCACTGAGGCTGAAATGAGCAAGTCTTTTGATCATTTTGCCTAGATTAACTGGTAATGAATCAATTAGCAAACACTAAGTTCAGACTGTCACCTAGTTAGTAATTGGTGTATAAATCCACCATTGCAGTAAAAAGGGTTGAGTGTCTATGCAAGGTCTTAGAAATGCAGAGTCTCAGAGGAAATGGTTCTCTCTCTCTCTCTCTCTCTCTCTCTCTCTCTCTCTCTCTCTCTCTCTCTCTCACACACACACACACACACACACACACATACACACATGCGCCCACACCATATATATTAAGTAAGACTTATAGTTATTCGTTGTGTGTATTTAATACATGTAAGCCCAGGCAAGTTTTTGCCTCGGCCTGTGGGTTGTGGAATTCAGTTGGTAACTATTAAGAGTCAGTTTTCTCCTTCCACTGTGATATTTCAGGGATTTATCTCAGGTCGCCAGGCTTTTGTAGCAAGTGATTTCCATTGCTGAGTTGTCCCACCAGCCCTCAAGCACATATTTTCACATATCTATGCATGCTTAGTTTTGCAAGTGTGTGGTGCCTTTTATATCTTATTCAGTACTGTAAAATACAGATTAAATGACTAAGGCCAATTTTTTATAAAAGGAATACTCCCTGTATTAGTCTTATAGTTGACTGCCCCCATGTTTACATTTGTGAATTCAACCATAACAGGCAAAACAGACTAAAGGAAAAGGATGACATGTACTGAATATACACTTTTCTCTTGTCACTATAAGCATCACACTGTAAAAACATTTGCATGGTGCTTTTATTGGACTAATTTCAGATGATTAAATAGGCACAAGAGCATGTACCAGAGCTATATACATATTCTAAATCATACTATGAAAGAACCACGGCTATTGTAGACTTTGCTATCCACAGGGTCTCCTGGAACCAATCTCTTATAGAAACTGATGAATGACTATGTATACTTAGCTGCTAAGTCCTGCAGTTCTTGACCCAAAAATTGTATAAGTCCCTTTGAAGCAGCTGTTTATGCTTGTTCTTTTTTTCTGTTTAAACCAATGCCTGGAGCCTCATTCTTTACTTGCACAGCTTGGAGGAATGCCTTGCATTTAGTGCAGTTACACAGACTAGATGGAGACTGCTACCATCGGTTGTAAGACAGAAATCCTTTGCAGCATTGGAATGAGCTATGAGGTCCAGGCACCGCTCAGCAGCATATCCCCACCTCTCGGCTACGGTGATTGAGCAGTGGGCACAGAAGAGGCTATGTTGTCTTAAGATAAATTTAATAACATCTGTAACATGCGGTAGAGAACCAAAGGCGTAGGCGCTCTGGGTTATGCCAGCAAACATATTTTGACAGTGGACTTTTAAAAAGCTTTCAATTAAATTCAATTTGAAGAATGGCTACTGTAGTCAGATATACTTAGGCTGTGCTGTAGGGGAAAAAAAATAATCCCTCCTATCTCAGTGGTTTTGGTGTGTAAGAATTTATTTGTTACTCAAGCAAATTCCTGCCACAGGCTTGGCAGTTCTCTTTCAATGCCTCCCATCCAGGCTTCCAATTGCTTCTCTGTTGTGGAGCTGTTTAACATCAGATTCTCTGGTGATGCAGCTGCCGAAGAGAATTTGGAGGATAGTAGGATGTCATGTTGTAGCACAGACTACAGTCGAAACTCAACATTTGGCCTTTTTAACTGCAAAATCTTAAAATAGAGTCCATTTCAAGTGTCAACTAATGATCAAAACCACGTGTTAACGAACATCATTATTACCCCCCACACAATAAGCCACGAAGATGAATGCTTTTCCGGTTAAGGTAGGTTCAAGATTCCACATCCAAAAGAAAGGGAATCACAATGTAAATAAATAGTGACTTTTAAAATCAAATCTTAGCACCACATTTGACATTTACCAAGGCCTTAAATGTGCATTGGCTACCTCTAAATCTTTAGCTTCTGTAGTTCAGTGGGGTTGGAAAAGTGGAACAAAACAAGAGGAACCCTCTGTTAGCACTGAAGCACTTCTCATTCATGGAGGAGACAGCCAACAGGACAGCCCAGGAGAGGATGCAAGCAGGAAAAAAAAAAGAGCTACTGTTGGCAGGTAAGGATCTCCAAGAGGAAAAGAGAGTCCTTGGAATGGAAGGGCATCACACCATCATGCCACTGTGCCATTGCTCCAGTACAAAACTGCGGCACTGTGCCACTTCACTACTGTGTCACTGCACCACTGAGCCACTGCGTCGCTGGGGGGTGGGGGGTGGGCAGTGGTGTTTGTCAGCTCATTGGATAGTACCAGGATAGGCTTTGTTAAGTTTGAGTGCCTTTGAGTGATTTGTTGTCCAGAATTCTAGATCCCTCAAGAACTATATCCTCCCTTTCTTCTTTCATCCCTCCCTCCCTCCCATTCCCTCCCTTCCTTCATCCCATACTCATTTGTAGCTTGAGGACAATATTAGAGGTTAAAAGCAAAACAGACAAACAAATAAACAAGCCAACAAAAAAAAATCCAGGGCATGCAAGGTGCAAATCTTAACATCTGCCCAGAGGAGAATAGAGAAGAGGAATGTAATCACACTGTAGATTAAAGCCAAGCTGTTTGAGTTATCCTGGCATGGATGTCAGTCACATGGTGGGGACTTGAATGAGGGAGCTGTAAAAAACAAGTAAGGAAGCCCAACATAGCACAAAAAAGCATAGGTAAGCTCTGGCCAGCATCCAAAAAAACTGGAAAAGGGATCATTGCATCTTTTTGAAATTCAGATGCACAGGTCTAAAGAACCTGATGGGGGCCCTGTGCTCCATCCAATATCTGACTGTGAGCATCCACTTCTGTGTTGGCCAGGCAATGGCAGAGTCTCACAAGAGGCCACTATATCAGGGTCCCTTCAGCAGAATCTTGCTGGCATGTCCCCAATGGAGGAGCTAGAGAAAGTACCCAAGGAGCTGAAGGAGGATGCAACTCTGTAGGTGCAACAACAATATGAACTCACCAGTACCCCCTGAGCTCAAGTCTCTAGCTGCATATGTAGCAGAAGATGGCCTAATACTGGGGCATATAATCTTTGCAAGACCAAAGGCCTCTCCTCCCAATGATGGCCGATAAGGCCATCTTCTGCTACATATGCAGCTAGAGACACAAGCTCAGGAGGTACTGGTTAGTCCCTCCATGTATACTCCTTGGTTAGTGGTTTAGACCTTACTCTGGTTGGTTGATATTGTTTATTTTTTCCTATGGGGTTGCAAACCCCTTCAGCTCCTTCAGTCCTTTCTCTAACTCCTCCACTTGTGAGCCTGTGCTTAGTCCAATGGTTGACTGTGAGCATCCACCTCTGTATATGTCAGGCACTGGCAGACCCTCTCAGGAGACAGCTATATCAGGTTCCTGTCAGCAAGCATTTCTTGGCCTCCACAATTGTGTCTGCCTTTGGTGACTGTATATGGGATGGACCCCCCCCCCAGGTGAGGCAGTCTCAAGATGGTCATTCTTTCAGTCTCTGCCCCACACTTTGTCTCTGTAACTCTTTCCATGGTTATTTTGTTCTCCCTTCTAAGAAATATTGAAGTATCCACGCTTTGGTCTTCATTCTTCTTGAGCTTCATGTGGTCTGTTAATCATATCTTGGGTATTCCAAGCTTTTGGGCTAATATTCACTTATCAGTGAATGCAAACCATGTGTGTTCTTTTGTGATTGGGTTACCTCACTCTGGATGGCATTTTCTCATTCCAACCATTTGCCTAAGAATTTCATGAATTCATTGTTTATCATAGCTGAGTAGTACTCCATTGTGTAAATGTACCACGTTTTCTGTATCCATTCCTCTGTTGAAGGACATCTAGGTTCTTTCAAGCTTCTGGCTATTATAAATAAAGCTGCTATGTAGTGGAGCATGTGTCCTTGTTAAATGTTGGAGTATCTTTGGGTTATATGCCCAGGAGTAGTGTAACTGGGTCCTCAAGTAATACTATGTCTAATTTTCTGAGGAACCACCAGACTGATTTTCAGAGTGGTTGTACAAGCTTGGAATCCCACCAGCAATGGAGGAGTGTTCCTCTTTCTCCACATCCTGGCCAGCATCTGCTGTCACCTGAATTTTTGAACTTAGCTATTCTGTCTGGTGTGAGATAGAATCTCAGGGTTGATTTGATTTGCATTTCTCTGATGAGTAAGAATGTTGAACATTTCTTTAGGTGCTTCTCCACCTTTCAAGTTGTAGGTAATCATATATTTTGCTCTTTACAAAGCCCCCTAAGCCAACAGTATTTCCTCAGGCAGTGTCAAAATTCTAGTTTTTTTTTAAAAGGGTCAGTTCTATATAGGCTAACCTGCTTTATTTAGTCACTTTACACCAGTCAATATTAATACACTTGTGTCTCCAACAATGATTTCAGTCCTCACTGTACACTAGAATCATCCAGGAAGCATTAAGACAATAACATGATGCCCAAGCCCTTCACAAACCAATTCACTCATGACCAGAGGAAGCTGCATCCCTGATCTGGAGCTATCTTGGGTACCAGTAACATCACTATGGATTTACTATCTAGCTCAGCCATCTTCCTGCCTCTCAATTTGTTTTCTGATTTCCTTGATTTTAAGTTTGATTCATAGCCTTATCTAATTCTACTTTTACCTTGTCATAAAACACTGAAAATCTTAACAGTAAGGTGGCTTTTTAATCAGTTTTCCTTAGAAAGGCTAGGCCAGAAAAACTATAAAAAAAAATCTACATTTTAAAATAGATTATTCATTCTGTGTCTCATTCAGTATAGACTCAGACTTTTCTGCACTTAAGAATTACTTGAGGAGCTTTAAAAAAATGAAACAACTGGAAAAAACATACAGTTGATAAGCACTAAACCCAAGATGTTGTTCCTAGTGTCATTTGGTTGGGCATAGATAAAGTTATCGGCTTCTCCTTAGCTAATGCCATAATACTCAGGCATTTTGGGAATTAGAGTTAGGAAGTCTTGAGAACATACAATGCTAATATACATACAACATACAACATAACTGTTTTTAACTCCTCTGGTCATCAAGACTCTTTGAATAATAAATGTCTCTTCTGATGTGGGGAATGGCAAATTGAACACAGGTATTGAAGGTGGTGTATGAACATTGCTTACAGTGTTACAAGATGAGTCTAAGGAATGGGATTCATCACAAAGAGACTTGGATGCAATGTCAATGTACAGGAAGTGGGTGGCTCTAAGTTACAAAGCACTTCACTTCTCAGCTATCAAGTGTTTCTTCAATGATCTCTTAAATCACTGTGTTTCACGTGTTGAGACATCATGTAGCACTCCATAGCTGCTTGTGTGTACATATAGTATATTTGATATGGTTAATAAAGCATGTTTCTCTAACCATATGTCATTCACCAACAGGCATTTATTTTTTATGTTCCTTAGGAAACATTTTTGGCATCTGTTCTTTGCCTCTGAGTGAGAATCCATGTACTCTCTAGTAGGAATCCTGTAATTGTCACTATCAAAAACTTGCTTTGATACTGGGCATAGTATACATCTCAGTCCTAATTAAGAAGCCAGTAAGATATCTGGAAGATAATGATTTTAAAGATAACTGGACCACACAGTGACACCATGTCAAAAATTAAGTGGACCTGACTCTCTAGGATCTAGGTAGTTATACAGCGCTCATGTGACTTCTCATGGGACACCTAATTGTCCTTTGAAGGATAGCCTTCCTTTCCCTATACCCCAGATAGCCCAGACCATCTCATCTGTGCCTCCTTTGATAATAGTAGTCCCCTTTATTTCTGACTTCTAAACTGAACTTTTCCATCATCACCCAAGAAAATTGACTCTAGTCTTTTTCTTCTCAAGTCATTTTCTTTTGAGCTGCACTTAGCACTCTGTTTCTCCTGCTGACTGGTGGACATTTGGTCCAGGGGAAATAGTTAAGTATCACTGTAAAACATCCATGTTAGTTATGGATGGCTTTGTGTACAACCTTGGGAGTAAGTGTATGTGTATAGACACATATGTGCACACAAGCATGTATGTGTCATAAGTCAACTTCCAATGTGTGTGTGTGTGTGTGTGTGTGTGTGTGTGTGTGTTTGTTTCAGACAGAATCTCTCCATGACAACCAAAGGCTAAGTGATCTGATTGAGCTAGCTGGCCCATTAGCTCCAGGAACTGCTTTTTCAGCTACCCAGCATTGGATTATAAAGAGATTATTTTTATGTGAGTGCTGGGAATAAAATTTGGGTCCTCAGAATGGCATGTACCTTGTACGGCAAGTACCTTACAACTGTGCTATTTCCTTTACTTTTTTGCTGCTTCTACTGTTGTTGTCTTGAGGCAAGGTTTCTCCATGCTCTCTGTATAGCTCTGACTGTCCTGGAACTCACTCTGTAGACCAGGCTAGCCTCAACCTCAGAGATCCATCTGCCTCAGCCTCCTAAATTCTGGGTTTAAGGTGTGGGCCACCATAGCTGGCTTTTAAACATCTTTCATGACAATAAACTTTTGGAGTTGCAGTTTAATTAATCTGAGCTCCAACATTGCCAGTAGTGGCTATGCAGTTTGTGTCTGGGTAGAGGATGGTGTCAGATACTAGGCCTTCAGTATTCAAAGCTCTAGAAGACAAACTCTTCAACGGTTGAAAGGCTCCTTTCAGGAGCATGGAGAAATGGGCTGTCTTTAACCTATTCTATTAAGAATTTGGTATGAGATTCATTGAGTATTACTGAGCTTCCTCAAAATGCCTCTCTAGAGCTCTTGAAGAGGAGAAAAATGTGTTCATCGCCATTAACTGAGTAAGTGCTGATGTACTTAACCGAGCACTACCACCTGCAGTCACCCAGGTGAGAAGCAGCTAGATGGCAAACCACATTAAGCTTTGTGATAGTCAATCTGGGACTCGTATGTAAAGCTACTGATTGTTTTGCCTCTCTTTGACGTATTAATGCATCTTCATACTGATGGCTCATTACCCCCGTTGGCAGTCTTCTGGGCCTCTTATTTCTCCTCTGCTTCAGATTCTCTGGGAAATGGCTGTCTGTATGTCTCCTAGAAGAACCCAAAGAAAATTTCAGGGTTGCCACATAAACGGTGTATAAAATCATGTTGCACAGAACATACTGAGCAAATCTGATAAAAATATAAAATCTGTCAAGCTCACTTTGCTTGTTATGATAACAAAGATTTTAATAGCATGAATATTTTTTATTTATACAACTGTGCATAGATGATGTTAAGAAAGAAAGAACTATTTGGCAGTAAATTTAACTGGCTAAGACAAAGAATATTTTGATTGTGTTGTTGGTGTAGATAGGAATTTGAATGGCATTGTTTCTCAACCCTGCCAGAGGCTGGGGAATAGTAAATTTTCTCAAATGCCATTTAAGTGTCTATGCCTCTTGCTATTTGTCTTGCCAGGGACATCATAGGTCTTGATAGATTTGTTATGCGCAGTCATGCTTGGCTGATGCTTCTACATCTTTGATTGTCCCACTAGGAATTTCATTATGGGGCTGTCCTCGGGAAATGTGCTGCTGGCTGAGCCTGTAGAGTCAGCATGTGCCCTGCAGCTTCAGTGTGGTAAATAGATTTTCTTTTTCTGTTTGTTCAGCCTGCTTAGGCATTTACTCTACAGATGTACATGAGACTAAAAGGTTTCATGTTGACCTTTCAGGGTCCAGATTATGCATAATTGAATCTTATCACACAGAATATTTATTATACTGTAGACACTGCTGGTCTCACCAAATCATTTGAAAGAGATGGTCTTTGTTTCCTCAGACACTGTGAACTCATCTCCAGTCTTGCTCTAGTGTCATCTCACATAGAAAAAGAAAATGCTTTGTGTCCATTTTGCTGGAAAAGTTAGCCTTTTGTGGCATATACAATAGGGCTTTAATCATCCATCCATCCATTCACCCATCCACCCATCCACCCACCCACCCACCCATGCATCCATCCATTTCATTATAGGTGCTTATGGTAGATGGATCTGTATATGTATATGAGTGTATCTCTTTGTGTCTGTGCCTATCTTTGCTGTCTTCCTCAATTGTTCCCAACTTTATTTATTTATATTAAAAATTGTGTGTGTGTGTGTGTGTGCGCGCGTGCGTGCGTGCGTGCGTGCGTGCGTGTGTGTGTGTGTGTGTGTGCGCATGTGTGCGTGTGTGCATGTGTGTGTATACCCTAGTATACCCCTAGTATACTTGTGGATGTCAGAAGACAACTTGCAGGAATCAGTTATTTCCTTCTACCATTCAGGTCCTGAGGACCAAACTCAGGTTGCCAAGCCTGATGGCATATATGCTGAGTCATTTCAGGGTTCCTCTACCTTAGTTTTAAGACAGTCTCCCCTTGTACCTTGAGGTTACAGGTTCTTCCTAGAATTTCTAACAAGCTAACCCCAGGCAATCTTTTGCCTCCTCCTGCCCAGAGCTGGGATTGCAGGCCTATGCCATCATATCTAGCATTCTACAAACTGACTGGGGCTTTGTACACATGCTTGCATAGTAACCATTTTGCTGGCTTAGCCATCTCCCCCACACCTGCATGGATTGTCACTTTAAGAATGAGTCTTCAGCAGCAGATCTGGAATCCCACCAGGAAGACCCAGGCTCATTACACATATGCAACAGCTTATAAACCACACATGATTTCTGAAGCTGGCTTTCTTTTTTTCAGTTCAGAGCTCTTATGAACTCAATTCTGTTGTGGGAATCAGAAATAAGTCACCACCATTAGGTTTACTTCCCAAACATTATTTCCGTTCTGCTATTTGAGCTTCCTTGGGAAAGGGAAACCTGTTCTTGTCAGAAAGTACTCGGTCTTCCTAAAGAGGTTTTCATTAGGGAATTCAGGGTGGGAAGCAATACTTTTCCTCAAGGAAAATGTGCATACTTAGTGCAGAGAAGTGTTGTCTAAACCAGTCTGCCTGTGTGTCTTCTGGTTCTACAATCAATTATTCTTAAAGGACAAAGAATATACACAACAACTATCACAGGCATTTCCCTAACAAGTTTTTTCTTTAAAGGTCCTATGACATTGAATTTCAAATGTAAGCTATATTAAACTTTTATTAGTTTGTGGTGCAAATATTTTACTTATAAAATGAGAATGTTTTGCCCCATCTCAACAAGGCAATTGCATATATGAAGTCACAGCGATTGTGAGCATGCCCAAGCCCCATGCAGATTCAAGGTCAAGTAAATACCAGTGAGAAGATGGGAGATGGGAGTGAAGTCCCCACCCTTTGCATTTGGAAGCTGCTGGAAAAGAAAATTCTGTAAAGCACAACAGTGTTATTCATTGTCATCTTCCAAAACACAACTTCCTTCTGATTTCTTCTTGTTCATTTTTTTACAGTACACTTCAAGTCCAATACAAAAGCTGCCATTAACCAACAATTCCACCCAATAATTTTGTTCTCTTTGCCTTCCTCCTTCCTCTTTTTAAAAAATTTTCTTTATTTATATTTCAAACGTTATCCCCTTTCCTAATTCCCCCCCCTCCTGAAAATCCCTTATTCCCTCCCCCTCCCCCTGCTCTACAACCCACCCACTCCCACTTCCTGGCCCTGGAATTCCCCTATACTGGGGCATAGAACCTTCACAAGATCAAGGGCCTTTCCTCCCATTGATGACCGACTAGGTCATCCTCTGCTACATATGCAGCTAGAACCACGAGTCCCACCCCACCGTGTGATTTCTTTGATTGGTGGTTTATTCCCAAGGAGCTCTGGGACTGGTTAGTTCATATTGTTGTTTCTCCAATGGGACTGCAAACCCCTTCAGCTCCTTGGGTACTTTCTCTAGCTCCTTCATTGGGAACCCTTGCTCCATCCAATGAATGACTGTGAGCATCCACTTCTGTATTTGCCAGGCACTGGCAGAGCCTCTCAGGAGACAGCTATATCAGGATCCTGTCGGCAAAATCTTGTTGGCATCTGCCATAGTATCTGGGTTTGGTGGTTGTTTATGGGATGGATCCTGGGTGGGGCAGTCTCTGGATGGTCCTTCCTTCTGTCTCAACTCCAAACATTGCCTCTGTAACTCCTTCCATGTGTATTTTGTTCCCCCTTCTAAGAAGGATCGAAGTATCCACACTTTGGTCTTTCTTCCTGTTGAGTTTCATGTGTTTTGTAAATTGTATCTTGGGTATTCTGAGTTTCTGGGGTAATATCCACTTACCAGTGAGTGCATATTATGTGTTTTCTTTTGTGATCGGTTTACCTCACTCAGGATGATATCATCCAGATCCATCCATTTGTCTAAGAATTTCATAAAATCTTTGTTTTGTTTGTTTGTTTGTTTGTTTTTGAGACCGGGTTTCTCTGTATAACCCTGGCTGTCCTGGAACTCACTTTGTAGACCAGGCTGGCCTCAAACTCAGAACTCTGCCTGCCTCTGCCTCTCAAGTGCTGTGATTAAAGGTGTGCGCCACCACTGCCCTGCAAATTCATTGTTTTTAATAGCTGTGTAGCACTCCACTGTGTAAATTTACCACATTTTCTGTATCCTTCCTCTATTGAGAGACATCTGGGTTCTTTCCAGTTTCTAGCTATTATAAATAAAGCTGCTATGAACATAGTGGATCATGTGTCCTTATTACAAGTTGGAGCATCTTCTATGTATATGCCTCCTTCTTCTAAAGATTCATACTTTATATCTAAAAAGTCATGTGAAATCCATCACACCTGGAAATTGGTAGCTGCTAGGAAAGAAAATTCTGTAATGAACAACAACATTCTTTACTGTCATCTTTCAAAGCACAGCTTCCTGATTTCTTCTTCTTCTTCTTCTTCTTCTTCTTCTTCTTCTTCTTCTTCTTCTTCTTCTTCTTCTTCTTCTTCTTCTTCTTCTTCTTCTTCTTCTTCTTCT
>NC_034607.1:42042235-42070460 GCF_900095145.1 Mus pahari
CTTCTTCTTCTTCTTCTTCTTCTTCTTCTTCTTCTTCTTCTTCTTCTTCTTCTTCTTCTTCTTCTTCTTCTTCTTCTTCTTCTTCTTCTTCCTCCCTTCCTCCCTCTTTCCTTCCTCCTCCTCATCTTCACTTTTTCACAGTACACTTCAAGTCCAATAAAAAAGCTGTCAATTAACCATCAACTCCATTCAATAATTCTATTTTCTTTGCCTTCCACTTTCCTCTAGAAATACATAGTTTGTATCAAAAAGACATTTGAAATTCTTCACATCTGGTATTTATATCACAGCATGTATATATGTGGTTATTTATTCAATGAATTGTTAAAGCTTTTAAATATACAGGTGTACATATATGCAGATTATTACATCACTATGAATTCTGAAGGTTTCACAGACAATGTATAAATTCATTTCTCTCCATTCAACTTGCAGGGTTCTTCCTCAGGCTTCATTGTTCTCCTGTCCATTATTCCAGATTATAAAACTTCCAAAATAAGCACAGATAATGTTGATTGAATCCAGATCATCTTTTCTGTTCCCATTTCCTCTCTTATCTTTTAATCTCCTTAGTTCTAGATTATGCCTACATTATACTGTCTTTCCATATTAAAAACCAGCCTGTGTTCATTAGTATCTACAAAGCATGTATCTATACTTGGGAAACAAGAACATGAATGGGTTAAATTGTTGTATATTATTGACTGTGATTTAAATGTGTCATTAACTCAGGGATGTTCTTCTACTTCTTCCACTTCAAAGCAGATCGCAGCACAAATATCTAGACAACAATTTCTATTAACTCACCTAAATAAGTAATGTGTTAAATTTCTGCTGTACTGCTTTCATTTTAAGGTGAATCTTAGTTTGTAATAGACACAATCCATTTTTTGGAAATTCTGTTCAAATAGCAAATTTATTTTTGTACACAATCAACTTGGATATCTGAGAATATCAGCTGATACTCAGAGCTTCCAATTCAGAGGTTCTTATTTTTAGATTTTGCAAGATGTTTTGGGGGTAACCATAGGCATAATTGAGGGTTTCCATTTTGTACTTTTGTGTCCTTATGTCCGTGTGTTCAAACAACACATACCAAGGGTCTAGTACATGTTATGCCCTAAGTGTTTCAGAAATTACTCAGTGAGTGAAATGTTTTCAGTTCAGCAAATCAGCCATCGTTACAAGGTGGATTCAAAAAAAAGGAAAAGTAATGATGAAGAAAATCACAAAGACAATGCAAATCATGGCCATTCCTTTCCATTGGTTATTTCAACTGTACTAACTTAGAATAATATCTGCAACCATCCAAATACCATCCACATGGAGTAACCATGTACCATCAGATTAAGTGGTATGTTCTGAACCACAAAACAAATGATTAGTAGCCTGATCTTACCCTAAGATTCTCAAGAAGTTGATCAATGTTAATTGTGTACCCAAGTGGGACTTGTGGGGCCTGATCTTAGCCTAAGATTCTCAAGAAGTTGATCAATTTTAATTGTGTACCCAAGCGGGACTTGTGGGGGAAGACAACATGCATCCTAGAAAGACTCTTGAAGATGTTGAACCCTAAGGTCTGCCTTTCTACTTTGGAGAGAAAAGAAAAAAGCCATTGTCAGGGTTCTTGATAATCAAACAAGGGGTAGATTTATGAGTAACAATTAGCTTATTATAGATACAGAAATAAGTAAAATGCTTACCTTTGCTACAGACAAAGGAAGGAAGTCTGTATGCTGCCCTATCCAAGGCAACATACTGGCCTTTATGCTGGTATCATTACTACTGTATGATACTACTGTGATAGAGTATCATACAGAACGAGAACTGTCTGAGATTCATGGCAAGAGAAAAGCTATAACTCTACATTTTCCTTTTGTACTTGAGAGAGCAGAGGCCAAATAAAGGCATGACCTGTCCAGTGATGTAGAAAACTAGAGGTGGAACAAAGTATCTGTGATTTTTCTACTTCTCTAGCTCACATTCTGATATAATTGGATAGAACATCAGGGTTTCATTTCATATTTGGTAAGTTAAAGGCTTTATCTTTATCTTGAAAGCCAGTTCTTTTCTAGCTGAAAAAAAAGTGAGTTTGTGCTATGTGGACAACACTCCTGGGTTTCCATGACCTTTTCTTCCAGTTTGTTATAGCTCAATAGCAGATTGTTTCACAGAGCATGAACAAATTCTAGTAAAGATTTTTTTCCCCTGGATAAATCTTGTATTTATATCTAGAAAAGTCCTTAAATGGTTATTAATGGTTAAGAAATCTTAATCACTAAGATTTTTATAGTAGGGTCTTTTTTTCAAGTTTTCATGCATTTATACATATAAATTGATTATGTCTGTATATCATTACCATTGTCAAACTTCCTCTAGTTCCCTTTATTTCCTCTTCCACTTAACTTCATGCCTTTTTGTTATTATTAATAACCTGTGTGTCCAATTAGTAGTTTCTATATGTGAATGGATGTGTTCTCACTTACTGGGTGCAAGCAACCTATCCATAACCATATTACCAAAAGTGAGTGACTCTCACTCTCTGTTACAGTCTATTGCCAATATCTCCTCCAATAAGGGTGATGCCTCATAGACCCCTTCTCCGTCTATGTTAGAATTCTGAGTATCTTGATCTTGTGCAAGTCTTGTAAAGGTAATCACAGATGCTTATGTGTTGCTGTGTGCAATGGCCACGTTAAGTCTCGAAATGAGCATTTCCCAGCTCTTCCTTGATATTCTGGCTCTTACGTTTTTCTCATTCCCTCTTCAATGAAATCCTCTGAGCTTTGAATGAAAAGAGGTTAATATAGATGACCAATCTGCATGAGCACACACCTATGGATGTACAAACATTAGGACACACACACGCAAACACACACACACACACATACACACAGACACACACACAGACACACACAAACTCGGAGTAAGTGTATGGAGATGGAGATTTGGATATATTAATAAACTTGGTTGTAATAATAATTACAAAGATCTAATGTAAATATATACATATATGTGTGCTTATATGAAATATTATATGCTACATTTAAATATAATTTCATTTGCATATAATAAATAACACAGAAAATTTCACCAAAAATGAATGTTCAAAGGGCAAATAAAGCACTAAGAAAGGAAAGAAAAGAAGAATTGGACAAATGGGTAGGAGGAAAAAGTAATGACAGTGGCACAGGAGAGAGAATTCCCTTCACCTGGTGAAGAAGCTATTGACAGGCAGTTGGATTTTCAGAATGTGATTCACTCTCTTAGGTATCACATTTTGGAAGGATATGAAACATATAAGTATATTCATTTGGAAAGTCAGAGATGTTTAAATACAAAGATTACAAATTTTTGATTACTAATCCCTCAAATGATCACACTTTAGAGAAATTATTACGGTAAATAGTAGCCATGGTCACTGTCTACAATGTCTACAATAGTCACCCCAGAGATATGTTCTATATGACATAATATATCATTAGCTAGGGCATAAATTTGGTATACTATTGCAATGTAGTATTCATTTATACATGTTAGTGGCCATTTGTAATGTCTTCAAGAGTTCAGTCCAGGCAGAGGGAAGGCCGTTGTAAAACTTTTCTATATGTTTATCTGAGCTCACAGGTCTGTCCTGATGTCATGCTGGGATGGCCACAACAGATTTGATTGTAGAGTTTATGGTAGCAGCTGTTCCCAAATCTTACTTTCTTGGCCACAGTCCCCAAATGGGTCATGTCTTCATTATAAATGGATTAGCAGTATACAACTTTCCGAGAAATTCCTTCCTGTTGAAATAACAAAGCCCTTCCTCAAATAAGAGTAATTTTCACTTTTGTTGCTTTCTTATTTTCCAATCTGTATTTTTATGTTTACAAATATGCTGAATATTTATGCAATTTAATGCTATGACGTATTATGTCATATGGAATATACCCCTGTAGTGACTATTGTTCTGAAGTAACCATTTTGTTTTTCTTTTCCCTAGGTGTATGGAAATCTAACAAATTCTTACCCTCTAACTGGTTCACAAGAAAGACAATATTGACCAGATCTCATAAAGGAAAAAAAACAAAAACAAAAACAAAAAACAAACAACTCAGAGATCAGTGCTTCACTTAGAAATTCTCTTTTTCTCACAGATTTTCTGATAGTGTAGAATTGTTCAGAGGAGCAAGAAGACTTCTATAGTTCTATTACTATTACTACTTTATGGTTGAATAGGTTTATAGATTTCTATATTTAATTTATTAGAAATTATTTTTGTTAACTCTTTGAGAATTTTATACATCCATACACTGTATTTTGATCATATTCAACTATAGCTCTTCCCCAACTTTTCCCTAATCTAACTCCACACATATTCTAATCCCAGTAATAGCTCCTTCAATGGGGATTCATGAAGACAGTACCAGGCATGGCTTTCCTTCTCTGATTTAAGCCTCAAACCAGATCAAAAGAGTTTTTTTACCTCTATAATATTCATCACATTATTGTGCTCATTGGCATATCTTTTCAGGTTGATTATTACTACCATTCATGGGCATCACATGTAGTTTAAACTGCTGATGAATTTTTATAATACCAGGCTACAGAGCACTGGCTGGTATTATAAAAACTAGCCAGCAAAAAGGAGGCTTCATACTTTGGATTAACTTTGTTTCTCCATGTCCTATAACCGTAGTATGTGGGTTCCTCAGCAAGAGTCTTAGCACCAAGTTCTGGTGGACACTCTTTTTAATATCAATACACTGTATTGTTTTGAGGGGCTCTCAATGACATATCAAAAACTAATTTGAGGAAACTGGGCACTGGGTTTTTTATTTGACATGATACAGCTTTCAGGAAAATCATAACCCCTGTATATGATAACTCCATTTGAATACGCACATATCATACATAAATACACATACAAAGACCTTATAAAATAGTAGACTTTTATGTAGTTTTTCAAATTTCCTTACTGTTAATTATCACTACCATATCTCTTCACATTTTGTATATATATATATATATATATATATATATATATATATATATATATATATATATATATATATATATATATATATATATATATATATATATATATGCATGATTTTACAGTAGAAAACCAAGTTCTCAAAAAGCTAACACAATAATAAACCACCTCACCAATAAAAAACAATATTAGAGAACATGTTCAACTTTTGGGATAGATTTTTTTCCCCAAAGCTTCTCACGTATCATATTTTATTTTATTTCTTTTATAAATTGAAAGTACTTATTCATAAACCAAAATAAAATGCTGAGCCTCTCAGTCAGATCAACAGAGAAAATATTTCTATGAAGCTGATAGTGGTTGCTGTTGATAAGAAAGAGACTTAGGGAAATCCAGAAAGTGGCTAAGCAATGTGGGTATTTGCTTGTCGTGATTCAATTTCATGGTGGAGGGTAAAGAAGAAAAATGGGTGTTTACTGAATATCTGCTAAATACAAGGCTAAATAGGACTACACTGGTGAGTACAGTCATCCTGTGATGGTCTGAGTTATTCTCCACATTTTCAGAATGAGGAATTGAAGTTCTGAGAAGATTATGAAGGTCATGTGATTAGACAGTAGGGCATTGGGGTCTGTAATGGCAGGAGACCTTAAGTAAAATTATACTTCTTTATTCATGAAAATGTATTCACCCTCACTCAAAAGAACTGTGTGACCATCTACACAGTTCAGGTAGTGAGTTAACAAAGCATGGCAGGATACAGAGACACAGAACAGGGTTGGAGTTTTAATTAGATAAATTGTGCTGCATTATTATCATTGTCATACTCAATAAATCTCTGTGTTTCTGGTCTTCTTTATCCATTCTCTAAGAAAAAGAACACATTTCCTTGCATTTAACTTGTGTTCTCTTTCTGTAATGAAATCTTTAACCGTGTATTCATGAAGTGTTATATTCATACATTTGCATATTCTAGTACCCAAAGGAGCCCAGGGAATTTCAAATTTAATATAAAATGAATTTTGGAATAGAGTTTAGTACTTATGCTTGTAGACATTCTCTGGAGAGTTTCAAGTAAAAAAAAAAAAAGTTTCTCAAAGCTTCCAAACACATCCAAGAAATGAAATCATGTTGACAAATACTTTGGTTGGATGCCATTAGCTAAAACTTCTGCTAGCAAATTTTATTGAAGTTTTATGGGAAATAAAAAGTAATTCCATTAAAACAACAGCAACAACTGAATTAATTCCAGGTAGATGTTAAAAACCTTGCTGCAGAGAGAGTTCTCATCGTTTGTTTGTTTGTTTGTTTTATTTTTTTTATTTTATTTTAAATGGAAGAGTATGTATGATGAAATTTCCTCACATGTAGCCTCACTCCTAGGCACTGAGACATCTCCATGGGTATAATTTTCAACAGAATAATCGATGAACACATCGTTTTATCCAAGAGATAACACTTGCAATTGCTGATGAGATCTGGAAAGATCTACTAGATGGATGTCCAGTCCAACACCATCCTACGTGTGGAGGCTTTTCTGGTTATCCTGCTGGAAAATCCTGTGTGCCCATTTAGTTTTCCAAGGCATATTTACTAAGCTCCTGATGCTGTTGTTAAAAGACAGGGTCTCATCCAAAGTAGTTTTGCAGTTACAAAGCCTTGTGTTGTTGAAAGACTTATAACCTCCCTTATGATTTTTTTCTTGTTTTAAAATAATGTACTTAACATAGCAACTTGTTTTGGCTGGCTCAGAACCACTATATGAAGGATGGAGCTTATAGCAGGTTATGTCTTGTATGTCTTCTAGTAATCAACTAAACGTGTAGACTCCAAATTTCAGGTCTAATTAAGTGTAAATTAAGCATGTAAAAAGAAGATGGTATATTTTGAATATTGTCCAAATGACCCTCAAATTTAATCTACCCAGTGCTTAGGAATGGGGCCTTTGGGTTACGTAAGGTTATTAGAGTGGCATTCTGAGACAAAATATTGGTGGTTTTATATAAAAGGGAAAGAGATTGAATAGAGATGGATGCATTCATACATTTCACATCCCTTACCACATAATATCTGATGCCACCTTGGAACTCTGGCCAATAAGAAATCCACCCATCTAACATGATACCTAGCCTTTGCACCTCCAGAACTATGAGTCAAAATGATCCTCTTTACTTTACAAAACAAGCTTGCTTCAGTTGTCTGATTAGAGCATGGAAATAAACTTACAGAGGTGGCTAGCCATCCTTCATCTATTTGTTTACTTAAAAAAAATGTGAGTCAGCAGCTTTAGACAATGAAAATTGAGAGATGGCTTCTATGGGAATTCATGAAATCTATTTTTATGCAATGTGTACTTATTTCTTTCAATATTATATAATAATGATAATGACAACAATAATAATAATAGATTATTTTGCCAGACACATTCGGTGCTACCAATGACTGAGCAACACTAGAGCTTGGAGGACTATATCTTACAAAATTGAATGATTAACTTCAGAATTATTTTTAAACTGGAAAGATCTTCCAAAGAGTAGAAATGTCTCTCAAGACTTGCATGCTGGATTCGGGGACAAAGAGCCAAAGTTATGGTCTTGTGGATTTAAAATTCATTTTGAAAAATACCACAGAGAAGGCCTTCATGACTTCTTACTTAGCATGGAGCATTTCCCATATGGGGCAAGAACTCAGGTGTTTGGTATTGTTACGAGGTACTAGTCTCTCCATATCTTTACACAATGCCTACTACTATCTGTTTCTGAGCTGCCAGTCATCCCAGTGGATGATACAGAGCAGATCATTGTTGCTTTGATTTCCATTGCTCTCATGACTAATCAGGTTGAACATCTTTTGGTCCAACTCTTTTTTAGGCTTTTAAGCATGTTTGGCATCACAGTATGCAATTTCTCTGGGTCTGGAGTTCAAAGTTTTAATCTAGTGGTATGCAATTATCTTGCTAGCCTCAGGAAGTCAATGACCAAACCCTGCCTTTATGGTATGAGTAAGCTTTCTATACTCATAACAAAAACACCCGAGCTAATTAATTTATAAAGACGAAGGAGCTTATATTGGCACACCTGTTTATGGTTCTGGAGATTTCAGTAAAGGATTTAGTGGCCTCATTCCTTTTGTGTGTGTGTGTGTGTGTGTGTGTGTGTGTGTGTGTGTGTGTGTGTGTGTGTGTGTAGAATGAGGGCAAGCAAATCAAGGCTCAGGTAAGTTTGTGGAGCTAACTGCTTCACCAACATGAATGAGGGACCAACAAGAAGTAGAAAAGATCAGAATTGCAAGATGCTTCTCATGGGAACAACCTAAGAGTCTCTTGTTAGGCCTTACCCTTCCTTTCTTCCCCAGGTTGTTTTGTATTGAGACCATTCTTATCACTTAGCCCACGTTGGTCTCAAACTTGTGATCTCCCAGCCTCAGCCTCCCCATCTCCCTTCTACAGATGAAAGTATAGGTGCATGCTTCCATGTCTAGTACAGGCTTCAACCCCCATTTTTATTGGTTATTTTATTTATTTACATTTCAAATGTTATTCGTCTTCTCGATTTCCTCTCTACAAACTCCCTACCCACCTCCCTTCCCCCTGCTTCTATGATGGAGCTCTCCCCCCACCTTCACTACCACCTCACTGCCCTAGCATTCCCCTACACTGGAGCATCAACCCTCCACAGGACCGAAGGCATATCCTCCTATTGATGCCCGAAAAGGCAATCCTCTGCTATATATGAGGCTATATATACATATGTACTCCTTGGTTGGTGGTTTAGTACCTGGGAGCTCTGGAAAGTCTGGTTGGTTGATATTGTTGCTCTTCCTATAGTGTTGCAAACCTCTCCAGCTCCTTCAGTCTTTCCCCTAACTTCTCCATTTGGGTCCCTGTGCTTAGTTCGATGTTTGGCTGCAGGCAAAGTCTGGCAGAGTCTCTCAGGAACAGCCATACTAGGCTCCTGCCAACAAGTATTTCTTGGCATCAGCAAAAGTGTCTGGGTTTGGTGTCTACAGATGAGATGGATCCCTAGATGGGGCAGTCTCTGGATGTAGGTCTCACCTGTTAATAACTGGGGAATTTTGAGATCAGGATAAATGATATCTCGGGAAGATCCTACCTTGTCTTCAGTTGGTTATTTAATACCAAATGGTAAGCCCTGAAATCATATGCAGGAAACACTATATGGACTGAGCAGACTGTATTTAGGGATTAGATATCTATATCTGTACCTGTACCTATATCTATATCTATCTATCTATCTATCTATCTATCTATCTATCTATCTATCTATCTATCTATCTTCTATATCTATATCTGTATCTATATCTATCTATGTCATCTATATCTATCTATCCATCTATCTANATCTATCTATCTATCTATCTATCTTCTATATCTATATCTGTATCTATATCTATCTATGTCATCTATATCTATCTATCCATCTATCTATCTATCTACCTATCTATCTATCTATCTATCTATCTATCTATCTATCTATCTATCATCTATCTATCATGTATCTATATCAATTTAATCCTTGTCAGAATGACTGTTCCTTTGAAAGTGCTTAGGAAAACCTTGATTGGAGGCTCTTGATAAGATAGAAGAGCTCTGGGACTCTGAGGGCCAGAACAATTATTTTTTTAACTGTGTAGGTGGAAAGGGAATCAGAGAGACTTTCATGCAATGAGAGACAGGTAATGAAATATGAAAGCTGTATTAATATTACTTAGAGTACAGAATTGCTACTGTAATAAGTGGAGACTGTCTTGCAAATGCTGCAATTGTTATAATTTAGACCTTTCAAGTTTGGTGTGATATCATAATGATGGGAAATGCAACACTGTTGGGGTCTAGACCTCTCAATTTGCAATCTGGTCTCTGCCATTTAGTACATGTGTATTCTTTCATGAACACTTTAACTGTCCTGTGAATCCTACAGTTCACCAGGACAACTTGGGTGGGCTAAGAATCAAATGAGTTGATGTGTATGAAAGACACCAACCAATGTTTTACAAGAGGAGTTTTCGGACTCAGCATAGTTGGTGTTTCGGCCTCTTCATTTTTTGCTATAAAGCAGTTGTTCCAGGACCCCTGGTATTTATTATATAGCATGGAAGTCTCCTATTTCTCAAGTTGTGACAATCAAAAATGGCTTTACAATTGGCACAATGACTCGAGTAGATTCTCTCGTTGCCAAATTTGATGACCCAAATTCAATTCTTGGGACACAGATGGTGAATGAAAAGAACTTATCCCATAAGCTATCATATGATATATATACACTCATGCCGTGGTACTTGGACTTACATGTACATGCACATGGACACGCACCTGCACACTCGCACACAAATATGCACATACATGCACACGTGCATGGGCACATGCACACACAAAATTAACATAATACAAAAGACAAAAGTCTTCAGACATTCCCACGTCCCGTTGTGGAACAATATCTCTCTTGTTTGAGAACAGCTTTCTTGGTATAGTGATAAATGCTGGAGGGACACAGTTTTTAAGTCTTTCTTTTGCTTACACAGAATGTTTTTTTTCTTTTGAGCCAAGTGTAATTTCTGCATGTTCTGGTTCCTTGAACTGTGGTCCTCTTTTCTCCCCCTTGTCTTTCTGACTGCTACAAACCAGATGAGAAACTCGGGATAACAGGAAGCTGTCCTTGGTGGAAAGGGTAAAATAAAGATTGCCATCCTCAATCCAAGGAAAATTAACGAATAATTATGTGTATTCACATGGATATATTTTAGTGAGAAGATAGAGGAAAGAGGGCTCGTTGCATGGCTATGGACAGAAGGGAACAATGAACACCAGTGACACCCATTGCTTGTGACTGAGCTTGAGCTCTTATGAATGGGTAGAATGCCTCTGCCTTTTATAGAGGGTAGGCTGTAATTAAAGCTATTGGGATTTAAAAAGCATAATTGGCAGGTTTTACTACTGGACATTTCCCTTCAGTTTCATATGTTGGCGAATGGATGTGAATGTCAATGATTTAACCACTTTTAACTGGGATTTTCATACAACTTACAAGAACTGTAGGGTGTTCACTCTCTAGGAATGGGAAGTGACACGCTTGGCTATGGATAGCACAAGCTTCGCTGCCCATAGAATTGCAATCCATTTTAACTGACATTTGATAACTTTTTCTGAGATAGCACTTTATCTTTTGTTTCATATGTTTCCTGAAAATTACTCTTACGTAGAATAAATAAAAATCAAAACTATGTCCAAGTATCTAAGATAGGGGATTTAAAAGTAGGATTTGGGGATCTTTCACACTTCCCTTTTTTCATAAATTCCCTGCAATGTGGAACTTGGGTAGTCCCTGTGGGTAGTCTTGACCAGTATCTCTGAGTTTCTACATCTTGCAATATGAAACACTGCAATGAATCACATCCGTATTTCCAGTTCAAACCTTCTGTGATCTTGAAGGGTAACTTCTGTTTATAGATCTGCATTTAAGCTGAAGGAAATGGTAAGTCTTCCATCATGCTAAGAAAGCCTGCTTGGCAGCAGACTGAGCAATGCATCTGTATTTCCCCGTGTAAACGATCATTCCTTAGTTACACAAATCTTACCACAGCAATGACAGTCAAGGGCCTTTCCATATTCAAGCATGAAAAAAAATCTATAAAATTATATTCAGTTGGTTAGCAGAGTATGTCTGAGCTTTAAAAGACTCATAATTTTCTCCCGTGTTCAGAGCAGGAGTTTTTAAAATGCATATGATATAGGAAGCATTTGATCTATATATGACTTCTAAAATGTGGGCTAAACTGATTAATACATTCAATTTATTAAAATGCTGTTCAAAACTTTCTCTCTGGATTTGTTTGATCACAAGCAGTTATTTTTCTCCTTAGAAAACCAATATATTTCTTCTTATCACAGGAATGAATTTCAGGTGGCTAGAATTGAGATTATAGATTTAACCCAAATGAAATAAATACATTTTTAAATTTACATATTAAAAAGATATGCCCCAGTACAGGGGAATGCCAGGGCCAGGAAGCAAGAGTGGGTGGCTTGGGGAACAGGGCAGGGGGAGGGTATAGGGAGCTTTGGGCATAGCATTTGAAATGTAAATGAAGAAAATATCTAATAAAAAAGATATATATCAATGACACATTTTTCTCTTTGTCCAAATAATTATTGATTAGTACATATTTATTCCTCGAGTCTTATAATAAACTAGAACATTTATGCTAGTGTTTATTCATTCAGTTATAAGTAAAACAAATTCAATATCTTTAGGGTTTAGTTGCAGCTTAAGTAATGTTTATTTTTTTTTAAGGGAAAGCACAAAGAAAATATCTTTTTTTTTAGTAGGAGTTGCATTGGATGTAAATAATGGGAAATGATGGAACTAATTAGACCGAGGGTTAGAGGAAGCAGAGAAAGAGCTAAAGCGCGCCTTTAAAACTGGGTAGCTTTTAGGGTTAGGAGAGCTTGAAGCTCTTCCAGAGGACCCGAGGTTAGTCACCAGCAGCCATCACTAGCTCACAAGTTTCTCTTTCTTCAATTATAGGTGGCCCTATACAGTCTCTAGCCTCTGTCAGCACCTGTACACATGTGTTTATGAGCACGTACACATTAAATAAAACATAAAATAAGTATTTTAAAATAAAGGGTACATGAGTAACTGAGTGGAAGAAGATATTACAAATTAAAATAATATTTTGATCTTGGCTCCTCTCTTCTATGTGTCTATAATCCTGAAAATATGACTTTGTGTTTGCACGTCTGCCTCCCTCTTCTTCATCCTCCTTCTCCTTCTCCTCTTCCTCCATTTTCTCCTCTTCATCCACTGTTGGGGGGCACTATACATGTTAATACAATGTTGAGATTAATATCATGGTAAAATGAGGGAACGTAAGATTTTGGCATTTTAGATGCTCCAAAGACTCTTCTGCGCTGAGATCCATTTAGGACTGTTCAGTTGATTGTTTTGGAATTCCTGGAATGACAACCTTAATCAGAACCCACATTTCAAAGCAAAGAAATTAAAATATTCAATATTCTTGGTTTTAGAGGCTAGGAGAAATATGAATATATATATATTCATAGTTATACATTATGTTTGTTAAACATTATGTTTGTCACTTTATATTTATGAAGTGGATAATATCATATGTATTTCAATGAGTAAGAAAATGAAGCTTGAAAGGACCCTCTAGCAGTAGAGCGGCTGAGCATTGTACTCACCCGGGATCAATACCTTGAGTGCTGTATTAAACAGGTCTCATCCACGCATTGCTTATTGGCTATTATGTTCTCAAGCTAGCAGACAATGGAAGCTAACACTCATGGAGCATGGTGATAACTATCAGGGAAATAAAATAAACGCTGCTGGAGATGAATGAGGAAAAGGGTATTTATTCAACAGAGACATGGGAAAATCTTACATTGAAAGCACACATTGGGGACCAGTTCCCAAGAAACAAAAGGACTTTGACAGACTAATGAGGAAGGAGAGGTGCTGTAGAATAAAGGAAGGGCTCAACTAAACTCAGCTATACAAGAAAATGCTGTAGTAGTCTTTAAAAGGAAAACAAGAAACCTTATGTTTTTTTTTCTTTTCTTTCTTTTTTATTGGATATTTTATGTACTTATGTTTCAAATGTTATCCACTTTCCCGTTTTTCCCTCCGGAACCCCTCATCCCCCTCTCTGCTTCTATGAGGGTGCTCTTCCCCCACTCCCCCTACTCCTGTTTCCCTGCCCTGACACTCCTCTACACTGGGGAATCGAGCTTTTACAGGACCAAGGGTTTCTCCTACTGATGCCAGACAATGCCATTCTTTGCTCCTAAGTGGGGTTTTAATGTAAAAGTCCCAAGAGTTCTTTTTTTTTTTTTTTTTTTTTAAATGCAAGGATGTGGTTGGTTGTCTAAAAGTATGCGTTTAAAGAAGAAACTTAGAATATCCAAGATTCAATTTATAAAACACACGAAACTCAAGAAGAAGGAAGACCGAAGTGTGGATACTTCACTCCTTCTTAGACAGGGGAACAAAATACCAATGGAAGGAGTTACAGAGACAAAATTCAGAGCTGAGATAGAAGGAAGGATCATCCAGAGACTGTCTCACCTGGGGATCCATCCCATAAACAACCACCAAACCCAGACACTATTGCATATGCTAGAAAGATTTTGCTGATAGGACCCTGCTATAGCTCTCTCTTGTGAGGCTATGCCAGTGCCTGGCAAATACAGAAGTGGATGCTCACAGTCATCTCTTGGATGGAACACAGGACCCTTAATGAAGGAGCTAGAGAAAGTACCCAAGGAGCTGAAGGGGTCGGCAATCATATAGGAGGAACAACAATATTAACTAACCAGTACCCCCCCAGAGCTGTGTCTCTAGTTGCGTATGTAGCAGAGGATGGCCTAGTCGGCCATCAATGGGAGGAGAAGCCCTTGGTCTTGCAAAGATCATATGCCCCAGTACAGGGGAATGTCAGGGCCTGGAAATGGGAGTGGGTGGGTTGGGGAGCAGGGCGGTGGGAGGATATAGTGGGCTTTGGGGATAGCACTTGAAATGTAAATGAAGAAAATATCTAATAAAAATTATAAAAAAGATGTTATTTGTTTTGCTTTGCTTTCAGATAACAGAGTTTTTTTTTTTTTAAATTAACTCACTGAGAGTTTTGTACAATGAATTTGGATAATATTATCCCTCTTTTTAACTCTTTCCAGATCCACACTCCTTCCCTAGTCACTCAACTTTGTGCCCTTTAAAAAAAAATCTTTCAAGACCAATCTGCACTGTTCAATATTCTGGGACGTGTGGTCTTCTGCTGGAGAGAGGCTTGCTTTCCAGAGGCTACAATCTTAGAGCAAACTGTCTCTCCTGCTCCCAGTAGCCAACAATTACCATTTGCTTCATGATTAAGGTATGGGGTTATAGGCTCAACTCCTTTCTCCATCCTGGGATTTGGTATAGCTTGGGCTTGTATAAGTCTTATGCATACTGTCATACCCACTGTGGCTTTATATGTACAGCTGATCTTCTGTGTCCAGAAGACAATATTCCCTTCTATTCATCACAATATTCCCTTCTATTCATCTTCTCTTTGACTCTTATACTATTTCTGACCCCTCCTCTGCAATGGTTTCTGAGTCTTGGGGATGGTCGTATGGTACTGTTCAGGTTCACTTTAGGACTGAGCCTTATTCAGCTCTCATGATTTGGGAAACTGCAAGTCATTGTCTACTGCAGTAGATGTTTCTCAGATGCAGCCTGAGATACTCATGGATCTTTGGGTTTAATGATAAATCACTAGGAGTCAGTTTAATGCTATTTCCATTTAGCAGCATAATAATAGTAATTTCTCCCTTACATTCTTTGATCTGTTTAGCTATAGGTTCTCCACGCAGTAATGGTGTCAGATATATATTTTATTTTATGGATTCAAACTACCATTACAACAGTGAGGTGAGGTTAAATTGAAAAAATGTTTTAAAGGATGTGGAGGAAGGGTTTATTGTTAGTGGTGATTAATATCATATTAGAAGGCAGATGAAAGTTCTGAGCTCAGTATGGAGCAATGCATACTGTGTATAATGTATACAAATAGCATAAAGTGCAAGTGTTGGCAGTAGATTAAAACTGTAAGTACCTGAGATGGGCAAGACAAAGAGGGTTCAGTGGTTAAAAAAAAATCTCAAAACTATTTTTAATTGCATTTTTTAAATTTATTATACTGTGTGGGTATTCACATGTTGGAGTGTGCGTGTCATTGAATGTGCATGGAAGTCAGAGGACAACTTGCTGGAGTCAGGTCTTACCTTCCACCATGTGACTTCCAGGGACTGGATTCAAATCCTAAAACTTGGCAAGCCAATGCCTTTACCCTTGGACCCACCTACCTGCCCAGGATTTTAAAAGTATTACATTATTAATTCTACCCTTAGGAAAGAGAAATAAGAACGAAAGAATAAGAACTAGTCAAACTTTCCATGCATGGGAATTTTTCTATTGGTTTTCCTCTTGATCTTTATTTTTCTTTCACTTTCTTTCTTTTATATAGGACATGTATTCCAATCAGGAGACTGATGAACAACCATGAACAGTTGTGAGACTCCTGGAATAATCTGTCCTAGCTCTGGAGTCTGGCTTCTCAGGCTTTGGCACAAAGTCTAATGAGGAGAGGGGCCCGAGCCGTGTAGCATCTCACCTCCCTGCCATCTAGAAATCATATTTTCTCAGTGGGGAGCCTCTCTCCTTATTGAAGTCACTTAGATGTCTATTAGATTACCCCACTATTAGTTTTTTCAACTCATTGTGTCCTTTTGAACACTTACTAAAGTGTTAGGACTTAAATAATTATTAAGTAACTTAGACCAAATTATTTTAAAGTATTTTTTTTTATTTTAGAATTTTTTGAAATAAATTCTAAGGTATTTAACATATTAAAAACTAGAAAACGGAAGGCAACACAAGCATTCTGTTCTGAATAGATTCCTGGAGATTATATAAGTACAATGAAACAGAGTGAGATTTCTTTGAATCCCATTTTTTTACACATTATTCTCTCCACATCACATGGTCTATGAAAGTTTTTCATATAAACCAACACCTTGTTCTGAGGAAAATGATAGATGCTCAAGTGCTCTTGTCATGCAAGTCTTGGACGTGACTGAGACATCAGCTAGCCTTCATCTTCTACATCAGTTCTCAGTGAATCTCATTCATTTCCTTCCCATGTTTAACTCAGCTTAGAATGTATACTTCCTTGTGTATTGCCAAAATATTCTAAGCCGTCTTTTCTCCTATATATTGTCAAATTTTCTGCATTCTTTTTGTGCATCATATTTATTTTATTTATATTCCCTCAACTCGATGTTTCAGATCCTCCTCTATCTGAAAGCATTTGAGAGTAACCAGAGAAAAATACGAAATAACTAGACCTGGTCATCTGTTATTGTCAATGGGATTCTTGTTTTAATGAAATAAGAAATAAAGGATTAGCAGATAGATTTTAAATTTTGAAGGAGGGTTGGAGAGCTGGCTTAGCAGTTAAGAACACTTGCTGCTCTTCCAGAGAACATGAGTTTGGTTCCCAGTACCAAGTCAAGCTGCTCAAAATTATCTATAACTCCACCTCCAGGAGATCTGTCGCCTCTGCCATCTGCTGGCACCTCTGGTCCTGTGCACATATCTGCATGTATGCAGACACACCTCCATATAGTTAAAATATTTTAAAGATCTACTTTAAAATAGTAAGACAAAAGTAGGAGGAGATGAAGATGTAAAAGAGTTAAACTTAGTCTCTCAGGGTTGCTAGCAGATGTCATTTTCTGACTAATTCCCAATGGCATTTGACAATAAAGATATTTTTTTTCCTTCTTAGACCCATTTTCTCACTGAATTCTTGGATCCTATTCACTTGGCTTTTCCTTATTCTCCTTAATTTCACTTGTCAACCCATCACCTGTAACAGTGAGGCAAAGGCGTCACTGTCCAGGACAGTGGAAAGAGTTCAGACAGTAAGTTTAGGGAAGTCTTCAAACTGGACCTTGAAGAGTTGGTGATATTACATCCAATGTTTTGTTTCGGAGGGTTAAAGGAATTCAGAGGAAAATAGACTACCACAACTAAAATTCAAAAGAAGAAGGAAGAGGAAGAAGAGGAGGAGAAAAGAGAAGAGAAGAAAATGTCTAAAAATTAGTCATTAACTTTCCATTCCAATTGCAGCATGGTATGTCCACAAGAAAGTCAGAGTTGGATGCCCGTGGAGGGCTCAGGGTATGTGTGTGGTTTGCATGTATTGGAGCGTATTTACCATGTACTTGATAGACATGCACTTGATAGACATGGTGTGTCATTCAGCTTCTAAGACCCCGTGTGATGAGTAAGTGATTTAGGACGGATTTGAAAAGTTTACTTATTCACGTCAATCAGTAATTTATTGTCTAGTGCTTTCTAAACCACTCACTCCTCCTTGCCTTGTTCCATGAGTCTGGGGAAAGAAGTACCTTACATTTTTTCATTGAATGTGATGCCAAGCCTTGCCTATAGAGGGCACCAGAGGACCATTGCAAGAGAAAGTTTCCCAGGCTTCCATCCTCCCCCACCCCCAACCCCCTGGCTTCTAGGGTACAGGGTCAAACAGTAGCTTTGTCTTTTGCCTAGCTTTCCAGTAGGGACTTCCTTGGGCATGCTAATGCAGAACTTCCTTACAAGTCCCATGTCTGGTTTTCTTTGTCATTCTCCATATAGAAATGTGGCTGGCAACCTGCAAGCCTTCCATGGTAGAAAGGTGGGTATGATCAAAACACATCTTTCACACATATGAAATTCTCCAAGAATAAATGAAAGTATAGTTTTAAAGGATAGCATTAAATTCCTTTACTTTTCCTAATGCTGTGACCTTTTAATATAGTTCCTCATGTTGTGGTGTCCCCCAACTGTAAAATTATTTCATTGCTACTTCATAACTGTAATTTTGCCACTGTTATGAATCATAAGGTAAATATCTGATATGCAGGTTGAGAACCACTGCTCTAATCAATTTGAGTAGTATCTGCAAACGATGTTTTCTTTTCTCTCCTGCCACAGACCTGCCAATGAAACAAATATTTAAATGATAATAAATAGAATTAAAAGAACTTGATATTCAAGTGCAATCTACTGAAACTGTATTATCCACGATAGATAATTCATCAAGGTGGAAACTAAACAAAACAAAATAGGTTTCATCAAACCTGTATCTACACCAATAGACAGAAATAAAAACACTAGAAAATGTTAGTTCTAAGAGCAATTGCTGTTGCTGTCTGGAGACAGTTTTTAGTATAGACAAGTGGGCATGGAATCATGTTTGTATGTTAGCCTTCTGTTTTGGACCTCAACTTTAGAAGATATTTTGCATTCTGCCTACGGTTGTTTTGTATAATAACCATGATGCCACAATTAAGGCAGCCCCTGCAACTCCAATTCAACCCCCAAAGGCCACGTATTTATTAGTTTCAGATGTGTTGAGAAATTTTGCTAGGGTTGTAGACATTGCTTTATCTGACACTGTTGGTCAAAAGGGGGATAAACAAACTTGGCTATGTACCCATAAAACTTTATTTGTAAAACAGGCTACAGTCCATGTATGGTTTATGGCTTCAGTGTGATCACTCTTGTACTAGAGCTCAGCAGGCATGCGGCAAATATTCATTTAAAATTTTAAAAATGGATTTTTTTTTGCATTTTTTTTCTTTTTCATGAGATCAAGATGTAATTGTATGGCAAATAGAAAACTAGATATAACGGATGACTTAGAAGTCTCTGAAGGGTAACCAGCACTGCTTATACAGCCCACTTTTCCCATCTGGATGGACGCTAAAGTCCCAGGGCAGAGGATAAACTTCATGCTTGATTAAAAGCAACCCAAAGGTGAGGGTTCCTTCAGAGGTGCTGCAGTCTTCAGTCTTCTGGTTTTCATTTTCACTAGCGGCTCAGAGCTGTCCTTAATCCATCATGTGCCTCCCGAGCGTGTGCTCTGGGTCCACTGTCATCATGAAAAACTACCTCATGAACTTAGTGGAGGAGTCAGGGCTGAGTCTGAACTATTTACATAGGTCTCCGAGAAAATGTCATCCAACAAGGGGGATACAATCCAGGAGGCGTTTCAAGCATTTCTTTTGACATAGAAATATTATCGGAGGCACCTGTTTTTATTAAGGTGTGTGTTACTTCTATAAATCCAGCTAGGCAACTGTCATTAGTGAACTATTAATGAACTCGCAGTCACTCCATTTGAGGATGCTCTTGCTGGTCTTGCAAATCTGTCCCTGCATATTGGGCCCACTCTAGTAATGTAATCCATTCCTCTTGGAATTACCACCTCCTGTTCTTCATGATTCTAATTGGTTTTCCTTTCTCAGTCAGATTAATCTTCCTGGGGCACGAATCTAATCATGTCAATATTTTTCTCAGAAACCTCAAACGATTCCTCTTTGTCTTCAGTGTAAGTCTAATCGCAGGCAGGTGCCTCAGTGCAGGTTACATTTATATCCACATTTCTCTGCCTCTCCTAAGTATACCTATATCAAGGAAATTTGCCAACTTGAATCCAGGGCACTAGTTAATTGAATTTAAGATAATTAATGACTAGCTTTTGAAATGTGGATGTATCTCAATATTTGTTGAAAATTCTCATACTAAAACTCTCATGACTTGTATGGAATGCATAGTTAACCTTATTTTTTTGGTAAATTCATCAATCAAATTTTAATACTCACCATGTTTACTAGTTGCAATAACTGTTTTTCCTTTCTTCACATCATGCTTTTCAGTTTGTATGATGTTGTCGAAATTTCTTCCTAGTCCCTTAAATGCCATAAATAAAGCATAAAATACAACACTTATATGGTTCTTTCCATGGGCTAATACCATGCAGGAAAAATAACCAACCCAGCTTGGTGTGATCTGTGAGGCAGGTGGTATCGGCCCTGTGGCTATGAGTGGCACAGCTCTATGATCTAGACAAATGGCTTGCTATTATTGTCTTCCCATCCTTACCTGCATGAGAAAGATAATAGCACCAACTTTGTGTGGTTATTTGAAGATTATATTTTGAACTTTATCAGACCTTTAACTTTTCTTCTTCTCCTAGCAGTCCCTCTTGGGCTTGAAATCCTACAAAGCCTTGAAATGAACCTGTGAATTGAAATGCAATATGTGCTCACATGCATGCAAAATATGACTAAAAAAATTCACCCTCATAAAATCTGATGATAGAGTTTGTATTTTTTTTTTTAAATCTTATTCTGTTCAATGGATTCTGGGGACAGTGAAGGTGTGTGGGGGGTAAGTCGAGAAAAGCTGAATCAAGTTAGAGTTAGATAGGAGGAATAAGTTTGCATATGCTATTACCTAATAGGGTAAGTATAAATAGTGGTTGCACACTGCACATCTTAAAAATCTAATTATTATAATAATCTTATTAATGTGTTTTAGAGTTGTTAAGTTTTGAGAAAAATGTGATTCCAAGTAAAGCTGACTGTTTTAGGCAATCATTTCAGACCTTGGAACCATAACCATTATCAGACAAAAGAAATACAAGTTCAGGGTAGTATGTGGAAATAGGTATTTATTTAGATCATGAAGAATAAAATTATTATCCTAGACTATTATCACAACATAGAGATGTGTGGGTAGTCTAGTAGTAAAGGGCTTCATTGAGCCCTATGAACATTTGTGCCCGTCCCAGGACTGCTGCAGTCTTTCTTACTTGCATACTCCTTGCTCTTTTAAAGAAATGGTTTTTCGTTTGTTTGTTTGTTTTTGTTTGAAGTCAGTTTTGGGGACCCATCTTTTCTTTCCACGGATTTTTTTTTTTTCTTACGCAGGGTAAAGCTACATTGTTTTAGTAAAGGGCTAATGTACAAACCAAATAAGCAAATACTGACCTCTTCTTCAAGTCACTGTAGCTTTCAGGTGATGTTGTGGTTGTATGTCTAACTGATACCCTCTCTAATTCATGAGAGTTTGCTCATAGCCTTTCTTCCAGGAAGTGTGTGTGGGTTTTTTTGTTTGTTTGTTTTGTTATTGTTGTATATCTAACTTGTCTGGGTAGGATAGGCTGGACAAATAGACATATTCTTTCTGGTATTGGGAATAATCAGTTTCTGGTGGTTTCTTCAACTTCAGACTGCTGTCTGATTCCTATTAGTCCTCTATACACTACTGGGTGCAGCAGAGACACAATTTGCTACTCCAGGTGATACTGGTGTGTCAGTCCCTGAGGCTGAACTTTGAGAAACTGAAACATAATTTTGCATCCTGAACTTTGCCTTTCTGGTTGAGTTTCCTGGAGGAATGCAGTGCTTATGACTCCTATAATAATATTAATATTAAAATGATAATTATAATTATTATTATTATTATTAAGTAGAATTTGAAGCTACTGATTTTAGGATCAAATGTTTTCCAATTAAAGCAACTGGGTCAAAATAGGAACTGGGTGGCAGGAGAGGTGTCTACAGTAATGAGAATCACCTGTAAGCTGTGGGAATTTTGGAGCAGACTGCATGCATGATCCTTGAGGAAAGTGAAAGAAAACAGAAGGAAAATAAGTTAGACAAAGGCAGCTAGGTGACAGATAGGACTTCTAAATGGCTCTACAGCCGAGAGAACACACAGGAAAAGTGCCTAATAATTTTAGTAAGACACACTTTATGATCTGTGTCCTGTCCTTCAAATTCTTCATGAAATGTTTGCAATCCTCATAGTACTTTTTGAAATTCAGATTTATTTTTACTTTTGGTGTGCAGGATGAGCAGTTTGGGCAGTAAGATGGGTGACTTGAACTATATAAACCAATGGAATTCATATCTGGTTCTCAGATAGGTCATTGATTCCATTTGTATCAAAGTATAATTTTATTGCTTTTTTTTCTCCAACTGGTCTACTCTCGAGAGAGCCTAAGGCAAGAAGTTGAAAGCTAGGGTCTGATGTAAAAGGTATCCTTCCTCTTTGTTGTGTATTAGATGATTTTACTAATAGACTAATCTTGGGAAACTATTTGCAGGTTTTTAAAGGTCTGAATGTTATTGCAACTATGAAACCAGTTTCCAAACCATAATATACTCCCAAGGTAAATGATGTCATTTCTTAAGCTTACAATTCACAGGTGAAGTCTTCACATTCTTTCATTTTGTACAAGAACTACATCAGGGGTAGCATGAGAAATGCTCATAAAGGGCTCAGTAAATGAATAAAGGCACCTATGTTCTCTATGCACCAATCTTAAGGAACTCATTCACAAAAGAACTGAAACCATGCTTGTTTGCTGTATAATATTGGACAGAAAATACCAGCAGGAATGATTTAAGTTAGGATCACACTGAAGAATTCAAATGGGGCTCAACAGTGAGACTGGTCACAACGGACAATGAATATCCCCTCTACAGAGTTTAAAGAGATTGGATTCTGTTCTCTTTGGAGCAATTTAGTTCTAACCTTGATGAACTTGAAGATCTCTCAGCATCTTTTCTATCCCTTTAATCTTGGGATTAAAATGAACCTGAAATCTTTAGTGTCTGGAGAAGCAATTGATGTGCTCTGCATAGGCTTAGATAACACTGAGTCAGAAACAAGTGTGTGTAGCTTGACTGCCTTCTCAGTTGGCTATTTTAAGTATATTTACAGTGAGCATAGCTGATGTGCAATTCTTTTAAAAAAAAAAAGGTAAAATATTTTGTGGGCCTTTTTGCTTCCAATGAGTCTTGCTGACAGCATTCACCCTATTACTCAGGATCCTTTGGTGTGACTCATGGTAATGTGTGACTTAGAGTCTTGTGATTCATTTGAGGGTGGTTCTTATTATTTACAGGACAATGCAGATGAATCACTTCAGATATTTCAAAGGCTTTTTTTATATAAATAGCCAAATAATATACCCCATTTTCTGGCCATTGTAGCTTTTACAGTTGCTGTCCTTTCAGCTGGGTTCCTGAAACGTTCTTTTCCATTTCCAGAGCTGTAGTTGGGTCACAAGCATTGTGGAAAGAGGCCAGGGCAGGATTGTCCAGAAGGTGTTATCTGAAGGAATACTGACTCTACACATGTCCATTTGGAATAAAATCATAGTGTTTTATGTATAAGGAGAAAAGAGGATCTCCATATACCACTGTTCATGCTCCTTGGGATGTTGGCCAAACAATGACTACTCTCCATGCTTACCATGTTTGAGAATGTCAAAGCTACCCCCTCCATGGTGAATGAGTACAGAGGAAGGAGGACTGGATAGAAACACCACTCATTCACTTGGCTTCCACTTGGCACCCCCAGTCAGTAACTTCAATGAGTCTTATTCACAATAGGCTATCTCTGAGTGTTTCCTGTCGTCTGTAATACTTCCTTCACTCTGTAGCTGAGCTGTGGACAGAATATACATGTACATTGGTACATGAATAGATAAAGAAAACATTATGTGGACTTTACAAAGAAGAAATTCTTTACCTTTATGTCAGAACATGTATGAAACCGAGGCATTTAGTATTAAGCAAAGTAAGACAGGCACAGAAAGAACCATTGTTATATCTTGTTACATATGGTTGATAAAATGTTACTTCCATAGATGTAGAAAATAGGACAGTTACTAGAGAGTGGGCTGGGGTAAAGAGTATCAAAGATTATAACATCCAGCTAGACAGACAACTTAAGTGCAAGAGATCCACTGTGGAATATGGTGACTGTCCATAATAACAATGTACTACCATTTTAAAAATCTCTAAGGGAATAATTTTTGTTTTGTTTTTTTTCTAGACAGGATTTCTCTGTGTAGCTCTGGTTGTCCTGGAACTCACTCTGGAACTGAGAAATCCTCCTGCCTCTGCCTCCCAACTTCTGGGATCAAAGGCATGTGCCACCACTGCCTAGTGACAATAACTTTAAGTGTAAGAATAACTATATGTGGCAGTGAACACACACATACACATACGTTAGTATATATTAATTTTCTTGATTTAGCTTTTATTCAACATAAAATATTCCAAAGTATACGTTGCAGATGATGAAAAATATACAATTTTCAGTTTTCAATTGAAAAAAGATCATATGGTGATTTCTGTCTCTGGAGTCTAGGACTGGGCACTGGTGTAATGTTGCCTGAAACCATGGATATGAATTCTAATGGCCACTATCTAGACCTCAGGTTCTTCTCCAAACCCTATCCTATATTTTCAAAACAAAATGACATCATATGTAAAGGCCACATGCAACTCTAGCCAGCATCACAGGTAAATGTGGCTTTGAAATCAGAAAGGACTTCAGAGACTGAACCACAAAGAAAAAATGCAAATTATTCCTACCAGTGTATATCAGGTCAAGATAGCTGAACTGTATTGGGCAATATTGTATAATAAAGATGTTTATAGAGACAGCAGTGTTTATCTAATTGCGGGAAGAACTAAAAGAGTAGGCACTGAGCAGTCTACACCTGGGTTGCAAAGAAGGACTAGTCGCCTTAGGTACCATGGCATGAAGTCTTAGTCTAGAAACAGATGTAATGGTGGAGTAGCTGGGAGAGTTCCTATCGACATGCAGGCCAGCATAAAATAATGCGTAATTTCGGATGGCTAGGAAAATGAGTGGAAAACTGTCATCTGACTATAAGTCAGGTCTCCATAAACTCCCACAAATAGATATCTTTATCCCTTCAGCCTTCAAATGATTTCAAGAGGCCCACATGGTACGAATAAGGAAATTATGCCATTATTCACTTTTCTCCACCCCTGCAACTGATCATATGCTATCTTTCCTCTGTAGTCATAGTTCTCTTCTACTTCCCTTTATCAAATTCCCTTTGTGCCGAGAGAGTGTGGTAGTTAGCTGCATTTTGCCTGTTTGGGATAAGAAACCCTGTCTGTTTTTGACAAGTGGTTCCCTCTGCAGGGGATATAGATGCATCAGTCTCAGGCGATGAAACGCTCAGACTTTGTGCATAATTATTGCCAATATCCATGGTTAATATTTATGAAATTGTGGAATGAGGATTTTTTTTTATTGAGTGTGTTTTTGTTGAGAACCTGCTCTGCTGTGTTTAGACTAGCATACATAGTTACTCAGAACAAAGCTTTTATAAAATATGATAAAATGAACAGGTAAAAAATGAAATTATAACCATATACCAAACAAAAATTCAGTTTAAAATATCAAGTTCAATAGGAGTACGATTATATTGTCAAATTGCTATAAAATTGCTGAGGGCCTGATCCAAAATTTTGGTTCTGAGTGCACTGAAAATTGGCAACAGAAAATTTTTTCACCGGTGTGTGTGGATGGAGGGCATTTACTACCCCCTGCTTAGCAAGTCCATGGACATTTAATTCAGTGAGTTATTGTCATGATCTGTGATATGATCTTATTCTTAAGTTTCTGATAGTCTAAGTCATAGATATTCTGGAAAGTGAATATATTTGTGAAAGGAGACAGAAATGCTGTATTGCTGTTCTGTCTATCTATCATCTATCTATCTATCATCTATCTATCTATCTATCTATCTATCTATCTATCTATCTATCTATCATCTATCCAACCTTATTCATCCACGTGTCTAAAGCACAGGGAAGGAGAAAGAGAGGGAAGGAAGGAAGGATGGAGGGACATCAAGAGTATGAATGAGGGGCAGGGGGAGGGGACAGAGAGGGAAAAGAGAGAGAGAGAGAGAGAGAGAGAGAGAGAGAGAGAGAGAGAGAGAGAGAGAGAATTTCATATTGTGGATCAGCTAGTGCATATCAGGCTATCAAGCGCTGTGGGAGGTGGTTGGTTTATTTGTTGGAGTGGCAGCTACCATTGGCGTCACTCCTGATTAAGTTGTAATAATGTACTACAATTCAAAATTCATCTGGCAAGTCTCATGGGTGTGTGGTAGGAGTACATTCTCTGAGCTCCTTTAACTGAGCTTCTGGTCTTCATCACCACAGCCTTCCTAGGAGTGGCAGTTTGATTATTCTCTTGCTTGGTATGGATCAGAAGTGTCTTATTCCACAGGGCCACTGGGGCCTCTGCCAGTTTGAAATTTCTTACAGCTGGATTGGGACATCTTTGTGCTTATCTGTGGGATATATGTGTATCTGCTATTGACCCAGTCGAGATAAAGATAAGACATATAGGCTAGTGATATTTAATGGGATGCTAAAAGTTCAAAGATCCCTTGACAGAGACCAAGGCCAGCCAATTTTAATTAAAAAAAAATCATTGGGTAGGGGGAGTCATGCAGATTTATGCATTATACCTGGTTTAATTCCTTACAATATCTGGCCACAGCTATATAATGGGAGAGATATAGAAGTGTGCATTGTAAGTTTTTGCCTCTCACTTTCTCAGGAGGTTAAGCCCCACAAATCTGAGTTCAGTTAGCAAACAAAACCAACCTATCAAAGTAATATGATGAACAAAGGGATACAATATTAGTTAGGACTTGATGGAAAAAGATGTGTGACAATGAGCATGGGAAAGGTATACAAGAAGGCCACAATGATTGGTTGACATTGATGTGGGTGAACTTAAAATAGTCCAGCCACTTGCGTGGATGGAGAAGACACACATCTTCAAGAAAAGCCTAATGATTCTAGAATTTACCAGATGATGTAGTAAACTTGGAATGTTCAGGCATTCGAGGTGTGAGTCTATGTGTGTGTACTCTTGCACACCTCAGGACCAAGTCTGCTTTATCTCAATGTTGTCATTTTCTTTCACAGGCTACCTTTGCAATGAATTGCATGCTCACATTCAGTTATGACATCCTTCCCATCACTATGATATCAGCCAACTTGGAAGTTAATTGATGATATTTGGAATTTATTTTTTCATTATTTGGTGTCTTGACTCATATTCTATTATCATTTATATAAGGTAAACATACGATCTTGTAAAATGCATAGAGTAAATGATGCTGTACTCATTTATTTCTTGGTAAGATTTTCATTTTAAAGCAGCTGTCTTAATTAAAAAATGTTTAAAATATAGAAGCATAACCTAAGTTTTCTGTTTTATATTTGAGAAAGTTGAAGTCCAGAGAAGATGACTTTGTTTAAAGCTGGATAGTGCAACAACAGGATCTGGGAACTAAGTGCGGGTTCTTCATCACAGGTCTTGCATCCTCAGTTTGTGAATGAATGTTTGGGTAACAGACATGCAGACTCCCATGAGCTCCCTAGAGAAACATATGGCACAAGGCCTCATTGTGCATAATTACAAATATAATTTCATGTTAATTAAATAGTACATATCGTATTTCATAATGCATGAACAGGAGCTGATGCCACACACTCATGTACCTTAAAGTAAAAAAAAAAAAAAAAAAAAAAAATCGAATTATCTTCTGCATGATCGTCACTTGAATTAGGGAGCCTGACCTTAGTGACTGAGTATCTAAGTCTTACTTGAGACACAGCGGCATTTATCTGTGGAATTTGAGGATATTGAGCCTCTTCATGCCTCTGTTCCTTTGCATTTCCAAAGGCTTGATTAAATAAAGCAATAGCTAATGTTTAATGCATTTAAAATTGGCATTTACTTTATGCAATTAAAAACTAATTACTACATTCATTCTCAGCAAGCCTAAAGAAGGATTTTGGAGACTGGTCGGGGTTTTAAAAAATGTGTTCTACGCCTGGGAGTAGCCCCCCGGCATCCAGCGCCTTTCCCCACCTGAGGAGGGGTGTGCGCCCGAGAGCAGTACTAAGGCTTGGGCCGGCATTCGGGGCCTTTTCCCGCCCGAGGAGAG
>NC_034607.1:42070471-42075607 GCF_900095145.1 Mus pahari
AACTCAGAAATCCACCTGCCTCTTTCTCCCAATTGCTAGGACTAAAGGTGTGTGCCACCACTGCCCAGGCTATTTTTATTTTTATAGTATTACATTTTTAAAATACAATTACATACATGCACACACAGTGTACCCATCTCCTTACTTTAAATCCCCACCCTAACCTACTTTATCCCCTCTTCCCTAAAGTCCTTTCTCCAATTTATGTCTTTTGTTTTGTTTTGTTTTGTGATTTTCTGACTTTCACCATCTACACAAACGTGGGTTTGGAACAAAAAGTTGGAGCCTTGTGAGTTCAACTACTGGCATGTAAGCACATAGCTTTGAGGTGGGACAGTGTTACATTGAAGGACATACAGTGAAGGACATGGGAGCTCAGGAGCCACACAGCTGGGAGAGGAAGCCGCCTCAGCACAAGCCTTGCAGTTCCCAGGGTTATGGTGTGCCCTGCCCGAGCTGAGGAGCTCAGTAGCCTTAGCCCTGTTCCCTCTCCTCACTCCTTTGCTTCTTGACTTTTCCTGACTGGAGAGTCACACCAGGCAGGAAATCTCATGAAAGAGATTTATGAGGGGTCCGGGGTATGGAGGGAGCTAGCTATCCCAGAGTGGCTGCCTCTATTCCTGGGAGGGAGCCCACAGCAGCAAAGAATTAGACAGAGCACAATGCTTCTATAGGGGTTCATGGGTGGGCTGAGCTTTCTGGGGTACATTTTGCCAGGGTGAGGATTGAGGGAGCTCAGGGATTGGTAGATTTTCCTGTATTGGGATTGGTGGATTTTAATGCTCAGGGATTATAGGATTTCTGTGAGAATTTCAGAAATTGGTGGATTTTCCTATTCAGAGATTGGATTGGTGGCTTCTGCTCAGACGAATTAAAATTAGCATAAGCTACTAAGGGTTCTGTCGAGGGACTGGAGATGAACTTTATGATAGTTACAGAAAACACCATTATGATAGTTGGGGAGGTCTGGGGGAGGGACTTGGCTGCTGGAGCTCTTCAGGTGGGTCCCTGTAAACAAAGTTTACAAAGTATAAACAATATATAAAGTTTACCAATTCATTGCAGGGAACGCCTTTCCTGCCACTAGAGTGGCGGGAATATCTAACCCTCTTCGGAAGTAAAGTGTTATCTCCTGGTTCTGGTGGACAGCTAAGAGGAATGGTAAGGACAGGCATCATTTTGAGGTGTCTCTTAGGGCTTTTATACCCAGACGCACATAAAAAGTACCCTACCAGTTCCTGGTCTAAGATATTCCTTATACAGTCACAGATTTCCATATGGCTTTTCCATATAGCTTTAATTTAGACGAAGCGCCACTGCCCCCCTTCCATTCCCCCAATCTGCACTATCTCATTCCTATTTAAATTCAATGAGTCTCCAGTTGAAAGGTGTGAAGACGCAGCAGAAGACTGTATGAGTCTTGAAAGGCCTCCTCTAGTGCAAGTCACATTTTCTCTGTGGCGAATCAGCACTTCCTGTCCATCTGAAAGGACGATTAATGCAACATTATTAACGTTCAATTATATGTTATGGGGTTGAGTGCCATAAACATTAATAGATAGTTGCCGGAGATATCAAGATGAAAATGAGCCTTTAGGTGGGTTGAATCAGAGCCTCTTAGACCAAATTGGAGTCACTTAAACATCCTCTCATGGCTTAACCTCTTAAGGGCCATCTTACCAGACATTTCACTCGCAGTGAGGTTGGTGCATGACAAGTACACCCAGTAGGGAGATAACTCATGTGGTGACTTGAGCCGTTCAGTCTGTCTTCCTCTCTGAAATGTATGCATTAACTATTTCTCTTTTGAGACTAATACAGTTTAAAAATATGGGAAAACTGCTACAGATTGGAGGTGATGGCTTGACGTCTTAAAGTGTGAGGACTCCGAGCTCAGTCATCAATAAATATTGAAGATACACATTCTGTGTCGCAGCCAGCCCAGTGGCAATCCTGGTAGTAGACACGTGCAGAAATAGAATTGTAGACCCTTTAGAATATGTTATGCGGTAGATGAGGGTGCTGGAAGGAAGAGTCCTGAGCAGAGTGATGCCTGGGGGAGCCATGGGGGAAATGATTAACTGGGCAGAATCAGCTAGGTGACTCAGAACAATTTGCAAGTGCCAGCATCTAATATAGTACTTTTTCAGGTAGAAGAAAAGTAAACATCACCTTTAAAGGACACATCATTTGTGGGGCCGCACACTGATAATTCCAGAATTTGCAAGTTTGAAGAAGGAGGAATGTGAATTCTAGGTCATTCTGGAATACACACTGAGATTCTGTCTCAAAACAAACAAGAGGATAAATGGAAGAAACAGACTGTCACTACGACCAACAAAGCACTGCTAAAGGAGGGGTTAAGAAGGATTCTAAGTTCTCATGAAATCAAAGATTGAGTGGTATGGAGTGAAAGGAACACTGTTTAGGTCTAATACTATCTAGTACTGAATTTTATGAGAATGGGGGCAAAAGAGCTCATGGAATTAATTATTTTAAGCAAAGTAGAAAGAATTAGCCATGAAGATGTGGATGAAGAGTAGCGTCACATATACATGTGCTGGGAAGTGAAACTATAGCTTTAAATTTTAACTGCTTCATATATTAGAGAGAACAGAAACTCTGTCTTTTCAATGATTACAAAACCCTAACTGGAGTTGAAGATTATCTCCTCTCATGTTGACTCTCTTCCTTGGATTCAACCCCATCCTTGTTCTCCACCTGCCCTAATCTGTTTTCAGCGATTTTCATTAAATTGGCTTTACTGGGAGCAATGAAGTTTTAAAATTGAATTTCACCACGGACCTGTCAGACTGAATAAGTAAAAATACAGAAATCCAATTAAATTTGATTTTCCAGAAAAAAAAAGTTTCTCTATAGATATTTCCCATTCACGCTATATTTAAAACAGCTTATAAGATACATTGATTGTCCCTCTGAAATGCAGACTTAACTAGAAGTCATATATATTAGAGCCTAGTTTTCCATTGGTTTTTTTAAAAATTATTTTTTAGATATTTTTGTCATTTACATTTCAAAGGCTATCCCGAATGTCCCCTATACCCTCCCCACACTCTGCTCCCCTGCCCACTCACTCCCACTTCTTGGCCCTGGCATTCCCCTGTATGGGGCATATAAAGTTTGCAAGACCAAGAGGCCTCTCTTCCCAATAATGGCTGACTAGGATCTTCTTCTATATATGCAGCTAGAGACATGAGCTCTGGGGGTACTGATTAGTTCATATTGTTGTTTCACTTTTAGGGTTGCAGACCCCTTCAGCTCCTTGGGTAATTTCTCTAGCTCCTCCATTGGGGTCTCTGTGTTCTATCCTACAGATGACTGGGGGCATCCACTTCTATATTTGCCAGGCACTGGAAGATTATGAATTCTTTTTGAATGTGATATTTGCATTTGTAATGTGTATATGTATTTTTGTGGAAGTGTGTGTGTGTGTGTGTGTTTGTATTTTACGGGGTTTGAACATAGAGTTAAAAGTCCTGTGCATATTATGGAAGTTAGTACTGAGCTATAGCCCTGGCCCTTTACTTATCTTTCTTAGTTTGATACAGGAGCAACGTTTTGGCCAGGCTGGTTTTAAGTCACACAGTAGGCCAGAAAGCCTTGAACTTGTGATCATTAGTTACTGAATGAGACAAAGCATTTGATTCTAAAGAGTTTCTCTAACAAACCTGGGGCAGGTGCATGAATAAGCATCACCTGAGCAGTCTTAATAAATAAATAACTATTCAATTTCTTACACCGGCTTCAGTTGGCTCTTCACCTCTATGATCTGCCATTAACGTGATTAATATTTACTCTGGTTATTAATTGGGTGAAGCAAAAGTGTTTAATATTTAATAGCATGATTGCTTGTGGAGAGACAGTTTGGATCAATGAAGGCTAAAATTTCCCTGTGACTCATTTTCTGATGACATTTTTAATTGCTTGGTACTAAAATAATAACTGGCCTACTGCAAACATTTCTGGTTCTCCTTGAATTAATCAAGTATCCGATACAGTCAGAAATTCAATGTACCTCAGGCACACTAAATATCTGGATTTATGTGTCAAAATGTGGACTTGAGCAGACTTCTTAGCAATTATCCAGTGGATTTCTTTGCTTTTATAATGTGTGTGGCAGAGAGCATGCCTGATGTAGAAGAAGATATTGAGTATCATTTTGTATTGCTCTCCACCCTGTTTTTTGAGACAAGGTCTTGCACTGAACCTGAAGTGTGCCATTTCTATTAGGCTGACTGGCTAGAAATTCCTGGAACCCATTTTTTTTTCTGGCCTTTAATGCTGGGGTTATAGGCATGCATAACCACAGTCAGATTTAAGTGCATCCTGGGATTCCAGCTCAAATCCTCATGTTTGCACAGTAAGCATTCTTAGAAGCCCCTGATACATCTCCTATGCCTTTGTGTGTATGTGTATATGTATGTGCATATAAGAATATATGTATATATGCATAATATATATATATATATATGTGTGTGTGTGTGTGTGTGTGTGTGTGTGTGTAGCAATTTTAACCTTAAAATTTAATTCTTTTAAGGCCACATATGTATCTTTTTTTTTTTTTTAAGAGAAGAAGAGTTATTTTGGCTCACAGTGCAAGGGTATGAGACATCATGGAAGGGAAGTCAAAGCAACAGAAGCTTGAAATACTTGGACCCATTGCATCCATAAAGTACTCAGCTCACTTTCTCCAGAGCAGAATGGTACCACTCATGACACCATGGCTTTCCACCTCAATTGACTTAATCAAGATCATTTCCTACAGGCACACCCAGAAGCCCATCTCCCAGGATTATGTCTCTCATTAAATTGACAACTGAGATTAACCATCTCAGACCTGTCTATGGTTCTAAATCATAGGAATTTCAATTGATTAGAACTATATGTACCAAACAAAATACTCCAGAGCACATCTGCTGAAAAACTAAGGCAGGCTGTAGAACGATAATTTTAATTAGGAACCATCCATTAAAGTTCCAAAGCAACCACAAATCAGTGTTAAAATGAATGCTAACCCAACAGACAAGTAGATCAATGGAATAGAATTGAAGATCCAGAAATGAATCCACACACCTATGGTCACTTGATTTTTGACAAGGGAGCTAAAGCCATCCA
>NC_034607.1:42077652-42087234 GCF_900095145.1 Mus pahari
GTGGGTGGGTAGGGGAGCAGAGGTGGGGGGGGGGTATAGGAAACTTTCGGGATAGCATTTGAAATGTAAATAAAGAAAATAATAATAATAAAAATGAATGCTAACCACTTCAGACATATATGGTGAACAAATTTATTATGAGAATGATAGAGCTTACCTCTACAGAAAGAAGATAACATTTTTGTCTCATCTTAATGGTTGATGAATATATAACTATTTTATATATTTCTCAGTGTATTTAAAATTTTTCCAAAAATAAATTTTTACTGCAAAAAACACAAATATATGGCATTTGTCTGACTATAGTTTGATATTAAGTTTGTATATGAATAGAGAGCTTTTTGGAATATCACCTTTCTGTCTCTCATAGACAGGCAGATATAGGTGGGTAAAGCTGATTAGATGGATAGATGGATGGATGGATGGATGGATGGACAAATACCCACATGGACAGAAACATGAACTAATATAAACCAATAAAAATAAAATACTCTTTTTTTGTAGAACATGATTTTTAATATTTCAACTGTTAATATTCAACAAACAGAATAATTATTTTAAAATATATTTCATTGTTATATCACCATTTTCATTTCTCATTTTATTAATTTGGATACTGTCTCTGTGCCCTCTTGTTGAGTTTCTCAAAGAACCGGTTCCTGGTTTTGTTGATTTTTTTGTATAGTTCTTTTTGTTTCTATTTGGTTGATTTTAACCCTGAGTTTATTTCCTGCCATCTACTCCTCTTGGGTGAATTTGTTTCTTTTTGTTCTAGAGCTTTCAGGTGTGCTGTTAAGCTGCTAGTGTAAGCTCTCTCCAGTTTCTTTTTGGGGGCACTTACAGTTGTGAGTTTTCCTCTTACTACTGCTTTCATTGTGTCCCATTACAATGAAATTCTAACAAGCCTTTAGTTCTTTCTTTGTTTTTTCCTTGACCAACTTATCATTGAGTTGATCGTTGTTCAGCTTCCACGTGTATGTGTGCTTTCCATTGTTTTTGTTGGTATTTAAGACCAGCCTTAGTCCGTGGTGATCTGATAGGGTGTGTGGAATCACTTCCCTCTTCTGCATCTGTTGAAGCCCATTTTGTGACCGATTGTATGGCCAGTTTTGGAGAAGTTACCATGAGGTGCTGAGGAGAAGGTATATTCCTTTTCTTTAGGATGAAATGTTCTACAAATATCTCTTAGATCCATTTGGTTCATAAATTCTGTGAGTTTCACTGTGTCTCTATTTAGTTTCTGTTTCCAGGATCTATCCATTGCTGAGAGTGGGGTGTTGAAGTCTCTCACTATTATTGTGTGGTTTGTGATGTGTGCTTTGAGCTTTAAAAAGTTTCTTTTATGAATGTGGGTGCCCTTGCATCTGGAGCATAGATGTTCACAATTGAGAGTTCATTTTGGTAGCTTTTTCCTTTGACCTTTTTTTTTTTTTTTTTTTTTTTTTTGATAACTTGGTTGAAAGTTGATTTTATTTAATATTACCATGGCTACTCCAGCTTTTCTCTTGGAAACAATTGCTTGGAAAATTGTTTTCCAACCTTTTACTCTGAGGTAGTGTCTTTGTCACTGATGTGTGTTTCCTTTAAGCAGCAAAATATTGGGTCCTGTTTATGTATCCTGTCTGTTAGCCTATGTCTTTTTATTGGGGAATTGAATCCATTGGTGTTAAGAGATATTAAGGAAAAGTGATTGTTACTTCCTGTTGTTTTTGTTGTTAGAGGTGGAATTATCTTTGTGTGTCTATCTTCTTTTGGATTTGCTAAAAGATTACTTCCTTGTTTTTCTATGGTGTTGTTTCCATCCTTGTATTGGTGTTTTCTGTCTATTATCATTTGTAAGGCTAGATTTATTGAAAGATACTGTATAAATTTGGTTTTGTCATGGACTATCTTGTTTTCTCTGTCAATAGTAATTAAGAGTTTTGCTGGGTATAGACGACTGGGCTGGAATTTGTATTCTCTTATGGTCTGTATGACATCTGCCCAGGATCTTTTTACTTTCATTGTCACTGGTGAGAAGTGTGGTGTAATTTTTATAGGTCTGCCTTTATATGTTACCTGACCTTTATCCCCCACTGCTTTTAATATTCTTTCTTTGTTTAGTGAATTTGGTGTTTTGATTATTATGTGACAGGAGGAATTTCTATTGTGATCCAGTCTACTGGGAGTTTTGTAAGCTTCTTGTATGCTCATGGGTATCTCTTTCTTTAGGTTAGAGAAATTTTCTTTTATAATTTTGTTGAAGATATTTACTGGTCCTTTAAGATGGGAATCTTCACTCTCTTCTATACCTATTATCCTTAGGTTTTGTCTTCTTCTTGTGTCCTGGATTTTCTGGATGTTTTGGGTTAGGAGTGTTTTGCTTTTTGCACTTTCTTTGACTGCATGTCAATGTTTCCTATGGTATCTTCTGCACCTGAGATTCTCTCTTCTATCTCATGTATTCTGTTGGTGATGCTTGCGTTTATGACTCCTGACCTCTTTTCTAGGTTTTATAACTCCAGAGTTGTCTCCCTTTGTGGTTTCTTTATTGTTTCTATTTCTATGTTTAGATCTTGGATGGTTTTGTTCTTTCCTTTGCCTGTTTGATTGTGTTTTCCTGTAATTATTTAAGGGATTTTTGAGTTTTCTCTTCAAGGGCTTCTAGCTGTTTACCTGTGTTCTCCTGTACTTTTTTTTTTTTTTAAGGGAGTTATTTATGTCCCTCTTAAAGTCCTCTATCACCATCATGAGAAGTCATTTTTAGATCTGAATCTTGCTTTTCCAGTGTGATGGTGTATCTAGGACTTGCTATGGTGGGAGAATTGGGTTCTGATGATGCCATGTAACTTTGGTTTCTGTTGTTTATGCTTTTATGTTTGTCTCCCACCATATGATTATCTCTAGTGCTACCTGCCCTTGCTATATCTGACTGGTGTCTATCCTTTCTGTGATCCTGGTTGTGTTAGAACTCCTCAGTGTTCAACTGTCTCTGTGGTCCTGTGGTTCTAGGATTCTGTGATCCTGAGATCCAGAGTGTGGCAGAGTTCCTGGAAGTCAAGCTGCCTCTGGAACCCTGGAGTGACCAAGCTCCTGTGATCCTGTGATCCTGTGATCCTGTGATCCTGTGATCCTGTGATCCTGTGATCCTGTGATCCTATGATCCTGGACATGTTAGAGTGCCTGGGAGTGGAACTTCCTCTGGGTGTTGTGGGACTGGCTACAGAGTTTGAGCCCAAGGTCTGCTCAACTTGTGTACCTTTTACCCTGAATGTTTGCATAGATTTTTGGTGTGTACAGTTAATGAAACAAAAGCAATATCATTGACTATGAAGTGATGGGGAAAAGGAAACCCTGAGGATGAATGAGAACAGCATTGGCATCCTGAATCAGAAGGAGAATGAGGCTGGAATGGAATACAATCTGGTAAAGACCATTGTTAAAAACTGATAATAAGCTGGGAAAGATTACAAGGCCTCAACCCTACACAAAGAACTAAAGGCAACCAAAGAATTCCTAAGAATAGGAGAAATGGTCTTCCCCAAGAACATCTATTGGTTTTCTAGTATCAAATGCTTAGCCCTGAAAACATACATGCAAGTAACATTATTCTGACTGAGTAATATGCATATGTACAGGAACAGTTTGAGGGGAGGAAAGATAATGTAGAAATGATGTAATTATAATCTCAAAAATAAAAGAGACACGAAAAAAAACCCAAAACGCCCAGGTACAAATGCTACTGAACAAAATGGGTGTATATGCTTGCAATCCCAGAACATATCAAGCAGGAGAGTGGAGACTTCAAGGTCTTGGCTTCAGGAGCAGTTTGGAACCATGCTTGGGCAACATGAAACTCTTCCTTCCTTCCTTCCTTCCTTCCTTCCTTCCTTCCTTCCTTCCTTCCTTCCTTCCTTCCTTCCTTCCTCTCTCTCTCTAAGATATTTTCTTTATTTACATTTTTTGTCTGTTCATTTCTTTTACTTATTTTTTATTTTATTTTATTAGATATTTTCTTTATTTACATTTCAAATGCTATCCCTAAAGTTCCCTATACCCTCCCCCGGCCCTGCTCCCCTACCCACCCACTCCCACTTCTTGGACCTGGCATTCCCCTATACTGGGGCATATAAAGTTTGCAAGAGCTAGGGGCCTCTCTTCCCAATGATGGCCAACTAGGCCATCTTCTGATAACTGTTTCAAGAAGGAACAGAGAACAAAACAGAACAAATAAACATTGGTGTCAGGATACAGCCATTCAAGACCCAGGGAAGTTGTATTAACACAGGATACTTTTAAAAGAAGAGAAATTGTTTTCCAATTTGTATGTATTTCCCCTAAAAGTTTAAAATTTAAAGCTGATCTCTCTAACCATCTCTGAATTCCAACTTTAGCAGTTTATTATTTTCTCTAAGAATATATTAGAAAAAAAATTCCAAATAATATTTAGTTTAGGTAGGATGACCTGATAATGTCTAAATATGATTGGGATACTGAAATTCCACTCCTACTGAAAACATTTCATACACAACTTTTGGAGGATATATGAGTTCTTTTAATTTCCCTCAAAGGAGAGAGGCTTTTGAAAGGAAGAAACCCATGGGCCAAGAAGGATGTGTGGTATTCAGAGACCTGGTCATCACAGGGCATTTCCAAGTCTAGTTGCATAATGTTTGGACCTAATTTGCCAGAAACCATTACTTTTTTATAAACAAGTATATAGATTTGCTTTTAATTGCCTCTACAATCTCTTTCTTTTCCAGTTGAGCAAATACTAATTAAACATCTTCTCTGTGCATTGCCTAATTGGTCCTATAGCAGATAAAATGATAGCAAACAACGCCTGGTGCCTTTTGTTCTTTTGGATGGCTCAGTGAGTCACATAGAATGTTAGAGACATTCTGCTTTTCATTCCTATATTAGAAATATCCATTATTGAAAAAGGACTTCTTTTTCAGATTAAGGAAACACAAAATAAAACTAACTCCCACCCAGTGCAAATCGTTCTTTCCATCCATTGACATTCAAGATATAGTTTCAAATAGAGAAGTCTAATTTGCCATTTCACACTTAGTGTCATTAATTTGAAGGGTGAGATGTGTATGATTTGCCCAGGAAATTCATAGATTTTAGATACATGGACATTTTATAAATAACTTCATTATTCTCTAACTAGACAATATTTCAAGCTCATTTACCTGTTAAAGGCAGGGCTTCTGTACAATGTCTGGGTGTTGTGTGGTTATGTGAATAGTCATTTGTTCATTATAAGCCACTCAAAGACAGGGAGTGCATTACTAAGTCACATGACAACATGGCATACCTTTGAGTGATCACACGGAACTTAGATCTGTGTCTGTGCTTTGTTCCCTCTTCTCGGGTTTATTGAGATGCACTTCACATGCTATATATAATTCATCCACTTCACATATAAAATTTAAAAGTTTTTAGATATTCATAAAGTTCTGAGACAATCACCATAATCAATTACAGTTCATTTTAATACTCAGAAGATAATTCTTACACCCCCTCCTACCCACTGCCACCTCATTCTCAACTACAAACTACTAATTCTCCCAACTCCTGCCTGCAGCTCTCACTAATAAACTTGTTTCTTAGAAGGTTTACCCATTCTAGAAATTTCATATAAATGATATTCTATAATGTAAGGTCTTCTAAAGAAAACTATTTTCTTTCAGTATGCACACTATTTTCAAGATGCTGCAGTCATTAGTAGCTCATTGCCTTGGTGAGAAAGTAAATAATATCCTACAGATGGGAGGATCACATGTGCCATAGACATCAATACAGATCCCAGCTTTGGTAGTGCATGCTATGGACCCAGCCAGGCATGGTCCTCAGAGGCAGTGTGGCTAGGCCATTATGTGGCCCAAGTTGGCAGTGAATGCTAGTCACATCAGCTTGTTCCTTACCAATTCTGGCACTGCATCTTTTTCTTTTTCATCTCTTCACCATATACTTGCTCATCATAGTGATACCTTCTCTACCCTGGGGCCATGTTGACTCATCATGCACAATTGTAAATCTAAGTTCCACATATAAGAGAAAACCCTCAATATTTGTGTTTCTGGGTCTGGCTTACTTAACTTAATATATTGATTAACAGTTTTATATATTTCCATTCAAATGTCATAATTTCATTCCTATGGCTGCATTAAATTCCTGCATGAGTCCAGATTTTACTTAATTCACTCACCTGTTGATGGATGTCTAGGCTAGTTCCATTTTCTGGCTACTGTGAATAGGGGAGCAATAAACATGAATATGTAAATATCTCTTTGATATGGTTAATTAAGGGTCCTTTTGGGTATATACATGGTATACATCCAAATGGTATATCTGGGCCATGTGATATTTCTATTTTTAGTTTAACAAAGAAACTCCATATGATAGTGACTGCATAAATTTACATTTCAAGGGGACATATGCATTTCTTTCCCCAGAATTATTCTTCATCAACATTTGTTATCATTTGCTGTCATGTTGAAAAACCATTTAAGTTGGATGAGAAATACCATGTGACCAAGTTGGTTTTACTCCAGGGATTCAAAGTTGGTTTAAATAGCCAAGTCACAAAGTATAATTCAGCACATAAAGAGACATAAAGAGAGAAATCAGATGATTAGCTCAATCAATGCCAAACAGTCTTCTGACAAAGCCTGTTCAGAAAAGTTTGGGAGATCCTGGAGTTATACATGTAGAAGTGTTAAATTGTCCTCATCTCCCATTATCTCACTGTAAAAAAAGTTGACTCATAATATATCAAATACCTGAATGTTGACTGTATGTTGGAAGTTCCTAGAAGGAAACATAGGCAAACGGTTCAAGATATAGGACAAGTAAAGATTTTTCTGAAAAAAAAAATACTCTAATCTCCTGGGAAATGATTCCAAGAATTAACCAATGAAATTTAAAAGCTTCTGCAGCATTACACAACAGCCATCATAGTAAAGGGTCAGCCAACAGAACAGGAGACCTGCCAGCTACTGTGATGGCCGACGTTGGCTGTCAACTTGACTGGATCTGAAATCAACTAAATGATGTACTAGAACTAAATGGGGTTTAACCAAAAGATGTATGATACGGTTAATAGTAAAGGATTAATCATGTTCTAGTTGACTAGCTCTACTACATTCCAGACCATTCCTATAACCAACTCTTACCAAACAGAACATTTTGAATCTTTCTCTCTCTTGCTCTTCCCGACCCCACAAGAGAGAAGCTGATAATAAATCTGAGGAGGAAGTTAAAAGTCTTGCATGGTTGTTAGTAAACAGGATTAAAACTCGTATTCTTGTAGATAACAAATAGTAAATAGTTCTGTCTGTAGATTTGATAGGTGAAGGTCAGATCTGCTCTACTATTGCAATTACAGCTTTGTTAGGAAACAGCCATACTTATTGGTTTATTTGATGCCTACAGCCACCTTAATACAGCATCACAGCTGAGCAGTTCTTGTAGATATATGCATGCTCCCTCTTCTTGTTAGCTTTCATGTTCAGGCCAAACATTCTTTTCCTTTTCTCTGCCTCCACCCATTGAGAAAATATATTTGGTCTATATTCAGAATATATCGAGATTTTGCTTCTCACAATACCTGCATCTAAACTGTCTCCTGACCCCCACAGGCCTTCATTTTGATAGATGATTGCTATCAAATTTTTCATATTTTATATTGGTTAATTTGCTTTCTTTTCTGCCTTCTATGCTTTTAACAGCCACAGGGAAGAAATACAGATGTATTTAAAATAGATTCTGATTGTATTACCTTGTGGCCCATAGCTCTCTTGTGTCTTCTTATTTCACTGAGTAAAACCCAAAGTCCTCACAAAAAACGTAAATCTTTAATATAATCTGTCTTTCTGCTCAGCATTTCTACATCCCACAACTGACATTCCTTTCTTTCTTTCTTTCTTTCTTTCTCTTTCTTTCTTTCTTTCTTTCTTTCTTTCTTTCTTTCTTTCTTTCTTTCTTTCTTTCTTTCCTTCCTTCCTTCCTTCCTTCCTTCCTTCCTTCCTTCCTTCCTTCCTCTCATTCTGTTTTTTTAAACTTCAACTCTTCTCCTGTCCTTCCTATGCAGCTGACTATAGATAAGCTCCGTGGGTCTGTGGCCTTCCAGCATTTCCTGAGCTGATGAACCACTCTCTTAACCAAGATTTCAGCACTAAAGGTAGATTGCCACTTAAAGTCACTGTGACTGTCCTGGAGTTGTCCTGATGAGTCATCACTCATATCCTTACCATGCCATGGTTTTATTTTAATACTGATTACCTGAGAAATAGCTTATGATGAAGACATTAATATATACAGCATCTTGATGAAGAAAAATATTCAATATCAGAAAAACCTCTTAAGATGTATCAAGAAAATATAGCTCTTCTAGTTTTGTAGATATATATTATACATGTGTTTATACTTACTGGAAAGGAGTTCATATATTCACCTATATTTAATTTGTGTATGTAAGACAGAAATGGCTTTTTTCGGCTTTCTATACTTAGTGTTTATATTTTTTATCAATAGACAAGGATGTTATTAAAGTAGAAATGTGTTAGCTGTGAACAAAACAATGATTATTTGAGAGCAATCTTTACCATGGACTTCTCTGATGTGGTTTGGAACACAGAGATGTTATAGATAATAAGCACATGTTCAGAGGGCTATTTTGTGATGGACACTGCTGAGCATGGGTTTACAACAAAGGAACAGCATGCATGGTGGGTCACTGCATTGAGCTCAATTATCTACACTTTTTTGGTCCATTAGTAGGTGTCTAATTATCCTAACTATCTTTTAGAGATGTGTAATTTTAATAATTTAAAGCTATTCAAATTTGGCAATTACCAACATTAACTTGATGGCCACTTTGGATGAGAATAATAATTAACTGCTTAGACATAGCACTAAGCTTTCCTTGTACATTAACTTTAAAAGTATTATTTAGCTCTCAATTTTATTCTTCTTGTTTATATTGTGGCCCCAGATAAACCAAAATTCTTAACATAGACTGTGTTGTTCTCATTTATCAATATATCTATGTAAAGACTTGCCAACACAGTTAAACTAACTGTTATTAGGTAATTACACTGTCAATTTTGGCTTAACAACAGTAGGGGGAAAATGGGAACATTTAACTACCATGACTGGGATTATTTTCTTGTTCTTCTGTGAAGAATCAGTGAACATTGTTGTTAGAGCCATTCAGAATCAGAACAAAATAACTGTCTTGAATGGAATGATGATTTTTTTTAAGACAAAGTAAGATTGTCTCAAAGAAATGTGCCTTTGAGAAGATATAAATGAAGCTTTTATACTTTTATAAATCTCTAGCCACTAAAAATGTCATTAGGCTTCATTGTTTTTAGTTCATCTTAGTAACTTAAAAGAGGGCTCAGTGGTTAAGAGCATTTACTTGCTTGCAGAGAACCTGGGATCTGTTCCCAACACTTATGTGGGGGCTCACAACTATTCTTAACTTCAGCTCCAGTGCATTTGTTGCTCCTCCTGGTCTCTGGAAGAACCACATGGATGTGTGTATGTGGTAAGCTTGTACACACACACACACACACACACACACACACA
>NC_034607.1:42087321-42113012 GCF_900095145.1 Mus pahari
AGAGAGAGAGAGAGAGAGAGAGAGAGAGAGAGAGAGAGAGAGAGAGAGAGAGAAGCAAACACAAAAGCATAAGTATAAAAATAAAGTTCACTTAATTTCAGTGATGTCATTTAGACCTTGTTCTCATTTAGTACTGAGTTCTAAAAGGAAATTATATCAGCAATGCTGGACAGGATCAGTACGTCTTTATGTACATAGCTCCAGCCACAGAACATGGCAACACTCTCCTGCTGAAATAAGTAGAACTTTCATAACTTCTCTTGATAGATTCTTTCTTGATATAGTTTCCCCAATATACACTTTTCTTCCCAAGTTTTCTGGACATTTTTTTTCTAACAAACTGTTCTTTGCTGTGTCATCCCCCCACACATTCATGGAGTCTAGTATCTGTAACTCTTGTTGAGTTGTCTGTAAATTCAGTCCCCTTGCCACAAAACTCCCCTGTCATTCTGCCACCAGCTCTTTTCCCCCATCGATTTTTGTGTTTGTGCTAAAGGAAGAACTCCTGAATAGGAGTATAAAATTAGTCATTTGTTAGCAGTAATGAAAACGAATAGACTGAATTTCTTGTCCAATTCAAGTGGAAACCTAACGAAGCTTTTGAAAACCTGCAGGAAATAAGGGAGAAGCAATTTTGCCAACAGATTTGGGGAAAGTGACTTCCATTGGCAGTTGGAGCAGATGGCATCTTAAGCATGACAGATTTTCTACCACTCCACATAGAATCAATATCCAGTAGCATGAAGTAAATTAGCTGGCAGTGGATGAGAAGCTTGCCCATTAGTTTGATTTAGGTAAGGGGTGGATTTGCATAGTTCAGCCATGATACTTTGTTTCAGTTCATTACCTGTGACCAGATTCAACAGCAACCATTCCAAGGATGGCATGATGACTCGCCTATAGACATAAATCTGGAACTGCAAAGATGTAAAAAGGAAGAGTGTCTATGCCTTCATCCGAGTTTTCCTCTTCTGCATATGCACAGATAAAGTAACTTTATAGTTAACAGATTTACGAAGCAAAGATGTAAATTAGGTTGAAGAGGATGGAGAGGTACAGAGAAATAAACAAATACTTATCAGGGGTTTACCTTTAACATAACTTGGTTTTTGGCCTTGCGTTTTCCAACTGGAACTTTAAATTTTCTAGTGCAACTCATGTGAATAGTAAGCAATTTCTCAGTTGTAAGCTCCTGTTTGAATGAGTCCCCACATCGTGCTCTTTTGTTTTGGACTATATTACAATGATTATTGGTCTTTCAGTTATTTTATCCACCAAATCCTCCTTGTAATCCCTTAGTTAAAGCTTTCCTACACAAAAAAGTCTTATGTTTTTCTGAGGAAACTTTTATACTCAGGAAATATACATGTTAATCTCATTTTAAATAATGCAATAATTTAATCTAAACAAATGAACTCAGAGTAGTAAATCCAAGACATCAATGACACAACTAGGTATGCATTAAGCACCTATTAGATGACATACAAATGACAGAATACAAACTTCATGGTACAAATGACATGAAGGGGACAGCTAAAAACAAATCAATGTCACTTTCCAGTTGTTGAGATTTAACATGGAAGAATGAAGGAGCTTTATGTCACAGGTTGGATTCCCCACATCATGGATTTCTAAGATAGAAATTAGTGTATATTTTGTTTATTAGGAAATATTCTTGAGAGATATACACAGTGGAAAGCCTAGGGAAGGTACAAGAATTAAGTAGAGGAAGAATTTGTCGTGATTGTTGTGATTTGAGTCCAGGGATGGATGTAACTGGCTTCCTGGGAGTCTTGAATTCAGTACAGTCATTCAGAGTTGACTTGAAGTGGAAAGAGGGACCAGGTATTGAGAGTCCATCACAGCTGGTCATTTGACTTGTGCTGCTTCCCAGAGTAAGTGTTTCGAGGACAGGCTAGATTTCATGCAAATGGGCACATTTTCCCTAACATTTGGACTTAGAAGTTTTTTTTTTTTTTTTAATCATACAGTGTAGAAAGAAGACAATGAGGGCCATGGTAAACATTTCAATTTTAAGGGAAGTTGAAGTATAGTAATGGTAAGCTTCATACTCAACAATAATACTCTGGGGGAGACACTTTTGTATAAGAGAATTAATAAGAGGCACTGAGGTCTCACACCCAAACAATTGTTGTAGAATTTATAACTTGTTCATTGATTGACAATGAATACGTAGGAGGAATATACAGTAAAGGTTAATACCTTGAAAAGCTTATACTTGTTACTCCAAAACGGTATGTTCTTACTAAGAGGTATACCTCAGCGAAGGAGGACGTTAAGAGTTAAATGTAGAAGGGCAATCCAGAGTCTGAATATGGGAGAAGAGAGGGGAAGGAATTTGACATGTGGTGTCATGGGGGTAGCGGGCAATTAAGAGCTTGGAAGAATTCCTTTTGACATGACCAGTAATATGATGATTGATTAACCCAGACACAGGCTTTTCTGCCTTTGATATAAGTACTGATTTATTTGGAATAACATCAACCAGCCTGGTTGTTCCTAAGAAGGAAAGGACTTGAGACACAAAATCTACTGAGGATGACAAGGAGAGACTCTACCATACATAAAGCTCTCGGGTTCTATATGTCAATAGTATGGATATGCCTGGAATTAAAAGGTAGAAAAATATGATTTTTAAATTATAGTTATATTCTAACTATTGCTGTACTCTTTTACTACAAGAAAATTTAACTATCCCCACTTTGTATTTGTGTGTTTCATAACCTATTTTTTATGATCATAGCAAAGACATTATTTATTCATTTAGCTTATTCATTGAACAAGGACATAACATTTTAATGTGACTTGTATGAGTATTATTTCAGGGCTGACTATTTGGGATTGGATAACCATTTGGAGGACGTGTGGAAAAGAGGCGCTTTCTTCCACAAGGCTATATCTCCTGGTCAAAATGAGCACACTGTATTTATATATTTAGAAATATACATGCATTTCTATGTATATAAGAGAGAGAGTTCTACTGTGTAATTAACACTGAGCTTATGATAGAGCAAAGAATGACCATAGGGTGAAGAGTAAACTTGCTTGGGAATAAAAACTATCATGCATAAAAGTATCAACTACATGATTAACAACAGCATTTTCCAGCAGTGAGGCACCACAATGGAGTGTGACAGACCAGGAGTGGGATAGAACTTTAAAGAACCCACTTCAGATGGAGGGCTCAGGAAAGGTCTTTACAAACCATGTGACCTTTTTCTAAGACCCTGGGATGAAAGGAAGCAAACAAGGTAGATAGTTCAGACCATTCAGAGCATGCAGACACATCAAGATCCTACTATAGCAAAGGGCTCCTGGTCTAAAAGACTAAATGATGTGTCAGAAGACAGGAAACAAAAAAAGGAGAACAAATGCCATTGGCAGTCACATAGTAGAAGTGTGAATATTATTCCTGTCCAAGGAGAAACTGCTACAGGTCTTAAGAATCATGGCAGTATGTCCTGATACACACTAAAAACTTACCAATTCAGCAGACTTGTGCACAATAACTGAGTTTGTTCAGGAAGCAGTAATTTATGTAAATGATAGGGTTGTGATCAGAACAGAAAGGCGGAGGCTACATTAGAGTTTAGAGAAACAGAATAACAGAAAATAATAATGAATTGTGTAAAGCTGTTAACAGAGAAAAATTAAGTCTGGATGACCCCACATTCCTACATGAAACATATAGATGAGTTGATGCAATTGTTTAAGTAGAAAAACCACTTTGGAGGAAGATTGGAGGAGGTGCAAGCTACCGCCACCAAGAGTTCAATTGCTGGCATGCTACATTTGAGACAACTATGAGCCATCAAAGTAGATATTTCAGACAGGTAATGGGTATGAGTGTGCTTAGAGGTAAAGGCAATGATCTGTGGACAACAGAAATAAATTTTGCAGTTAATGACACATAAAAGATGTATAGCTACAGTAAATGATGGGATCATTCAGGGAAGTCCATTACCAGGAAAAAAATGCACATATTACAGAGCTATAAGGGATGTCAGCATTCAGATTTTAAACAGATGAGATGGAGGTCTTGGTGCTGAACTGGCAGCACTGTGGTATAGTGGTATCATACCTGGTTACATTTTTACAATGGGATGCAGAAATGCAAAATAATTTTCACTTCATAAGGCAGAACCCAAAACAGTCACCTAAGAGTTTTTATCTACATTAACTTATTTTATTCCTACAAAGACTTTAAGTGGAAAATTCTCTTATTACCAACTTTCCTTTTATAGCTCAAGATTCTGACTCCCAAGGAAGGTAACTGTTGTGATGGCTAATAATTTTACTCTTATATTCACATGTTTAAATCCAACATTCTGAGGTGATGATGTTAGGAGGTTGCATGTTAAGTTGGCCATGTGGATAGAATACATATAAGTAGGATTAGTGACCGTATAAACAGACCCAATAGAGTAACACAAAAGTAACCCATCGATTAAAGGTAATAGGTAGGATCCTTATTTCAGCCATGTCCATTTCCCCCACCCCAGGTTTGAGGAGTGTGCTTGGTCATAATTGTCAGGGCAGAGGTGCAGGGCTTCAGCTCTTGAAAGTTTAGGTTTAGTTGGTCATTGCAAAATAGGTTTGTAGAGGAGTTCTTACCCAGCAAAATAGATGCTCTGGCAAGGTATCACATCCAGAGATCTTTTAGGTCTATGTGATTCAGTTGGATTGCAGACACACCACACATCTTTAATCCCCCTAGATGAAATACAGACATACCCTTAGTATAAACCTTTAATCCCAAACAATGAAAGTAAGGTTACTCTATAGAAGAAAGCAACTATGTTTTCTTCTATACAGAAAGATGTTTGAAAGTGACATCTAATTTAGGGACAGACAAAGTGATGAAACAGAGAAAGATTTGATATAATGAGCAAGAGATAGGATATGGCCAAGTCTCATGAGAACAGCACAGGAAACAAAGGTGACTTAAGAGAGCAGTACAGAGTGAGGGGTGGGTTTAACAAGATAGATTTATAGAGACAGCTTGCAGATAAAGACAGGTGGGCCAGATAATAGGAATGAACCAAAAGATTAGAAGAGATTGCCAGTGTTAGTTTGAGGACAAGCAGAACAAGTGATAAGCCAAGAGAAGCCAGTTTAAATCAATCAGCTTGAAGAGGACTCTGAGCCAGTAGAGCTGAGCTGAACCATCTAGCTAGAGTTCAGAAAGAACTAAAAAGGGTGAGTCTATTCAGTAATAATCCTCTGAGACAACAATTACATCAAGTGAATAAAAGCTACACTTACATAGGTTTGTGGCAGCCTCATATGCCTTTCATGGCTTTATTATCCTTTGGGAAAACTTTTTTAAAATTATTTTATTAGATATTGTCTTCATTCACGTTTCAAATGCTATCCCGAGTGACCCCTATACCTTCCCCATACCCTGCTCCCCTATCCACCCACTCCCACTTCTTGGCCCTGGTGTTCCCCTGTATGGAGCATATAAAGTTTGCAAGACCAAGGGGCCTCTCTTCTTAGGAAAACTTCTTTATGGCTTTCTGGGCATAAGAAAGTTTAGAATGTGTTCTGAGAAACAAAACAAGGCTGATGAAAAATGGCATTATAAACGTGCATGCAAATTATTAAATTATTTCTCCAGCTTCAAATTCATTCTCCTGTTGCTACACTGAGGTGCTGAATAGTGATTGAAACCACAGTAATGTTCTCAGCTGGGTCAGTTGGGCTCTATCCACGGGAACCACTGAGAAAGTCTATAGGAATGCAGGAAGACAGGAGTTGCCCTCTACGCCTGTGCCCTATGAATTCCCTTTCTGCTGTTTCTGAGGATGTCTCCTTGTTATAGTTTCTCAGAAAAGCAACAGCAGCACCTTCCTGTAGTGGCAGCAACTTGAACATTCCCAGTATTTAAAGGCATTTTTCATTGTCACTGTAAAGAGAGTCTGGGTCTCTGTTCCCTGGAATACCTTCCTTCTAGCTTAGAGAAACCCACAAATCAGCCATCTTTCCTGAGATGCCCAAGTTTAACATCACAGAGTCCCTGTAAACTATTATCCTTACAATTTCTTCCTTCTAATTCCTGACTGTTTGTAGCAATCCTTGGCTTTTGCAAATATTCCCTCTATTACATCTTAATTACGAGCCAGCCATTATTTATCTAATTAACATGAGTGTATTCCCTGCTTGAGGGTTCCTTAAACCTTTGGATGGTAAGAATATGTATGGTCAGATATGACTTTGGAAATAAGAATGTAATGCAGTGGCAGGGTATATATATATATATATAGGCTGTGTAAAGCCTAAGGCCTACTTCTCAGCATCATGAAAAAGAAAGAAAGGAAGAAAGGAAAGAAGGAAGAAAGGAAAGAAAGGAGGAAAGAAGGAAGGAAGGAAGGAAGGAAGGAAGGAAGGAAGGAAGGAAGGAAGGAAGGAAGGAAAGAAGGATGGAAATAAAAAAGAAAAGAAAAATAATTAGATGGAATTACCCTAACAACTTGTCCTCCTTGTTCCTTTTTGGAAATTCATGTCTCTAAGGCTTCCAGGAAATCTCTTTGTATTCTGTTGTAGTCTTTCTTGAAGAGTCCTCTATAATGGGCTTACTTTGTTAGGGCAGGCCCATTTAGATTGATATCTCCTTTGATTAATTCAATGTTGACTTATTTGAGTCATTAATTACATATACAAAATCTTTCTACATTTGTCATGATATAATTCAGTCATGGATATATAATCCCATATATTCACAGATAATTCTTATTCAAGAGTAATAACTCTAATGAAGAATGTATGGGCCGGCACTCTGAGTCAACCTTGGGCTCAAACTATGCAGCCAGCCCCACAACACCCAGAGGCAGCTCCACTCCCAGGTGCTCCAATGTGCCCAGGATCAGAGGATCAGAGGTGAGGAGGACACAACATCTGCCCCCAACACCAGGAGTAAATGGGACCAGTGGGACCCAGACATACAGTAATTCTGCCAGAACAGTGGCACTGGTTCCTTCTGGTCTGTCTGGGTTGTCCCCCTGAGTAGACCTTGGGTGCAAACTCCATAGCCAGCCCCACAACATCCAGAGTAAGCTCCACTCTCAGGCACTCCAATGCACCCAGGATCAGAGGATCACAAGATCCTAGGAACTTGGTAACACCAGGATCTCAAGGTCCCAAAGGCAGCTTGACTCCCAGGATCTCTGACACACCCAGGATCTCAGGATCCCAGGATCCCAGAATCACAGGATCACAGAGACAGCTTGATTCAGAGGAGTTCTGACACAATCAGGATCACAGGAAGGACAGGCTAGTCTAGTCAGACATAACCAGGGCAGGTAGCAATAGAGATAACCAGATGGCGGGAGGCAAGCACAAGAACATAAGCAACAGAAACCAAGGCCACTTGGCATCATCAGAACCCAATTCTCCCACCATAGCAATTCCTGGATACCCCAACACACCAGAAAAGCAATATTCAGATCTAAAACATTTCTCATAATGATGATAGAGGACATAAAGAAGGACATGAACAACACACTTAAAGACATACAGAAGAACACAGGTAAACAGCTAAAAGCCCTTAAAGAGGAAACACAAAAATCCCTTAAATAATTACAGGAAAACACAATCAAATAGGCAAAGGAAATGAACAAAAACCATCCAGGATCTAAAAATGGAAAGAGAATCAATGAATTCACAAAGGCAGACAACCCTGGAGTTAGAAAAGCTAGGAAAGGGATCAGAAGTCATCACCAACAGAATACAAGAGTTAGAAGAGAGAATCTCAGGTACAGAAGATACCATAGAAAACATTGATACAACAGTCAAAGAAAATGCAAAAAGCAAAAAAGTTCCTAACCCAAAACATCCAGAACACAATGAGAAGACAAAACCTAAGGATAATAGGTATAGAAGAGAGTGAAGATTCTCATCGTAAAGGGCCAATAAATATCTTAAACAAAATTATAGAAGAAAACTTCCCTAACCTAATTAAAGAGATGCCCATAGACATACAAGAAGCCTACAGAACTCCTGATAGACTCAACCAGAAAAGAAATTCCTCCTATCACATAATAATCAGAACACCAAATGCACTAAACAAAGAAAGAATTTTAAAAGCAGTAAGGAAAAAAGGTTAAGTAACATATAAAGGCAGACCTGTCAGAATTACACCAGACTTCTCATCAGAGACTATGAAAGCCAGAAGATTCTGGGCAGATGTCATACAGACACTAAGAGAACACAAATGCCAGCAAAACTCTCAATCACCATAGATGGAGAAAACAAGATATTCCATGACAAAACCAAATCTTTCCACAAATCCAGCCTGCAAAGGATAATAGATAGAAAACACCAACACAAGAAGTAGAACTACATCCTAGGAGAAGCAAGAAAGTAATCTTTCAACAAACCCACACAAACATAATTCCACCTCTAACAAGAAAATTAACAGGAAGTGACAATCACTTTTCCTTAAATTAATATTACCAACATATCCTAATCGATTGAAATTCCAATATATGAGGAATTAGAAATTTGTTGGCTATCATCCACTCGTCTCTCTAAGTTGGTAATGGGAGAAATAGGTCCAATATGTACAACCCCTATACACTTTCTGCTTGTTGGTACATGACAGGGTCTTGCTGTGCACCACATAATGGTCTTGAAATCAGCCTTCTCCTACCTCAGCATCTCTATTAGTAGGATTGTTTATTTGATGTTTTTATACCATACTATGGTTAAGAACAGCTTATATCTTTAAAAATTATTTAAGCAGCCAAAAGAAATATAGACAACTAATTTGGGAGGTGGCTTGTAAGAGAACAGCAAAGAATGAAACTGAAAGCTTTGCTTGATATTTATAATTATTGTACCAATTTTGAAGAAGAGGACTTTATAAGTTACTCTTATTCTGAGATGAATGATTTTCAAAATCATCACAGCCAATGAACCAGAATCTTACCCTCACCTAATGTTTGTGCCACCCTCCAAGCAGAGCCATTGTTCATTGAAACAGTTGATAAATGACTCCATCGTAGACCATCTTAATACACACACCATTTCTTATATGAATGTAACCTGTTCCCTGCGGGCTGAGAATGATGACAATCACTCAAGTCAAATAGCTTTAACCATAGCAGGAAATCTGTATCCAAAAATTGTGCCTACATTCATTCTTTGGTGCAGCAGACCTGTCAACTCTTAGCTTATCTACTATGGAGGTAAAATCCTTTGGTGATATGAGGGACATTCAAGTACAGCCTTATTACAATGAACTCCAATGTCCAAAAACTGTTCTTATTTTGTGTTTGTACCACATTAAGAGCCAAGATTTTAAACTCTACTAAAACAAAACAAACCAACCAACCAACCAAACAAACAAACAAACAAAAAGACTATCTATTTATGTTCATTAAAAAATACAAATAGTGATATATTATTTTAAAATATCATAAAGTTAATATATTTGGAGTTATTTAAAATTTATATAGAGAAAAACAAATATTTTCAGTATTGCTGTAGACAAACATCTACATAAGACTATTAAATTGATTGTTGTTTTATATCAAGCAACATTTATAATACTCAATTTTATTGTTATAATATTTTATAAATTTTAAAGAATATGATAAAAAATGAAAGATATTTCAGGTTTTGAAGGGAGAGGGGACTCTCTGGGAGGAGTTGGGGTAAAAAAGGGTAGGAAGAATATGATGTAAGCCTATTTACGCAAAATAAGTTTTAAATGTTAAGAAATTCAGATAAATTGAAAAAAAAGAGGGGGGGGGGAGAGAAGGGCAATGTGAACAATGTCAAGGAAACATTAACTCATTAACTGTGCCGGAGGCCTTTTTGTCAGGGTTCTGAGAGGAAACAGAGGCCAGTCTCATTAGGATAATCTGAAGAATGCTCATAGGGGTGATTTATAAAAGGATGATTTATGGAGGTAAGCAGAGTGTTGGGAAACCATGACCCTGAGTTGTAGCTGAAGGAGAGGAGGAAAGGAGGGGAGGCTATGAGAAGCCAGAGACCAGAACTGTGTGGGGAGGGCATGAGAGATGTGACCAGTGTAGGACAACTTTACAAGAAGAGGTTGAAGGAAAAAAAATGCCATAATATCACAAGCGATTTTGTGTTATAACCTGGAACTTCTTTCCAGGGACATTGTACAAGCCTCTGTCCTCCTGGATCCTCTCTGTCCTTTGGTGAATGATGCTCTAATCTGAAATAAATTGTATACATATTTAAAAGAATGTATGTCCAGTGATTGCAATCATGAGGACCACATTAGAATTCTTCCTACTAGAGAGAACATAGTCACTAACTACCCTGGGATGGCTTAAGTCTCTTGGATCTTGAACATACTTGACATTAACTGGCAAGGCTAACATTTAGGCCTCTTATTCGAATATGCAGATTGGAAGTCACTCTAATCCAATGACTTCATTTTGCACTTCTCCCAGAATAGATCATAGCTATTCTGGAACTGATCTGCAAGACCCTATCCAGAGCAGTTGCTTTGACAACTAATGCCTACTCCATTCCGTTTTACCACTGGTTAGAGGGTTTCACAGTTCATTGATAAACAGAGTTGGATCTTCAGTATTTCATAGAGATTGAAATCTTAGGCATGACAGAAGCTCAAAACTGGTGATTACCCAAAAAGCTAACAGAAGCTTTTGTGCTATATATAAACTCACAATATATGTTCCTTATAACTTGTCCAAATAATGCAGGGCTTCGCCCATTATTCTTGGCTTATATGTATCTAAAACCTTACACAGAGAATCTAAATTTCTGTGAATCTGATTTCTTTCCAAACCTGCTTTTAAGCAGTCTATTAAAAGTATAAATTTCTTTGTCCAGCAAATTATATTTCCGTCTAAAGTGACCTCTGTAACTGTAGAAATCACGCTATTTGTTAAGCAGGAGGTACTGTAATTATTTACTCTAGTGTTCACAAAAGAAAACAACTTTAACAATCCATATGAAAATAACTTTAAATTACTTAATAGCTCTGCTGGGAATTGCAGATGTTTTATTGCCATAGTATGTATGAATAATCCTATGAACAAAAGAGATTCTAAAAATGGTTATTTTTCAAGGCAGCAATGATTACCCACTGGCCTTGCCAGTCTAATCCCCAAGACCAATATTTACTAGATCTTGTTTCAAACAATATTAGTTCCTCTGAGTACTGACTAGTCTTCCTGAATGGAAGGGAAATGCAGTCCCCTAAAACATTTACAAGACGCATTAGCAGTTAAAAGCTAAGCATTTATGGAGAGGGGTGTCTAGTTCTTTATTTGCCAAGCTGATTTAATTAAAAGCGCTATTCTGGCTACCCAACCCCATGGTTCTGCAAGCACTCTAAGACATGCTTCTGATGTAAACTTAGAAGAATGCCACCCAGATTACCAGGGTGCTGAATATCCAAATATGCATTTGTTTGCTGTAGGCATACTTCTAATTTGAGTGGTAAATTGGGAGAATGAATATTGATTGAGTACTCTTAAGGTTTGAGAAGTATATAATATTTCTTTTAAATCTTTTATTATCCCTTTAAAAGATAATCTGACTGCTATTTTATTGATGCAGACAATGAAATTCAAGGATCAAAGAGTGTCCAAAGGCAGAATTAGCATATCCAACACAAAACATGCACCCTTTGGATTACTAATATGTGCTATTGAGCATAGGACCTGAAAAAGAGAGTTACTACAATACATATTTGTGCATATTACTCAGAAAGCATATATCTTTGAAGTTTTTCTGGAAAAATATTTAGAGGAACATTAAAAGTTGCTTATGTCTCCAGATGAAGATTTGAACCACATAGTGTGGGCAGAGAGACATCACAACTCGTACTGTGTCAGGAAGTCAGAGCAGAGATGCAGTAACTCTTGCTGAGTCAGATATAAGACCCATGGAAGGGATGACCATCATCAGCTTCCAGAGCAGTGGTTCTCAACCTTCCCAGTGCTGCCACCCTTTAATATAGTTCCTCATGCTGTGGTAACCTCCAACTTGTGGCCTAGTCATAAATGCAATTCTGCTATTGTTATGAATTATAATATAAATATCTTCCACATTTGTCATATGCTTATTCATATAATTATAATATGAATTCTGATGATCTTAGGCAACCCCTGTGAAAGGGTCCTTCAGCACAAAGGGGCTGTGATCCACAGGCTAAGAAGCACCATTCAAAAGTGACTTGTTGGCTACCCTGCAGTTCAGCACAGGGAAACGCTTGTGTAGTGAAGTGGGAGTAGGTGGGTGGGTGGGGGAGCACCCTCATAGAAGCAGGAGAGAGGAGGCGTGGGATAGGGGGTTTATGGAGGGAAAACTAGGAAGGGGGATCACATTTGGAATGTAAACAAATAAAGTAAACCAATAAAAGTTAAAAAAACAAAGTGACTTGGCCTCTAAGCTTTGTCAGTGTCAAGACTCCACTACTTAGATTCTGGTAGAATATGTGCTTCCTCATGAGATTTTGTTATTAAAATTGTGCCTTCTTAAATTTTCTCTTTAAAGAAAAAGCAAGTTCTAAACCTGTTGAGGAATTCTATTCTATCAACATGGCTGCTCTGGCAAGGAATCACATCCAAAGACCTTTTAGGTCTATGTGATCTGGCTTAAATTCAGACATGCTCTGGGTTATAATATGATCTGACTGGAATGCTGATCCACCCTAAGTCCACACTTTTATTCACTAGCAATGAAGGTAAGGTTAGCTTGTAGAAGGAAACAGTTTTATCTAAAAAGGAATGTTTAATTGAGGGTCAGACAAAGTGATGAATTGGAACAGATTTCTCAGAATGAGCCAGGGATATGATATGGCCAGCTTACACAAAATTGACTTCAGGCAGATATCTGACATTGGGCTATGACAAGGAAGTAAGCTCAGGTGGGAATCTAATTTTAGGCTAGAACAGGGAAGTAAGCTCAGATGTCTTGGTCATCCTGATAAGCCCTTAAAAACAGCGATCATGGGCATGTTCATGGGGCTTTGTTTATTGCCTTGCTTGTTCCTCAAGCTAGAACTAATCTTATTACTCGAATGTAATTGAAATAGTATAGAAGCAGATTTGGGAAAAAAAATATCTGCCTCAGCCTCAGAACTGGCTGGGGTTATGATGCTACAAAAAAAAGAAAGAAAGAAAAGAAAGAAAGAAAGAAAGAAAGAAAGAAAGAAAGAAAGAAAGAAAGAAAGAAAGAAAGAAAGAAAGAAAGAAAGAAGCGCAGAGCAAGAATGAAAAGGGTCTGGTTGTGGGTGGTGTGTGTGTATGTCTGGTTGTGGGTGGTGTGTGTGTATGTCTGGTTGTGGGTGGTGTATATATATGGCAATTTACCAGGGACAGTTTTACAGAGAAATGTTGCAAAGAGAATAAGGTAGACACAGGTAAGACAGAACAAGCCAGAGAATGAGAATGAGCCAGTTTATTGCAAAGATTCGTTCTTGTTGATAAAGCCAACGAACTTCTTCGTGTGGATGAACAAAATATTCACAACAGGGCGGTTGTGATGCGGAAAGANCAAAAGATACCAAACGCTTAGGTCTCAGATGAGTTTGAAACTCTAGTTTTAGAAGAACAAAATCAGCCCAGCACCAGCAGCTACCAACCACCATTCCATCTCTTCTTTCACTGAAAGCCTTAGTTACAGTCCGGATGTGAGAACTCTTTTACCTCNGAGGGTAACCAGNGNGAGCCAGCAGGCTGCCACCTNCCTAAACNATAAGCTTCTAGAATTCAAAATAATGCCAAGAACATGCCTTGATTCGAGTCNCTNGATCTCAGCCTCCTTTGTGGTGGTTGTTTACCTTGTTTTTGTTTTTTAAACAAAGTTCTGTATGTCTGGGGGTGGGGAAGCCCTTGCATTCCAAAGTTTGATAANGGGCTCATTGCCACCACTTAGTGTTTAGCTTAGAACCATCTCCTCTGCTCTCTGGAAGCCATGGGCAGAGCTCAGTTAGTTCATAGTTGTTGGGAAATAAAAATGCTTCATTTTTAGCTGTTCTGAGTTAATCTGCACCACTGCACCACAACTCAATTGGAAAACTATTTAACTTATTTACTATCTTGTGAAAAGTATACATTGAGGATGTTGTTCGTACTGTATTTATCGAGTATGATGAAAGCAATAGATATATATTCTTTTATTATGTTAAATTATAATTGCCATTATTAATCGGCAAAATGTGGAGTGTATTCTTTTCACAGTAATATATGCCTTTTGTAACTTCACTTGGTTATTTTATCGTAAATGAGTACGAAAAATCTTAATTTAAGAGATTGTATGTAATATTTATTTCATTAATTTCTTTCCTTGTTTACATAAATTTCGAAAAATTACATGAAGAAACCATGCAATCTTGATGCTGTGGAAGTGGTTTGAGGAACATTTTGAGGTTTTCTTAGAATGTATAATGGTTGTAGCCCATCCAACTTTAAAGAGACAAAGGTGAGTGCAGACTCTGCAGTCAGGCTCACATGTGGCTTGCTTCTCTACATCCAGCTTTATAAACCACCAGCTCTACTGTGACATTGAGTATAGAGACATGTAGCAATAATGGGGGAAATGGTCTCAGTGCCCAGACTTGCCTTAAATCTTTCTCAACCAAATAAGTATTTCATTAGTGCTTGAGAATTTGAATGTCGGATGGGTTCACCTGGACAAAAGAAAAATTTTTTTTACCACCTTTTTTTTTTTTTTTTTTTTACTATAGCTATGAAGTGAAGAGGCCACATCTTAGCGCTGAAATGTTGGTGGTACATGAATATACATACATGCCTTGTTTAATGACAGTCCAAAAACTTGTACTATTATTTTTCAATGTAAAGAGGCAGGAGTGTCTCCGGCTTTCCTGGATGGCAGATGAATGAGCAGTTGTTTAGTTTGTAGGTACAGTTGGAGCACCGCGTGTGCACTCTGGACTACTTTGACAGAAGTAGGTTTTGAATGTAACAAGATTAAGTCAACTTGAGTTGTAATATATTTTGGGGATTCAGTTCACTAGAAATTGTGACTGTAAACATTGTACTGTAAATGTTTTGGAGTTTCCCCCAATAAAATTTTTTGGAAAAAAAAAAAAAAAGAAAAGAACAGACTGCCAAATGTAGTATGAGGCCAAGCAGAGCAATTCAGGCAAAAGGGGAGAGAAACCAGACTGAATTGGTTATCTTGGAAGATTAGAGTGTATGGAGACTACAAGCTTCCAGGCCTAGGCCTAGGGATAGTTAGGACAGAGGAGGAAACGTTTGGAGCTTAGCCAAAGACACAGATTTGCACAGCTTAGGTATGGCTATCATCTTACTTCTTCAGCAGAGGAAATAAAAGAGACATTTACACGAACTAATCTCTGAAATATATGTTATTGATAGGTCATAAGTGATGTGTTTATAGAAAGATAGAGATGTAAGAGGGGTGTGGTGAGACATCCCTTCCCACTGAGGAACCAGCCATATGAAGGTATAGTATAGACTAGAGTTTATTCAGGGCATGGGGAGGGGAGTTAAGAGGGCAGTAGAGGCAGAGAAAGGCAGAGAGAGGGAGAGAGAATAGAGAAATAGAGGCTGGCCAAGACGGTGTGGAGAAAGTGGGGAAGGGAATAGGGAGAGAGGTGGAGCAAGAGGAAGAAAGAGAGCAAGAGGCAAGAAGACGAGAGAGAGAGAGAGAGAGAGAGAGAGAGAGAGAGAGAGAAGGGGGGCAAGCAGCCCCTTTTATAGTGGGTCAGGCCTACCTGGCTATTGCCAGGTAACTGTGGGGTGGAGCTTAGACAGGATGCTAGCTAACATTAAGCACTTAAAAGATTTTATTGCCCTGAGAGCTATGGTATATAGAAAAACTTAGAGAAATAATTTCTTAAAAAACTGTGTTAGTGTCTTTATTATGTAATGGTAGGGTGCCTTTCTCAGTATTGCATTTTATACTACAGGGGTGGTACTCTTGTGCACTGAAATGATGGTGTAATTTTAAATAATTTTTAAAAGAGGTATTTTGCCCAGATTTAGGATATATTCATTTTCTTTAGTAGGAAGAATAATATTAATATGCATCAAAATTTCAAAGTCAGAAAAACAGAACACTTATTTCTTTCCATGAGTATGAGAGATTCCAAGACTCAACCTCCAGAGCTCAAGTGTTGCTCAATTTCAACTGTCATGAAAAGTATTTAATTAAATGGACTTGAAAATAGCCCACTGCAATGTAATCGAAAACTATTAATAAAACTATTAATACGAAGAATAATGAAGAGCACTTCAGCTGCATTGTTCCTACCCCTGATATTGGCTGGCTATATAATTACTTTAAGTAAATGTCTCAGGCACCTAATTATTGAATGACCGACCTTGTCTCTCCCCTATCGAAGTCCTCTTGGGTATGTTAACTCTGTGATAAGTCTTGTACATAGAGAAAATTCACAGAACCCAGTTTGCTACACTGTGTTCAGAAGTCTCCTTGTGTAGATATGCTTCCTACTTATGAGCTGTGATATCGATGCTCTAACATGCATGCAGCTCTGTACTTACCTTCTAAGATGCCTGGCTTCTGAAGTCAATCACTTTGATGGCAGGATGAATGGCATTCTCTCCTACTGAGAAGAGTTATCTCTGTATATGTACTGATAGATATCCATTATAATGTCATAGGAAAACTCAAAATGCCTGGTACTGACGTTAGGCATAATTCCTAACTCAGTGAAACATTCGATTATACTTCTTTCATCGTGAACAACGACCAGTTGATGCCAACACTTGTTTCATGTTTGACCTAAGTGCACATCCACTGCTTCCCACTTACGAATTAGCCGTAAATTCTATATGCTTTATTATTCTCATTCGAAATATCTTAGTGTGAATATATGTGGAGTTTAGGAAAGGAATGACAAGAAATGATAATAAATTCAATAGAATTATAAGTTTAAATTACTTTCTTTGTTGAATGAAGTATTCTGTTGTGTTTATGCTTTCCTAATTCTCATAGTTTTACAGTTTATTGACTCAAATCGTAATTAAGCGAGCATATATCAGTCAGTGTTTTTCTTGTTTCTCTCCCTGTCTACAGATGACTTCTTTTTCTTGCAATGCTAAAAAGACACAGGGTCATTTGTATTGTGAATTATTGTAATACTTGGGAATGACTGAATTTCAGTGACATCATTTAACACATTTCTCTGATCCAGAGATTTCCATTATATTGGTTGTTAGAGCTAGAGGCTTGATAGAAATTAGATTGGATCACTTTGGAAAGACTATTTCATAGATGTCAGGCACATTCATCATTAGACCAAACATTGCTGACTATTCCTGAGATGGCAACTGCTTCTGATGACCAAGGTCTAGTCCCATATTTTATTAAAGTCTATAAATTGAGGCTATTTCCTTTCAGCTATTCCTTCTTTCCTTTGTAGCTGGTATATTTCTGTAATGAAAAGCTCTCCATTATCAGCTCTTTGATTACATCCAAAATGTATTTTCTATAATAAAGAAACAAAATCTGCTTAATTATCTTATTTGTGTTTTTTCCAGTTTTGATAAATGAGATAATACTAGTTCCTTCAAATGATGCTAAGAGGAGTGCAGAGGAGGCTTTGGAAGTTCACATGGAAGCTTGGGGGTCCTTGAAAGGCTCTTTCAGGGGCATCATGTGGTATATATGATATAATCAGGTACACATAGATTTACACTGTTTCCTAACCTGTGAAGATAAGAACCAGCCTCTTCATGGCCCTGCCATGGTTGAGTGATCTGTCCCACCCACCATACCTTCTCCAATGTGAAGGACTATATGCTCTGAAACCATAAACCCAAATCCATCACAAATTGTGTGTGTGTGTGTGCATGTGTATGCTCATGGAGGCTAGAGGTGGTGAATTCTCTTGGCAATAGAATTACAGGAGAGCTGCTTGATATGGGTGTTACAAAATTAACTTATGTCCTCTGGGAAACAACAGGATGCACTCCTAACTACGGAGCCATCTCCTCAGTCCCTTTAGGACACATGTTATTAAAGGGGGCAGCATTAAGGAGGTTGAGCATCACTGCTCCCTACTTCTGTTTCAGCTCCTGCTTTCAGGTTCCTATCTTGAGTTCCTGCCCTGATTTTCCTCAATGATAGAAGTAAAAGTGTTAGCTGGAAGGGAATGATGAAATTAACCCTGTCTCTCTAGGTTTCTTTTGGTCATGCTCTTTTATCACAGCTACAGTGAGCCTAACTAAGAGAGAAATTGGTCCCAGCTTCATTGACTACTGTGCCAATGATCATATGCTTTCTGGAGGAATGTGGTAACATTTGAACTTTGGGCTGAAAAAGCCATTGAGTGCTTAGAGCACAATGGATTGTTCTGTGTAGATTTGGAAAGATATGAATGCTAAGAGGAGTGCAGGCAAAAGAGGCTTGTCTTTGGAAGTTTCATGTGGAAGCTTGAGGGTTCTTCACAGGCTCTTTCAGGAGTAACATATGGTATTTTGAACTAAGAACTATTAAAGTGAAACCTTCACTTTGCTGAGACCAACATGATGCTAGTTAACTGGAGCTTAGAAATTAGTGGTGAACAATAAGAAGCCAGTATTACCGAAGCAAAAATCAGTGGAGTGGTAGACACCAACTCACCCACAAAACTTTCAACCCCAAATTTATTCTGTCTACAAGAAATGTAGACATGGAGGATGGAGCAGAAACTGAAGGAATGAACAACCGATATCCGGCACAACTTGAGACCCATCCCCCAGGCAAGCAATCCCATGCACCAATCCTTGACACTATTTATGACACTCGGTTATGCTTGAAGACTGGAGCCTAACATGGCTGTCCTCTGAGAGGCTCCACCCAGCAGCTGACTCAGACAGATGTAGACACCCACAGCCAAACAGTGGATGGAGCTTAAGGACTCCTATGGAAAAATAGGAGGAAGGTTTACAGACCTGAAGGGGATGGAACTCCCCAGAGGAACAGTAGAGTCAACTAACCTGGACTGTTGTGACTCTCAAAGACTGAACCACCAACAAAAGAACATTCACAGAATTGGACCTAGGCCTTCTCATACTTATGTAGCAGATGTGCAGCTTGGTCTTCATGTGAATCCTGAACAACTGGAGCAGGGGCTATTCGTAAAAGCTGTTGCCTATATGTGGGATATGTTCTTCTAGCTGGGCTGCCCTTGTCTGGCCTCAGTGGGAGAGGATGTACCTAGCCTTGAAAAGAAGTGATGTGTCAGGGTGATACCCTGGGGTCCCCCCCCCACACACACCTGCTCAGAGGAAAAGGGAATGGAGGAAGGGAGAAGGACTGTAATGGGAAGTGATAGAGAAAGGGACAGTGAGTGGGATGTAAAGTGAATAAGTGAAAAAAAAATAGTAAGAGAGAGAGCATACTCGCAGGTTGAATGAGCAGTAGGAGCGAACTAGGAAGCAGTATAGCCTCTGCTTCATTTTCTGCCTTCAGGTTCCTACCTTTAACTCTTTCCCTGAATCCCCTTCAGGTAGGTTATAAGGTGTCAGATTAAATAAGCCCTTTACCCATGCAAATTGTCTTTGCCATGGTATTTTATTACAGCAATAAGAACATTAATTAAGACAATAAAAGCTGCCTTTTCAATTCAAATCCTCTAGCAACAGAAACTTCTTCTTCTTCTTCTTATTTTTTTCCAAGACAGGATTTCTCTGTATAGTCATGGCTGTCCTGGGACTCACTCTGTAGACCAGGCTGGCCTCGAACTACCTGCCTCTGCCTCCCGAGTGCTGAGATTAAAGCTTTGCGGTACCACTGCCTGGCACAATAGAAACTTCTTAGTTCTTGGACACATTCCTGATTTTTGGTATCTTGACAGTATTTGACAGAAACATTTCTTTAAAGAATCATCATTCCTTTCATGGAGGAATCTGTTTTAAAAAGATAGATCTGACTGTTGCACATATTCACTGTTACTTTCTTATTTGTTGCTTTAAGCCTTTATACAAAGTTGGGAGGTATATACATTTGTGTATAATTTCAATATTTCAAAGAGGTAATATTTAGAAAGGTTATGTTTACAGTGATATTAAGCAGAAATTCTCAAAGTTTCCCATTTCTCTTTTTATTTCACACATGTATTCTCTCCCTCATTACTAATATCGTCACCGGGGCCTTACATGAATACAGCATGATTGAGAATCCCATAGATTATATGAGAGCTTACTGTATCTGATGTTTTCTGTATATTTGTACAAATGTATTATAACATTTATAATGTATCTAGTGTTACAGTTCATATGAGTACTAGATTCTAAAGCGTCTATGTTCTGCCTTTTGTGTTTGTTTGGTTTGAGACAGCATTTTTTCTATGTAGTCCTGACTATCCTGGAGCTCACCATGCATATCTGGCTTGCCCTGAACTCAGAGATCTCCCTGCCTCTGCCACTTAGTGCTAAGATTAAAGGAATGCACCATCATGCCCAGCCTGTTCTACCTTTATCACTTTCCTCAACTTCTAGAAAATCATTCATATCTTCACTGGCTTTAGAGTTCACCTTTTCTGGAATATCATTTAGTTGGACTCCTACAATGCATAAATTCTTTTAATTTTTTTTTTTTTTTGCTTCATGATATCTATATCAATGTCAATATATCTAATTAGGTTTTGTGACCTAATGCGTCATTTCATTGTGACATGGAGTGTGACTTGATTTGGAGATGTGTCACAGGTTACTTATGCATTCACCTACTGAAGGATGTTTTTTGGTTGCTTCAAAGTTTTGGTAACAATTGTAAATGTAAGTTTGGACTCTAGAACTTAATTGCAATAGAACTAGACTACCAAATTGTGTTGTAAGAGTGTATTAAATTACATACGCTGCTAATAAATGTTTTTCAAATTGCAAAAATAATTTCCAAATGTTTTTACCATATTTCATTCCCATTAGTAAAGTATCCGAGGTCCTACCCATAGCAAACATTAGATGGAGCTCAGAGAGTCTGGTGGAAGAGTTAGGGGAAGAATTAAGGGACCCGAAGATGATAGGGAGTCCACAGGAGGACCAATAAAGGCAACTAACCTTGACCCTTGGTAACTCCCAGGGATTGAACCACCAATAAAAGTGCAAGCATGGTCCCAGACCTAGGTCCCCCACATGTGGGTAGCAGACATGCAACTTGGTCTTCATGCAGGTCCTAGAACTGGAGTGACTTGATGTGTCAAGGTGGGGGGGATACCCTAGGGGAGAAAGGGAGGGGGTTTTGAGGGAAGGATCTGTGTCAGGGAGTACTGGAAGGAGAGAGGATACTGGAAGGAGAGGGAGGGGCTAATATTGGAACATAATGTGAATAAATAAATACATACATACATGTTTAATAAAATAGAGGTCCTGTTGTTTCATATCTGTGATGGCTTGAATGTGAAGGGCCCCTATAGTCTCTTATATTTGAATGCTTATTCTTCCATTGGTGGAGCTCTTAGGAAGGATTAGGAGGCGGAGCCTTTTTAGTGGAAGTGTGTCACTAGATTGGCTTTGAGGCTTCAAAGCACACAACATTCCCTGTTAGCCCTCTTTGACCTCCTACTTGAAGATAAGATGTAAGCTCTCAGTTACTGGCCTAGTTCCATGACTGCCTATCTGCTTCCATATTCCTCTCCAAGATAGTCATGGATTCTAACCATCTGAAACATTAAGACTCAAATTCATCTTATGCTTACACAGCAAACACTTTGCCAATTAAGCCATCTTTCTAGCCTCTAAGATTGTTCATTGTATTTATATTTACTTTTCTTGTATCTAAAAATTTTAGTTTAATATAGTATATTTAACTGCTTACTTAGGTATGATTTTGGTACACTACATTTTCTAATAATGATCTCAGAAACGTTTCCAGTGCTATGTGTACTTCTAGACATTGCTGCTCCTATCAGGAGCTGCAGAGATTTCTTTCCCTTAAGATTGGGTGATTCTTTGTATCCGCTTCAGTGAACAAAATGAGCCAAAACAATGCATGGCTTCTGGAAGCTGAGCTAGTCCACTGGTATTTCTCACAAGACAATCATCCTGGAGCCAGCTGTCATCTTAAGGGAGGTCTGAACTCTCAAGCATTTCTTATACGTATTCTAGCCAACAGCTAACAGTCAGACTTAACCAGAATTGGGATTTTGGAATGTACCAATGATTCAATTTCTTTACATAACATGGATGGGAGCAGAGATAATGTCCACAGATATACTGGCTCAAATATTCACATTAGGAGCCAATTAACTGTCATTCATGCAATACATAATTTAACAATAATAATCCATGCCTTGTATCTCTTCTGAATACCCTCCCTTCTTATTTTTAATTAAAGGGATTAGGTAGTGGCAAGCAACATATTAAAAACTACATTTTATGAAGTTTGTACTCGTATAATTTTGTAAGTTTAGGGTATGCTTACACTATGACCACCATCGGAATAGTAGGTCCCTTGAGTTTATCCGTAACTTCATCCATTTCCTCCTGCTCCTTTGTGATCTATGTGCTCTCCACACCCTGTCCTGTCCAGGGTTCCAACTGTTCTGCCTTCAGGGAATACCACTGTTTTCTGTAATATATATTTGCTGAATTTACTAAACATTTATATTAATTGGGTAATGCATTGTTTACACCAAGAGAGAATGTCTGGTTTCTTTCATTCAGCATTAATTTTTGGAATTTCTTCTATAATGTAGTATTTATTAATAGACTATTCCTTCTCATTCTGGATGATATTCCATTGTATGGCTACGGTGACATTTTCTTTCTCATTCACCTCTCGATTCGTGTTCCAATTATTTCTTGTTTTTATTTATGATAGGTTTTTATTTACGATAGAAGGTTTTTATTTACTATAAAAGGTTGCGTTTTTCTTATAAGTATCTAAACTCATTTCTTTCATGTGAATATCTATTAATGAAACAGCTGAGCTATAAGGGAGATATGTGTTTCATATTTCAAGAAAGTACATACTTTTAAAACATATTCATTACCCATCCATATTCCAACAATACACGAGAGGCACATCCTCCATATCAGCACTAGTCCTTGGTTGGTTTACGTTTTTCATTCTAGCAGCTGTGTAGCGATATCTCATCTGGATCATTTCACAATTTTTATTCATTCTTTTGTACAAGTATATGTGTGTGCGTGCGTGCGTGTGTGTGTGTGTGTGTGTGTGTGTGTGTGTGTGTGCGTGTGTGTGTTTGTGTGTACATATATAGGTATGTATGGTATGTATACAGGTGTATGTGAAGACTGGAGGACAACCTTGGTTGTTGTTCCCTGGGTGTCATTCATCTTGATTTTGAGACAAGGTATCCCACTTGACCTAGTACTCTTTGATTGGGCCAGGTTGACTGGCAAGCAAGGCTTCCACATCCGTCTATCTTTGCCTTCCTGGCAGTGGGATGTTAAGCATGCAGCATCATATCTCCCTTTTATGGGTTCTGGTCTTTGAGCTCAGAATTTTGAAATTTGCTTTAGTAGCAAACATTTACCAATTAAGCTATCTTCCTAGCCCACTTTTTGTTAGAGTTAACACATATTTAACTGTACAAATTAAAGGTTTTCTTTTTATTGAAAAAGATTATTCTCTCATACAATACATCCTGATCACAGTTTTCTCTCCCTTCATTTTTTCCAGCTCCTCATCATTTCCTTTCTCCCCTATATCCACTCCCCTCCCTTTCCCTTCAAAACAGCAGCAGAACTCTAAGAGACAACAACCAAATACAACAAATCATGATACAATAAGACAAAGCAAAAACCCTCCTATTGAGGCTGGCCAAGCAACCCAATAGTATGCAAAGAATCCCAGGGGCAGGCAAAAAAGGCAGAGACACACCCTTTCCCACTGTTAGGAATCCTACAAAAACATCAAGCTAACAGCCATAATATACACAGAGGACAAAGGGAAGAACTCCGCGGCGCCTGTGCTTACCATTTCAGTCTCTGTGAGCCCATATGACACCTGCTTAATTGATAAGTGGGTCATGTTCTTCTGATGTCTGCCATCTCCTCTGACTTCTACAATCTTTCCTTTCCAAGGGGTTCTCCAAGTCCTGAGAGGAGGGGCCCAATGGAGACCACCAATTTAGATTCTCTCTCCCTCTCTCTGCACAATATCTGGCTGTGGGTCTCTGGATGCTCTTGTGTCTGCTGTCAGAGCTTCTCTCATGAGGACTGGACAAAGCACTGATATATGAGTATAACAGAATATCATTAGGAATCATTTCACTTATCTTCTCCTCCCCCTCCCCCTCCCCCTCCCCCTCCCCCTCCTCTCCTCTCCTTCCTTCCTTCATTTCCTCCTCTTCCTCCCCCTCCCCACTCCTCTCCATCCTCCTTCTTCAGTTATATTTGGTTCTCTTAGACTCTAGGCTATCCAATATCTGGTTCCTGGCCATTCAGGCAGCATAGGGCATGCCTTCCTGCTATGGGCCTCAAGTTATTCCAGATATTCCTTGGCCACTCCCACAAGTTTTATTCTATCATTGCTCCAACACATCTTGCAGACAGGACAGATTGTAGCTCAAAGATTTTATAACTAGGCTGTTGTCCATGTTTCTCATTTGGTAACCTGCGGAGTACTTTTTCAAACTAAAGAGATCAGAACATAGGATTTTTATTGTGACATTTGTATCTGAGCATAGTTTGTGTCAAGACAATATTTACTCATTAATCGACCTTTCTTGTTTCCTTATTTCTACCCCTGTCTTGCTATACTCTAAACTGTCATCCTTTTTACATCTATGCCCTGTTTTTCACTTGACATTGACATGAATTCCCAAGCTATTTAACAATGTGAACCATTTGTAGATTCCCTCTTTTGTTTATTTTTCCGTATGTCTGTAGATATAAGAAAATAGGATGTTCACTTTCTTATTATTGGTTGTGAGAGTTTTGGCATCATTACTTTCACTTTGTAAACCTGAATTTGGGAGAAATTTAGAGTCCTCCGCTTACTGTCCTACAAATACAACACCCTCAAGATAATATTACTATGAGACACAGTTGTTTTCTTAGCCAACGTTAAGATTTTTTCCTTTTATAGATGAATCTTGATTACCTTTTTTCACATGTGGATATGATCAATACGCTTAGCCCTGGCCTTTTGTTTTCATATTTTATATAATGTATATTCTGAATGTTTGCTCTCTCATGGACTCATCTTTCTCATCTCCTATCTCTTTTTTTTTCTTTCCTGCTAGAAATCTTCAAGTTCATGAATATGTATCAAGGTAAAATAAGGCCATGAAGTAGAAAAAGAAAGGGGAAGAGTATTTGGCAGCATTAGGAAGGTTGAGAATCACTGTTGCAGCAACACTAGGCTCAAAGATTGAGTCACTGACTACTCTTGGTCCAGAATGGTCAGGCTTTAGGACTGCCCATGAGTGTAGAGCTTAGATGTGAGAGATGAGCCTGCTGTTTCTGATTACCTAGGAATTCTTTCCTTTTGTTCTGGTTTGTACTTTGTTTACCTACTGTTGACTGTATGTAAAATAGTTATACATCAACAATAAGAAGAACAGCCAGCTATTGGATGGAACACAGGGTCCCCAATGGAGGAGCTAGAGAAAGTACCCAAGGAGTTGTAGGGGGCTGCAACCCTGTAGGTGGAACAACAATGTGAACTAACCAGTACCCCCTGAGCTCGTGTCTCTAGTTGCATATGTAGCAGAAGATGGCCTAATCGGCCATCACTGGGAAGAGAGGCCCCTT
>NC_034607.1:42113032-42118782 GCF_900095145.1 Mus pahari
AGAGGCCCCTTGGTCTTGCAAACTTTATATGACCCAGCACAAGGGAAGGCCTGGGCCAATTAGTGGGAGTGGGTGGGTAGGGGAGTGGGGGGGTGTATAGGGAACTTTCAGGATAGCATTTGAAATGTAAATAAAGAAAATAATAATAAAAAAAAGAAAAAAAAGAATAGCTGTAGTAATGCACTAGTATAGAAATAGTCTGATATAGAAAATCACTATAGCTAGACTGAGAAAACTTTTATTTCTGCTTCATTTGTTTGGAGTGAGAGGCATTTTATGTTTTAGCTGATCCTTAATTTACCCTCCCAAAATATACTCCCTTCTAGCTGCATTATTTTGGCACTAAGTTGAGCATGTTTTGTGTCCTGCTCTTATGGTAAGTGACTATGTGGGACTCAAGAGAGAGGAAATACTTCAATGTTTCTAAGCAAATTTCTAAAATAGTTAATCATTAAATTTCATGGATTTTGGTTTTGGTTCTGCACTCCTCTTCAATACTCTTTTGCCCCTCGTGCTGGCTCCTAATGATTTCAAGCTTCAGCATTGCAGCACAGCAGTGAGGGGCAGGACAGAGGTTTGTCTTCTAAAGTGATTTTCTGACCTTCCACAGCCCCAAACTGTTTTTTTTTTTCGTTTATTGGAGCAGCTGATCTCTGTCAACCATTAGATTAATGTAATTAAAGCAATTCATGCTTGATGGCTTATAACCATTTATTGCTATTATTATTTTTTAACAGGATGCCTGAACTGCTAACTGGGAAATTTTAAACAGTTGATGAAAATAGAAAGGGTCCCCAAATAAAATATCAGGCCATCTCAGGGTTTAGTTCTACATGGCTGAGCTAATACTTGGGTTAGACCTGTGGCCTCTTAATATATACTCCCTCGTGGTGTGATGACCAGCAACCATAATTTTTTGTTGCTACTTCATAACAGAATAGTGTTCTGATAAGCAGGATATAGGATGCAACCTCCAAAAGGTTGAAACCAGTAAGAGAATAACCACTGGACTATAGTCACTGTATCTTATTCAAATAGTATTTTCTATGCTTCCAGAAAGTGTCACAATGCAAAAGCTGATTCTAGGACATGTTTGCTGACCGGTCCATTCACTCTCTCCCTTTCCTTACTTTCGTTGTAGAACTTGGATGTGATATGTGTTAGAGGTAGTGTGCCTAGTTGGAATTTTATATGTTCTAGAGTTCTTTGTAGATATATTATAGGCAATCGTCTTAGTTGTAGCCACTACAATATACACAAAAATTCTCAAGGAAGACTTTAAAAGAGAGGCTGCATTCTCCTCTTTCTTTGACTCATTTCTTGTGAATCACACATGGTAGCTGGAAATTCTCAGAAGACAAAAAATTAAGTGGCACAGTCTTTTTTTTTTTTTTAACTCTACTTTTTAAAAAAATTGGTAGCCGGAAGTGGTGGCGCACACCTTTAATCCCAGCACTCGGGAGGCAGAGGCAGGCGGATTTCTGAGTTTGAGGCCAGCCTGGTCTACAGAGTGAGTTCCAGGACAGCCAAGGCTATACAGAGAAACCCTGTCTCAGAAAAAAACAAACAACAAAAATATTGGTTATTTTATTTATGTACATTTCAAATGTTGTTCCCCTTTTTGGTTTCTCCTCCTCAACCCCCTTATCCCATTCTTCCTGCCCCTGCCTATATGAGGATGTGCCTCTACTAACCCACCCACTCCTGCCTCACTGTCTTAGCATCCCCCTACTCTGGGCTATCAAGCCTCCACAGGACCAAGGGCCTCCCCTCCTATTGATGACAGATAAGGCCATCCTCTGCTACATATTCAGCTGGAGCCATGGGTCCCTTCATGTGTATTCTTTGGTTGGTGGTTTAGTTCTTGGGAGCTCTGGGCACGGGCAGGGGGGGTCTGGCTAATTGATATTGCTGTTCTTCCTATGGGGTTGCAATCCCCTTCAGCTCCTTCAGTCCTTTCCCTAATTCTTCCATTGGTTTTCCCACACTCAGTCTGATGGTTGGCCTCGAGCATTGGCATCTGTATTGGTCAGGCTCTGGCAGAGACTCTCAGGGGACAGCTATATGAGTGCCATGGTCCTTCATGGCAGAGCAAAACCAAAACACCAGACTTGATCATCCTAACTATGCACAACCTTTTCTTGACAGAGGAATAACTCATCTGTAGGTCCCTCATTCCTCACAGTCAAATCTATTGGTATAATAATCCCTCAGCTGTCCATGTAAGGAGACACAGTGCATGTCACTTACAAAAGACACATTCCCATGTCTTTTGTAAGTAAATATTGCTCTAAGATTCTGCATTATTTAGAATTGCATGATGTTTCAACTTGAGGCTGCTTATTCCATTACAAAGTTAATTATTGAAGCCTGAAGACATTAGCAGTCATGTGCAGTTCCTGTCTAACTTCAGCTTGAATTCGATGATAGACTCTTCCTGCATTGCTTCTCTATTTTCACATGCATTCTTGATGGTTATCTCTCCATCAGTGAGACAAGTACCTCAAATAAGGAGCTTGTAAAAGGAATGTGAACTTCCACGAAGGGATGTTTAGGTTATAATCACCTTCCCTAGACTTCTAGGAAGTGAGGGGCTGCTGGCAGCAAATACTTTCCTTTGCTCTTTGCCTAGAACAGTCTCTCTATTCTTCCTCTTTATTCCCAAGTCCCATAGGGAGACACAGGACACATGAATGCTGCTCTCACGGTGGATATATGAGGAAGGCTAAACTATAAAAAAACCTTCAGTCCCATTATAAGCCATCTAAAGAACCTGTTGAAGCTCCCTTCTGGGGTATAGGAGCAACCGAGGGAACACCAACACTTAGCTGTACTGATCTGTGCCCTAAAACAGTCTCCAGGGAAGGGAGAGAAGCATACTTAGTATTCTGAAAGGTTTCACAAAGGGAAGCATTTTTTATCTATACTATCGTGGAATGTTTGCTCACAGCCAGACTTGGGGCGATACGAGAGATTCACCAAGAGTTGCCTTCCAGGGCATATTCAGTTTCCTTACACTGAGAAGTATGTTCTTATTTTTTTAACTTATGAGGAATTCAAGGATCTGTTGAACATATTCCTTTGTCTAATTGAAGTTTTATACAATGTATGACTTTAACTGAAAATTCTCTATCCACTCAAATTTTATATGTGCAGATTTTATGGGTAGGCGTACACATAGATGATCCCATTCAAAGGTTGTCTCTTCATATGCAGGAGCTGGCATTCCTTCTGTCTCTTCAGGTGAAGAAAAAGCATTCTGCTTCTTGCACTTATAAGTTCAAATTTGGTATGAGAGATAACATTCAGACTTGGAGTTCAGAGCATTTGCCTTAAAGCAACAATTAGTGGGACAAATTTAAAGTGTTCCTTACCTAGGGCATGGTGACAGGTTTATGGAGTATGCAGAAAAAACAAAGGTATATACAGGGTTTAAAAAAAGTTATCAGTAGTTGTAAATGACCCCCAGGGTAAACCCATTCCCTAAATACAGATCTAACCCGGCATATACACCATAGATAGGGTAGTATAAGGACTCATATGTATTTCTCATAGTTACTAAGGGCTGGTGTGTCTGAGACCAGGATGCCACTTGTTTGATTTCCCCAGCAGCTCCTATTTCCTGGTGTTCTGCTCTATCTACATGTGTCACACAGAGGGATATTCTCTTTTGTGTCTTTCTCTTTTAGAACACTAGTCCCTGCAGACACACAGCCAATCAGAGCCTCTACTCTGCCTAGGCTCATTGTTCACCGCCTAGTGGCAGCCTTCTGAGATAAAGAACTCATCCACTTACTACACACAAGTGTGGTCCCCCACTCCAAGAGCCTAAACCAGACAACAGAACTTCTACTTCCAGCTCCCTGAATCAGAATCTGTTTTTAACCATGTCTTGTGATGGTGGAATGACTCAGACAACACATTAAAATTTAAGAGGTTCTGTTCTTCAGGAAATAAGTTTACCCCATAGCAATGATTCTCTGTGAATATGGTGCCTCTAGTCCTGTCTAGAGTTCTGGAAAATTACTTAACTTCCATTTCTAACCCACTGACCCATCAGCAATACATGGGCCAAAATCAGCTTTTTAAAAACAATCCAAATATGACTCTGATATACACTGCTAGTTCCAAATGCTTGCTCCTAGGGCTTGCCTGGCAATTCGGAGCCTTTGGGATGATAAAATCCACATCAGATCATCTCAAATCTGAGTTTTGCTTTGTGGTATGACAGTCCAAAATTCAGAACAGACAATTTCATTACCTTGTGTAGCCTTTGTTCTTTTCAGCCTCTGTGTCCTGGTTGTCACACTGTGAGAGCTCAAAGAAGCCAGACAGTTTTCATCTCTGTCCCCTTGTCCTCAGGGAATGGTTGATTTATTCCCAAGTTCCCTTGCCTTTTTAATTTTTTTTTAACGTTGAAGGCTGTTCTTGTGTAGGTCAGCCAATTCATAATTCACTCCAAGCCTGGGCAAAGGACTCTAAGGTGCTCATTTTCTTCTAGACTTGAGAGGTAGTTTATTAAAACTTCAGAGCTGTCAGCCTTCACTGTAACTGTGGTCTCCATGAATATTGGGAAATAATGATGCTTTGGAAAAGGACAATGTAGGCATGAATCCTTAACTATAGCATTTAGTGGGTTTTGTGTTAAAGTAACATTCGAGATATTCTGTTGTCAAGATATTTAAATCAGACATGTATGGGGCAAGTTACTGGAGGCATATTGTTTTATAGTCGATGTGAGCACAAATCACAGCTCTTGTTTAGACAGGACCTTAGGGATAGATCAACAAACCCTTCCTAGGAGAGTTCCTAATCAGCAAAATGTTCGTAGATGTTTGTTGAATTGTCTGTGGATAAACCATCCTTTGAAATTTTTTCTGAATCCAAAAAGAGAAAATGGAAATGGGACTGTGTGACTAGATTCTGTTGGTGGCTGGAGTCTATGGGAATTCCTTTTACTTAGTTTGAGGTCTTTTCGATCATCAAAACTGCAGTCACCCAGAAGGAAATCCTCCTGCTGGCTGTCAATCAACATAAACATACAGCACTACTTCCAAAATGATGATGGCACATTTCCCCCTCTCAGTTTGGATTTGGTATCTTGGAGCAAGACATCTGTCAATTTCTGTGCATGTGGTGATATCATACCAACACACTGTCACCCAAACCCTTCCTGTGATGGCTATTCGTAGTTAGTTGTCACCTTGACTACGTCTGGAACTAACTAAAACCCACGATTGAGGGCACATGTATAAGGGATTTTTGTTTAATTGAAAGTGAAAGATTTAATTCTAACCTGGATCTTTGAGGTAGGAAGACACACCTTAATCCCACACCTTGTGTTGGAATACATATCTTCAGTCCAGATGTTTTGAGCTGGTAAACCCATTTCTCATCTGGGCCATGATGCTGCTGGAAGACTGTATAAGGACATTGCACATGGAAGCTTTTGCTCTTAGCCTACTTGCTCTCACCTCACTAGCAAGTTTGTTCCTTCACTGACATTAGAGCCTACTTATTCAGATTTCCAGTTCATATTGAAGACCAGCTGAGATATGTGGCCTGAAAAACAGGACTGATTCTTGAACTTTCCACTTGTAGTTAGCCATTGTTGAATTTGCTAGACCACAACCAGTAAGGTATTCTAATACCTCCTCTATCTATCTATCTATCTATCTATCTATCTATCTATCTATCTATCTATCTATCTGTCTGTCTGTCTGTCTGTCTGTCTGTCTGTCTGTCTGTCT
>NC_034607.1:42118797-42127085 GCF_900095145.1 Mus pahari
ATCTATCTATCTATCTATCTGTCTGTCTGTCTGTCTGTCTGTCTGTCTGTCTGTCTGTCTGTCTGTCTGTCTGTCTGTCTGTCTGTCTGTCTCTGTCTCTGTCTCTCTCTGTCTCTCTGTCTCTGTCTCTGTCTCTCTCTCTCTCTCTCTCTCTCTCTCTCTCTCTCTCTCTCCCTCTCTCTCTCTCTCATCTATCTGTCTATCGATCTATCCAGGCTTCCAGTCTTTTCCTTGTTGCTATCCTCCTTGTTCTGTCTGTCACTTTCTCTCTCCAAAATCCCCCCTCTGATCATAGTTTAGAAGCCTTTTGTTTTAGTCTGGAAAATGTTCTAAGTCAATACTTAAGAGTAAATGTTTCTTCCTCAAAGAAGGCAGCCTATTGAAAAATGATTGAATATGCATATGGAGACCATCTTGCTAGCAAAGGAAAACTTTGAAAATAAGAAGTATCATTCTTGGGAGACCATGCATTGAGAACTTTATAACAAAGGTGACAACTGTGGTTGACAAATTAGGAAATAACTTTCCATGTATAATACACAAAAGAAAACATAAAGTAGTTGAGGGAGCAGTTTTCTTTGGCATTAACTTGATCCATGTGTTAGCATTTAGCCAAACCTTTTCAGGTTATCAGGCTAAACTAAGTGGAAAAATAAAGGAATATGTGTAGATGAAGATTCAAACTTTATCATTGAGGCGAAGGCTATGGCCCCACCACCATGAAACATTTCCACAGGCGTTAACTGCACAGAGTGTCTTGTCAAATGTGATAATTTTTTTTCATGAAGAATCACCTAGATTTTCTGAAACAGAGATTCAGCAAATTATACACAGAACAATATACTGATATGATTATATACCAATCATATATGGTGATCATCTTGCTCCAGCCTCATGGGCTGTGATTACATCATATTTTAGTATTTTCTATCAAGAGGTAGACTGACCCAATTTCAAAGACATGCCTGCTCACTCCTGATGTATGCATTACATGGCAAGATTTTAAAAACTTGAGAAATTTCCAGCTTCATTTTGATTCTTGTAGCAGTCTGGAGTCTGGAAGGGATGGTAGTTTTTGTTCATTTGTTTTTGGGTTGTTTTGCTGTTGTTGTTTTTTAGTTTAGTTTTGTTTTGTAGGCTTTGTAGATTCCCTAGAGCAATCTTGGAAAAACTACTTATTGACCACTTTGTACCATGAAACCTGACAATGGCCAGATTGAATAGCTCCAATTTTATAGAACAAGATCCCCCAAATATAAATTAGAACTACTTGATAAATATTATTCTGATTCCTCTTTTTGATTCTTAATCCCTATCCCACAACTAGAGACTTTTTAGGGTTATGCATTACAGAGTGGTTGGGTAGAAGTGCCCAGGAAGAGGGTAGCAGTGGAGCAGAGGATTCGATGATCTCTAGTTTGACTAACTCCTCATCTCATATGGGAGAATTGGAAGAAGCTAGGGTAAGGTTCGGAAGAGGGAGCATCTTTCTGTTTATCACAACATCCCCAATGGAGATGGAGTGTTTGGCAAATGATTCTTTGTAAAGATGTGTCGATTAAATGACTAATTGGAAGGTCCCCTGGGACATATAAGTAAAAGCTCTCAGGAGAGAAACTGGATGACTAGGGCTTGCATTCCTCTTTCCTGCCAGCGTGTAGGGTGTAGAAGACATCGCCTCCTGTAGCTGTGTCACCTGTGTGGTGTCTGCTCTCAAATGTGCTATAGAACATTTCTTTGAATTGCTGGGTGCCCATGGAGACCCGGTTCAGTGGGAGTAGCAAAAGAGATAGCCTACTTGGGCTTTCCTTTCCTTTCATGCTTTCTTTTTATATGATGCTTTTGCGATTTCTCACACTGGCCTTCTTATATAATGACATCCTCCCATCAATGTACAGCAGGTACAAGATCTATGAAAAAAAGAAAGGTGCATAGAGCTGATGAGTCTGCCTCCACTAGCTTTCATTTTATGATTTTTCTTTTATGGATACCGACAGGGTTTCAATCTTTCAAAGGAGAGATTAAAATTAAGATTCTAACTGGATGGAGCCACAGTGGAGGTCACGGGCTGTCTTTCTTGTGCTGCCACTTAGCAATTATTGAACACAGTGACCACATACCAACAAAAATAACATTGTGGAAACAGTGAGAAATATTAAAGCAGATTCTTCGCGGTAAAGATAAGAATCATGGCTGTAGAAGTCTCCCTATACAAGTGGCAGAATCTCTTTAATTAGAGCATTAAGAGAGCCAAGAAACAATTAATTGAGAGTGACTGAATTCATTAGCTGTGAGTAAACGGAAATAGTATATAATGAATGTAAGCTGACATTTGTATCAAGAACTGTTCCTATATTAGGATGTGACTTAAACTTACCTTGTATTGCTGTCGTTATTTTCCTCTGTTTATCATTTGGTAAGAATTCACAGCTCTTTCTATCCTCTCAGATTATTTCAGAGAGCATGGGTGCTGGATTACTTTCACAGACCTATGGGGATAATATCTTAAGTCTCATGCCAAGCCATTCCTGATTAAGATAGGTTATTGCTTACTTCAAGATCCTTGCTTTTATTTTCTGTTTAAACAGAAGCTCATTTGTTATTCTGTTTGACTTTCAGAATAGCCTGTATTCATTAACTTCTACTACTATGCTTACTGTTGTTTGATTTAACCGACATGAGCCATTCTCAGCTATTGTATTGTCCATTACTATGGCTTCACTTATATGCAGATTTCCCCCTCAAAGAGCTTCAAAAGCTGCCCTTTCAAATGTCTACAAGGATTATTTACAGGCCACTCAAATAATGAAAATCAGAATATTTTCTTCTCATTCCACCCCCAAATCCTTATATGGGCACTTAATGATTTGCAACTTGGTAAATCGCTTAACATTTTTTCTCACCTTTTCATCTGTGAAAGAAGATGACATTAAGATATATTTCAAATAGTTGATTAGAGGTGAATTAGTGATTATATGCTTCTTCTCGCAGTAAATGTTGTGTGAGATCAATTATTGTTATTTTAAAAGATGTTATCTCCTCGACTTTCCCTGGCTTTGTGAAAGTGACAATCACCCTGAGGCTTCAGCAAGACCCTTGGGGCCATCCTTGCTTCAGGCTTTACTATCTCTACCTGCAACCAAATACCCAAGCTTGTGTTCTCTGCTTTCCACATAACTCTTGAGTAGCATCATCCCTTTAATAGCAGTGACACCAATGTTTTCCTGTGTTACAGTAGATTTCTCATTTGAAGTTTTACTGCTCACAGTACCTTCTTCCTTCTTATTTTCCATAGCAAATACATGTGGGATATTTAAAACTAAGTGGTTGCAGTGCCTGACTGAGAGCATCGTATTCTGACCTTTGTGATGAAGGCCCATGGGGGCCTGAATGGCTTGGATCTTCTTTCCTTTTAAGCCCAAACTCTGCTTATGTTCTATTTTTCACCCACATGCTTTAACTGGTGCTATTTATCATGCTTCCTCTGAAACACTTTTGTCCCTACTGTTCATTTCTCCCATTGCAAACACAATGCTTTTTTCTTATATAACAAACTTCTGCTTTCTGTAAGAAGACTTTCAAGCTTCCATGGAGAATGTCTATGGATAACATGCCTTTGGGTTTCTGAATAGCCATATCTCCTGCCGGACAGTTAACTGAATTACTCTATGCTTATTTATTTTTTACCTCAAGGGCACGTTCATGATGATTTACATATGGTAGATCATATGCACCGTGTTAGAGACCATAACTAATTTGTTATTTAGAAATACAAGTCTTGAATGTTTTTGTTTTCATTTTAAGACAGGCTCTATATATGTAATCCTGACTGTCCTGGAACCTGATTTGTTGACCAGGTTATCTTTGACCTGCTGGGCATGGTGGCGCACTCCTTTAACCCCAGCACTTGGGAGGCAGAAGCAGGAGGGTTTCTGAGTTCGAGGCCAGTTTGGTCTACAGAGTGAGTTCCAGTTCAGCCAGGGCTATACAGAGAAACCCTGTCTCGAAAAACCAAAAAAAAAAAAAAAAAAAAAAACCTTTGAACTCTTGAGTGTTTTTGGTCATAAAAAGTTGTCACATTCTAATTAAAAAGTCATGCATTAAACAGAAAAAAAAAGAAAAAAAAAGAAATCCTAGTCTTTCAAATACTTACTCCAGGTACGGAAAATGACTTAATATATGCAGGCTTCTGATTCCTATTTGTCACTAGAAAGAATAATGTAAACACAAATGAATTGCCAAGCACTGGTTGTGAGAAACAGAACAAAATAACAATTATGACTCCACAATTAGACTTTATGATCTTTGAATATAATGACTTTCTCTTGTTAAGAAGATGTTGTCACTCAATAAATACTTGTTGTATTGAATTACATCTCTTAGATTACAAAGAAAGATCAAGAAATTATTTTTGTCTTACACTCTTATAATAGCTTCATAGTATATTATTGTTTGATAAATGAGTCACTGAAGTCCAAAAACATTTGAGACTTTCTATAGGTCATGAAGAATAGCACAGAAATGAATCTCTGTCCATTCTATTGTTTTTCTATCAATCTTGGTTGATGACTAACCGAATCTCTATATTTCTTCGATGTTAATTGGCATAATGACAGAAATTCCTTTCAATTAGTAACTGTGAAGACTAGAATGAAGTTATAATCCGCAGTGTGTTCACTTTCTTCTAGGATATTTTTCAAGTTGTGTTTGATGGCACCCCCATCAGGATCCCAACTGGCAAGAAGTTTGGACTTACCAATAATATTCAGCAAAGCTCTGCATTTATTCATTTCCTTGGATTTGTGGAGTCCTTTCTTTAATAAAAAAGTGTACTACCAAACTACATGGGGAAGCACGGCTCCAGGGAGTACACATAAGAATTCTATTTGCTATCTAAAAACCATATTTTGTTGAGCCTAAGACAAGATTTGCTTTTTTCTTTCTGTCACTGGTCAGCTGTTCTAATACTATGAACTGTGAAAGAGAGCAATACATCAGAATCCGAAAGCATTTTGTTAGCCAGATTAAAGAAAATAGAATATGTCTTAAGTATTCTCTTTCATTTAAAAAAAAAAAATGCAGTGGTAGGGAAATTGGAAACTGCTTCTTTTTGTTTGTCCTTCCATTCTCTGGGCTAGGTTAATGACATATGCAGCTGTTAAGTTAAATGAGAATAACTAGTGAAGGTGCTGAGGCTCGACCTGTAATTGTACACTAAAGTTAGTTGCAATTTGCCTAGAGGTAGGTGTTGATAGTCGTAATGATTTTTGGAAAGCACCGAAAAAGAAGTTGCTTGAAGAAATCTTTTTAATGTTCTCAGATTTCTTTCTTGCTACTTGTGCAATGGGGAAACAGATGTGGGAAACATATATTGTACAGATTTATAATTGCACTTCATGGTTTACCAAATGCTTACAAATTCTCCTGCTTCTGAAAGAGATTAGCTCCATGTAGCTCCAAACTTTTGCTACTTTAGAGATTCTTTTGAGCATGCTCTGAAAGCTTCTTTGACTTGAAATTGACATGTTCAATCATCTTAGCTAAGTAGTGGTTTGACTTGGAAGTTGCTTTCTTAGAGGTCACTTAAATTGTGACTCTATTGACAAATACTCTGCTCACAAATAACATGAATATACATAAGATGTCTTTCAGAAGACATACTGATTCTGCTATCTTTTTGTTTGTTTATTCGTTTGTTTTTTTTTTGTTTTTTTGTTTTTTTTTGTTTTGTTTTGAGACTGGGTTTCTCTGTATAGCCCTGGCTGTCCTGGAACTCACTCTGTATACCAGGCTGGCCTCGAACTCAGAAATCTGCCTGCCTCTGCCTCCCAAGTGGTGGGATTAAAGACGTGTGCCACCATGCCTAGCCCATTCTGCTATCTTTTGAGTAACCCAAACTTTCATAACTGGAGCTCATACAATTATAAAAAAAATGTTCCATGTAGTTCTATCATTTCCTTCAAAGAATTCCACAAGTCTGAGAAAATGATCTGGAACTGAAGGAATATGCTTTCAGATTGTTCACAGGGAATCCAAAGAAGGTTGAATTACTGCTACAGTCACTAGACTGGGGAACAAATGCTAGCAGTGTCAGATGGACATCGAAATGCTTCTGGGTTGGAATTTTTCTCCTTTATCAACATTATTTGGAGGCTATTATGAAGTGCACTCTGAAGGAGCTGAAACAATTTCATGTGGGTTACTTTAAAATAAAAAGAGTAAGTGTGAGAAATTGCTTTTGTATAGGGGAAGGTGGCTATTTGGGATCACTCAGATACTTTCTTGAACACATTTGTAGTTATGAAAGGGGAGTCTCAAAGAAATAACAATGCCTAATATTAATCAACCTCCTTCCTCTAGACTTCGGTGAGGAGTCTATATAGAGTTTTATGTCCTCTCACGGCAGAACCTAGCTCAAGAAATGAGTATTATGAAATTTATTGAAGATTTTCTGTAAAAATGGTGTTCATTGTGAGGCTGGAGAGGTGGTTAGATGGTTCAGCAATGAAGACACTCACTCTTGAAGAGTACCTGGGCTTCTTTCCTTGCACTCTATGGTGACTCACAACCCTCTACAGTTCCAGTTCCAGGGAATCTGACCCTTCATCTGATCTCCACTTGTGTGTGTGTGTGTGTGTGTGTGTGTGTGTGTGTGTGTGTGTGAATAAATATTAGAGGGTTTAGACTTATGTAGAATCACACCTTCCTCTTAGAGGTGGAACTAGCATGGTACCGAAATAATAAGTTTGAATATAGTAATTGTGACTCTTGCATCCCTGTTATATATTTACCTAGCCCGTGAACTCCCCTTTAGGGTTGCTGCTGTGTTTACACTGGTTTGATAGAATGGCCTGCCTCAGAAGGTTCTTGGAAGAAACATGTTCTGTAGAGGAACTGTCTTAGGGAGCAGCAGGTGATTTCTTGCCATGACCTGCAGGGATCATCAGTGGGAACCTAGGGAAGAGAGAGTGGAGGGACAAGAAACATGAAGAATGAGGACAAGACAATTGGACTGATCAAGCTCGAAAGAAATGTTATTGTGGGATGGCAGTATAAGAAAGAGGAGGCTTCAAGGGCGGGGGGAAGAGCCCGGGGGTTCTCCGAAGGTCAGGTGGCAATCTTCAGCTCCTGGAACCAACGGTCACAGTGTCCTCTCCACTCACAAGCATTCTTACACTACGACCACGAATGTTCTCTCAGGGCTGCTTACGTAAGCTGGAAATTTTCCACAAAGCCATGGCTGAGGCCATGGCTCCTGGCAGTTTCTGACAGAGCTTGAATTTGCGTCAAGGGCCAAGAGTAAGGAGGATGTCACAGGCTGAGAACCTCTGAAAAATCAGACGTAGTTCTTAACTTGCTGAGTGATAAAAATTGCCCAGTTTAGATAGTTTCCTTTTTATAAATTTGAGAAATAATAACATTGCAAAATTAGCTCTTAGAAATCATTTGTTAAAACACATATTTTAGTATGTGAAATATTACAAATGAAAATCTTAATTTAAAAATAGAGTATATAAAAGTAATAATTGGAGGAGGAGATAGCTCAGTGGGACAACCTGACCTTGATCCTCAGGACTTACCTGGTCTAAGAAGAGAAACAACTGTTACAAGTTATTCTTTCACCTCCACATTTGAACCACAGATTATGCACTTGCAATTCATAATACAAATGACATAAAATAATGAAAACAAGAATTAAAAAAAGTTGAAGGGTCAGAATTGAAGGAACTACTCAAATATATCAATCTAAACAATTATTAAAATGTTTATTATAATAAAAATGGAAATATATATACTAAAAAGATTAGCAAAATAAAGTACAGAATAAGAAACATAGCCATAGATATCAAAATGATGTAGTAGACCAATTTGATAATGTAGGGAAATAGTTGTCCTAACTAATTAAGCAAAAATTTAAATTATGAAACAGTACTTCATGAAATATAAAATACATCCTGGAATTCGTAGGTAAATAGTAGGAAAGGTATTCAATAGTAAAATCCTTCAACAATAGAATTTTTAATACACTTTTTTCTAATTTAGTATTTTCTATTGTCAGTTGAAAAGTTTAAATATAAAAGTTGTTTATTGACTCCAAGATAGTATGATCATATTATAAAAATATAAAGAATGGCATAAATAAAAAATATTAAACCAACATATTTTTCCCTCTGTATTCTCCCACTAAATCATCCCACTACTTCAAGAAATTACATTTAAATTTTTACTGTTTTCTGCAATAAATATTAGGTATTGTTCCATACTTATATTTGCAGGTCAAGATTTTC
>NC_034607.1:42127640-42130965 GCF_900095145.1 Mus pahari
TCCTTCCTTCCTTCCTTCCTTCCTTCCTTCCTTTCTTTCTTTCTTTCTTTCTTTCTTTCTTTCTTTCTTTCTTTCTTTCTTTCTTTCTTTCTCTTCCTTCCTTCCTTCCTTCCTTCCTTCCTTTTATCTTTTTTCTTTTCTTCTTTTTTTTGTAAAGGATGAATTCACATATAATTTAACAGTCTTGAGACCATGATTTCATTTTGGGTAAGTTGCTGACAGTCAACTCACTTGGGATGAAATTGTCTTAAAAGATCAATTTTCAAAGTATGCACAAAATAATTGTGAGGGAAGTGATATAAATTAATAGAAATATAAATAAAATGTTCATTAAGCATGTGAAAATGAAAGGTAACACAGGTACAAGTAATTTTTCATTTGCCAGATTTATTAAAATTAATGAACATGTTATATCAAGTTTTGGTAAGCCAAGTGAAGATATAAATGTCCTCAAATCCTGTGGGAGGGAATACAATGGGTGCAATGTGCTATACTTCACACTAGGGGCAGTAAAACCTTGTCTTTACTGTATACTTGGTCTCTCTCAAACCCACAATGATCTTGGATCTTGACTTTACGAAGGAATCCTTTCCCTTAGTACAGAATCAAGAAGATTCTTTGGAGCTAGTTACCTCTTATTTTCACAATCCTCTTCCTTCCTGAGAGTTTTGTTAATGCAGTCAACTCTGCAAGAAAACCAATGCTCTAGTCTCTTCAAGAAACACTGCTTTTGCATGTCAGTTTGTTGCGTTATGTAAGTCTACAATATTTGAATCTTATATTAAACATTTTTTCCATCCTAGGTCTTGGATCAGTTGGGAAACCTCTATTTCAAGCTGTGCTTCAGGGTTTTTTTTCTGCTATGTATGTCCATTCCTAGGTTCCAAAAAGTTAGGTTACTTCTTCAGATGACTAATAGTAGGAGGGCAAGCCAATTATTAACTATTACTGCATATTTATGGGTTGACTAATTTGGTGCCCACTCACATTAGATGGACTAAACCAGGAATCATGGCTAAATCCCAAATCAGTGAGACTGTGGGCAGGACATCACCCTACTGAGGAGCCCCAAGTCATACAGTCAAGAGATAGAACATACATGCGTATACAGTGTACATGTTCAACTTAATAGCGTAAGTGATAGGAAATTATTTTATCTAGTAGAAGAGTGACTTCCTTTAAGAACTGTTTCCTACTTGGTTTCCAAACCCCAAATTCATTGGCATTCCAGTTGTAAGCAATAAAAAAATTACCTGTATTGTTGAGATAGATAAGATTACATTCTTTTTTTTTTTTTTTTTTTTTTTTTTTTTTTTTGCTTGCTAATTGTCTATATAACCTATGCAGCAAACCATTGAAACTGCCATGCCTTTGTCAGACTGGTAATAATTTTCTACTCAAGTCTTAGAGTCACTCCTTACATTGCCATTTTGTATACACTGGTGAACGAACGAACGACTCGAGTGTAATTCCAATCATTAAGTTGTTTGTTTAATTGTTTGTTGGTTTGATTGATTTAGATGAAGCTTTAAGAGCTCAGGTTAACTTCAAGCTTGGTATACAGTTGAGGGTAACCTGAATTCATGATTCTCCTGTCTCTGGTGGCTAGGGTTACTATACTGGGATTATGAGATACTGGAGATCAAATTCAGGACCTTGTGCAAAGCAGACAAGCACACCAAATTTGCCACATTCATGCTCCAACAGCTGGGTACTTTACCAATAAATAATCAGCAAAAAACTCACCAAATTACAGCAACTTTAAAATTGTGTTCCTCCAAGTTACAGGTTTAGTATGTGGCAAAAAAAAAAAAAAAAAAAAATGTTTTTAGAGAGACTGATCACGTTCTAAGTTCTCCAATACACATCTTTTCTATTCTGTGGCCAAAGCATGGTGCACATTTTCCGAAAGCCTATTCTATAACTGCATTAAAAATAAATTAGCCAGAAGGTGTACAATCAGGTTAAATACTGGGTTTTGGAGGACCAACTTTGATCTCCCAGGCAGGAACACATGGCTCTGAGAGTTTATGCTTAAAGATACATTTCCTGTGAGGAAAAACAGTGAATACATGTTTGCCATAAATTCAGCCTGGGCTGTCACCTGACTGCTTCAATGACTTTCTTATTATCTCACAGAATTTTCATCTCTACATGTTAATTTAGGAAGCCTCAAAATCCAGAAGCCTCAGCTGTAACCTCTCACTGACGCAAAATGGCTCTTCTGTATAGATTTCTTATTATTTTTGGCCTGTTCTAGCTACGAATGCAGATTAGGCAAGACTCATCTATCCATCAGTGGAGAGGTCACTGGGCTTGTGAAGTGACACAGATCTTGGGGTCCAGAAGGCTGTGTCCATTCATACTGCCTTAAAATGACATTAATGTGGAAAAGCTTAAGGCAAAAGTTACAGCTGGGGCTGGTGAGATGGCTCAGTGGGTAAGAGCACCCAACTGCTCTTCCAAAGGTCCAGAGTTCAAATCCCAGCAACCACATGGTGGTTCACAACCATCCTTAACAAGACCTGACACCCTCTTCTGGTGTGTCTGAAGACAGCTACAGTGTACTTACATATAATAAATAAATAAGTAAATAAATAAAAAAAAAAGTTACAGCTGGTAATAATTTGCATTTGTAAGTCATCTCGAGATTTCGTTTTTTTAAGAATGAGACTTAGTGAAATAAAGTAAAGAAGAAGAAGAAAAAAAAAAGCTAAATGACCTTTTTTGTTGAGTCCCTCACAAGGTCTGTGCTCTCTGACACGGTTACACTGCAAATCTTTTTGAAGAGAAGCTGACTGACCCTCTTTATTAACATGGAGCAGTGTGGCAGCACCAGGCCCATCTTTGTTTTCCTCAATAGGTATTGTACCTTTAGAACAAAAGAAAATATAGCATAAGAGCTGTCGATTCCAACTTTCATTGCTGTATAACAATAGTAGGGATTAAAATCATCTTCATCTTGTTAATGAAAGAAAATTGTTAGGGAACAAAGATTCTAAATGAGAACGAGACAGCTTTGCCTGTTGTGTAAAACTTGTCCAAAGCAAGAGAAAATGATCTCTTTTTTTTTTCAAATTAAGAAAATGATCATCTTCCACATATAACAATTTTAAATCTTCATGAACCAGAAAAAGTTAATAAACTTATAGTTATACCAGTTGTTCATAGATTGCTCAGATGATATCCGAAATTACAGTGGCCCAAGGTGTTCCCGGCTCTAAATAGTCGCCCTTGGAGAAAGGAACAAGTCACTAATTTCCATCTTTGAGCTTCTGCAGCCTGGAAAAGGCAACATCAAAAAAAAAAAAAAAAAAAAAAAAAA
>NC_034607.1:42131170-42136531 GCF_900095145.1 Mus pahari
TAGGTGGAACAACAATATGAACTAATCAGTACCCCCAGAGCTCATGTCTCTAGCTGCATATGTAGCAGAAGATGGCCTAGTCAGCCATCATTGGGAAAAGAGGCCCCTTGGTCTTGCAAACTTTATATGCCCCATACAGGGGAACACCAGGGCCAAGAAGTGGGAGTGGTTGGGCAGGGGAGCAGGGTGGGGGGAGGGTATAGGGGACATTCTGGATAGCATTTGGAATGTAAATGAAGAAAATATCTAATAAAATAAGTTAAAAAAATTTTTTAAAAAAAAGTATGGAAGAGTCCTTAGAAATGTCTTGCATGTTCAAGAAAATTAGAAACATACATCACCCATAATAGATCAGGAAAGTTTCGCTCCTGAAGGGAACAAAAGCTGCTTGCCAGGAAGTAGGTGCTTGAAAGCAGCAATTTCAAACTCAGGAACATAGGCTAGGGCTTTTTTTAAAGCACATCTCCCCAGGTGAGCTGTTAATCCTTTATTAGGCCAGGGAAAAGCTCTGCACTAAAGAATCCTTCTCCTCAGTTAAGCTAACATGTTTTCCCCCCTCTCCAAGTCAGTTAAATAGACAGTTGTTTCTATATAAATATGTGGGGGCTATAACATAGCCATTTATTAAAGATGGTAACACTGCCTTAATATTTTCTAGATACTACCTGAAAATAGAATAACTTGGCACACAAATATTAAGGGGAAAAAGGAAGGAAATTTTGGGGCTATTGCATGAGAAGAGCAAAAGAGAAAAAACAAAGGAGGGACAGAAGGAAGGAGGGAGGGAAGGAGGAAGAGAGGGAGGGAGAGAGAGATGGGTGAGACTGGAATATATATATATATATATAGCTTAGAGAGATGGCTGTGATAAGGCTAGGAAGTCATGAGCAGTGAGAAGCTAATGTTGTTGGGATTCCAGATGGATGACTGAGGAAGGCCAGTGGGTAGCAGGTGAGTAGTTGTTTATGTTGTTGAAAAAATTTGTTTAGCCACCTGTGATTGGCTGGTTGCTTCATTCCATATACTAAATCAGAGGAATGAGTTCAAATTTCTTTCTGGTTAATAACCTTAGTTTTAATCTTCATATTTTGAATGCCAGTGGGTTCTGTAAAGGCTCTGACCATCCCTTCGTGCCCCTCATCCACCAAGTATGGGTACCTCAGTGCTAGTATGTCCCTCCAGTCTCTCACACAAGAGTACGGTAGATACTTTGAATAGGAGTGCCTATGAACAGTTGAACATTATTCTATCCTACGCCTCTGTGTATTTTCTCCCTGTCCTTTGTTGGTCGATTTTTTTTTTTTTTCTGGGGTGTTGAATGAATTAGTCTCTGCAGCCTCAAATTCTCAGTTCACTATTTTCCTCAACACAAATCAACCAAGTTTTCAAGATTGCCCATCTCTATATCCTTTTATTTTTTAAAAAAATCCAACTCAGTAACTCCCTTCTCTGTATTTCTCTAATGCTTGGCCTGTTTATTTGTAACATTTTTCTACATTGTGTGTGTTTGTGTGTATGTTGTATACTTGGTTTATGTGTATATTTATGTGGTGTGTTTGCCAATATATAGGGAATAAAGTTTAATGTGGACTGTGTTTTCTTTGAGCTTCTCCATCTAATATTTTTCTTTTCTTTTTGATATATCTATATCTATATCTATATCTATATCTATATCTATATCTATATCTATATATATCATCTACATCTCTAATCTATCTATCTATCTATCTATCTATCTATCTATCTATCTATCTATCTATCTATCTATCTAAAATAACACCATTTCGTTTTTCTCCTTCTCTCCAAACTCTCCTAAATAACCCTACTCTCTCATTTTTATTCATCGTCTCTTTTGCCATTAATTGTTATTGCATGCATATATGGACATATGCATATACATACCTTAGTTTTTGAGACCAAGATTCTCATTAAATCAGGAATTCATTAATTTAGCTAGATTGTTTGTACAATAATCTTTAGGGGCATATAAAATATATGAATCTGAACCTGTTCCCAAGTACCCACATACCCTTAATTTAGGTGTTCAAGGTTCAAGGTGTTTAATTTAGTTTCAAGGTGCCATATACATATATACATATATATATATATATATATATATATATATATATATATATATATGAACAATTTACAGAGTAAGCATCTCCCTAGTCAATAAGACATTTTATTGTGAATTGGATTTAATTGTACATATGTCATCAATCCCAGTGGACCACAGATGTCCTAAGACCAATGTTAATATCCGGTTTATTTTCATAAACTTTATAATTTGTTACAATATCATTCACAAAATGTCTTAGATGTGTTTTTATTGCCTGACAGAGAACTCAAAAATATGATTCACTCCTAATGAGCTTTCATTTTAATATGAAATTGAAAAAAATACATTTTGCTTTTTCTATCTAAAGGACTAATTTGCAGTGAATCTTTTAGAAGGCAGAAGAGTCACTCTGGCAGAATTTTGTAGGGCATTCTCCAAGTCTTATCACGTGGACCCCTTTTTCTTCAGTTTCCCTGGCTGTGGTGATGTGATTCGTTTTGAATATGAACATTATCTTGCAAAGAATTACTTTGATGTACTTACTGCCACTAATTGGAACCATGTGGCTTTGTTCATGGGAATGAACAATTGGCCTACTGGTGTTTGCAACTCAGTAAGATGCTGCCCTTTAGGTACCCTCCTGCAGTACTAATATGTGGCTCAGTTTGCTTGCAATATACACAAACTAACACTAAGAAAATAGTTACCCAGTTGACCAAGCCTGCTCAGTCAATCAACAGGTTCTCCAGCCCGGGAGTGACAATTAAAAAGAAAGAGATAATTAGACAATGCTGTAGCGTGGCCCCAGTCAATTCTGAGACTGAAGGCAAATTTAATATTTCCAGTCCACTTTTTATACCATTTTAATTACGTGCAAGTATTTTGGGTGAGCAGTACAATAAGGAACTAACAAAGCAGTAAGCAAAGCCCTGTGATTACTCCCATGACAGTTGTTTAAAAGGGCTTGTCATAATGACCAAAATACTTGAGCCCACTTCCTTGTCCAAGCCCAAAATCTTACCTGAAGCCTAGTTCTTCTATTCCACCCTAAGACTAAAATTCCTGCCTTATCCTACTTCCCTATTACAGCCCAAAGTTAGATTCTTGCCTTACTTCCTTATTGTGCCCTAATGTCAGATTCCTGCTTGAGCTTACTTCCTTGTCATGTCCAATGTCACACAATGTCACATATATATGGCAAGGTATATGTGTGACATACACACATACAGAGAGAGAGAGAGAGAGAGAGAGAGAGAGAGAGAGAGAGAGAGAGAGAGAGAGTGATCGAGTGATCAGTATCTCTCTCCTGGAATTATTCTGATAAGCCACATTGTGAAAACACCTCATTTAGGGGAAATAATGCATTTTTTCTTTATTCTAAATGTCCTCATAACTGCCCATTCTCTTCCTTCTCCAGGTATTCTATCAGTTTAAATATTTTATGTCCTAATAGAAATGTCATTTGGGGACCTGAAGAGATGGCTAAACAGTTAAGAGCATTTTTGACTTTTCCAGAGTACCTGAGTTCAATTCCTAGCACCCTCAACAAAAGGTTCCCAACCCTCTTTAACTACAGCTCCAGGGAGACTCAATACATTTGATATCCATGAGCACCCCATTCCTATGCATGCATGTGCATACGTGCACACACTATTAAATCAGAAATTAAAAATAAATACTAAATATTGAACATTCATGTTTGTGTTTTGGGTCTTGCACTGGGGTTGAATGATGGGCTTTCCGTCAAGTTATCTGTATATAATCCAGAAGGGTTGAATGTGTACTTTTTAGAAACTGTGATTATTGCTGATACAACAAAGTCAACAATAATGAGATGGCATTACCTTAGAGTATCCAGGAATAGTCAAACCCAGTAATGCATGCCATAATAAGAGATAGAAGAGATCACATACATTAGGGCGGGGGGAGATACACATGAGAATGGAGAGAACAAGATTTGGGGAGGATCTAGAGGGACACAGTGGGTAGTTATGATATGCATAGAACTGGAGCTTGCAGAGGGGAGCTGTACCATTTACACCTGCATCTTGCATTTCTAGCTTTCAAAACTGCTAAAGAATAATTGTTTTGCCCCGTTTCTTTGGGTCTGGGGATTGTAGCACTGTTGCCCCGTACTTTATGGCTAAAAGTCCACTTATAACTGAGTACATACCATGAGTGTTTTCAGGGTTTGTGTTACTTTACTCAGGGTGATATTTTCCAGTACCATCTGTTTACCTACAAAATTCATAGTGTCCTTGTTTTTTATAGCTGAGTAGTATTGTGTAAATGAACCATATTTTCTTAATTCACTCTTCAGTTGAGGGACATCTAGGTTGTTTTCAGGTTCTGGGTATTTGAATAAAGCTGCTATGGACATAGTTGAGAAGGTGTCCATATCATATAATGGAGTGTCTTTGGGGTATATGCCCAGGAGTTGTATATTTGAATCTTGAGGTAGAACTAATCCCAGTTTTCTGAGAAACCTCCAAATTGATTTCCAAAATGGTTGTACAAGTTTGTACTCCCACCAGTAATGGAGGAGTGTTCCTCTTGCTCCTCAGTCTTGCTTTCATGAACTGTCCCTTAAGTTTTTATCTTAGCCATTCTGATTGGTATAAGGTGTAATCTCGGAATTTTTTGATTTGCATTTCCCTAATGACTAAGGATGTTGAACACTTTAAGTGCTTCTCAGCCATTAGAGATGCCTGAGTTGAGAATTCTCTTTTAAGCTCGGTACCCCATTTTTAAATTGGGTTATTTGGATTGTCTATTTTCTTGTGTTTTTTATAAAATTTGAATATTAGCTCTCTGTCAGATATAGGGTTGGGGAAGATCTTTTCCCAAAATATCCCAGGGTGGGGTGGTACTCAAGGGGGCTCCCCTTCTCTGAGGAAAAAGGGGGCAATAGGGGGAAGGATTTATAAGGATGGAACTGAGAAGAGAGGAGGGAGGGGGCTGTGATTGAGATGCAAAGTGAATAAAAATTGTTTTAAGCCAACCAGTTTGGTGATTTATATGGAAACGCTATGTATCTAATATAAATGTCATTCACAAATATTTTGAACACATGTTTAAACTTGCCTTCACAATTCTGAAAAATATTTGCTCAACAAGAAAATGAAAATAGCCCAGGGAACTTAAGGGTTAACCTATGGTCTTATGCCTAGGAAATTCAGGAGTCTTAGTTAAAGCATTTCTTTCCCTTCTCTCTCTCTCTCTCTCTCTCTCTCTCTCTCTCTCTCTCTCTCTCTCTCTTCCCCTCTCCCTCCTTTCAATTCTTCCTCTCTTCCTCATTCTTC
>NC_034607.1:42136556-42150122 GCF_900095145.1 Mus pahari
TCTGTCTCTGTCTCTCTCTCTCTCTCTCTCTCTCTGTGTGTGTGTGTGTGTGTGTGTGTGTGTGTGTGTGTGTTGTTCATGCTCTTATGTCATACCACACATGTGCAGGTCAGAGGACAACATGCAGGAGTCACTTCTGTCCTTCCACCATGTGGATCCCAGGGATAAAACTCAGATTACAGGCCTTGGAGGCACATGAATTTATCTGCTGAGCCTTTTCACTGACCCCCAACTCAATTTCCCTTCAACCTCTAAAAATCTATTTTCTGCTGTCCTAGGTTCATTCTCAGTGTGACCAGAATGATGAAAAGGTGCACCAATATTGTCCATTCGCAATCAAAGCAGTCTTCATTGGTCCCATTTCAGTGCTCCATGGTCTATAGCCAATACCCACAAACATTTGGGACTTGGACATTATTCACTCCATTGCTTTTTCTACTGCATGTATTCAGTTTCATTTTGAAGTTTATTTTGTTTTCCAAAGAAGAAAGATGTTTTCTTTATTGATTTTTTAAAAAATCATGCTTCAGGTGCATTTCATGTTCTTCTTTCCTTTAAGGAGCAAAAGTGCCCTGTCATGTGAGAAAAAAAAAAAAAAAACCCTTCTTTGTGGCAAATTACAGCTCAGTCTGCTGCTAATGTGTAATAATTACATATTTCCCCTGGATGTTAAATTGGCACTTTCATCTTGGTGACTATACATAAAGCTGTAGTCTGTTTCAAAGAGTACTTTTTGAAGTTCAGGTGTTGCTCATATTACTTAAAACACTGAAAGCTTACATTTCCTCTCAGGAATATGAAGTTCTAGATTCAAGCAATTATCAGTAGAGATGCTATCCACTTACATTTGGAATGAGTTTCTATTGAAAACTAATTTAGCCCATTGCTGAGAAGGCTTTGTGGGACCCTTTAACAGGAAAAGAACTCACCGTGTTTAAAGTAGCTGGTTGCCATTGATCTCTGGTCTTGTCTACAAAAGCTTTCATCCCAGTAGGGGATTACTTGGTGTATCTGAAATTACACGGTCTTACTTTAATTTATCCAAGATTTAAAGCAATTCTATTAGCCTGGCACTTATTGACAATGTCCTTTGCTGATCAAATCCTAGTGCTCGATTCAAGGCCTTAGCTCTTCTCTGATTCATAAAGCTGCTTATCATAGCACTGGGGATCCTCACTGAAGGAGGAACTTTTGATTAAGTCCAATGGTAGGAAAGGGAACTTGTAAGTTGCTTACAGAAGCATAATTAAGTTGTAGAATAAGAGATTTCAGGGACTTTTTCCAAGATCAATGATATAGGGCAATAGCAACTAAGCTCAGAGAAGACAAAGTTACAGTGTGAATGACATTCTAAAGTAGAGATGAAAGCAGTTCGTGGCTGAACCTTGGCCTGACTTGAGATTTGCTTTTCTCAGGTATTAATAGGGATGGATTCATCAAGGAGTGTTCTTTTCTTTGACACATTCTGTGTAGAGCAAATACTCTCAGAAAGGGAAAGGGGACATGGACATTGAAAGCCTATAGGGACATTGAGACCAAAGGCCACTGAATTGCAGTGACATTGATGGGAAACTGAAAAGTTGAGAGAGAATTCCTGCTTCACCAACACCTTGCAAATCTGGAGGAACATGAAGAGGCCTTATTTAGCTTACTTTTCTTCCCTGTGGGATAGTTTTTCACTGGGCCCACCTAGAGATTTTTGCTGTATTGATTTACTTTACTTTCTTTGTAGGTGAACAATCTCAGAGAATTACTGGTTTGCTTGTGTGGAATTTCATTCCCCAAAGGACAATATTAATTCCATAGGAAGAATACATTTTCGGGGATGGTTATCACCTTTTTTTCCATTACCTAAAGAGGTTTTCAATAAATATGCCCCAAGGGATAAATACAAAGCTAACAAAACATTGAAATTCATGGAGTTTATGTTGAAGAAATCTTAAATATATAGCATATGTATTCAAAGTAGACAAAGCTTATGCTTTCAAATCATGTGTCTTATTTAATTATCTGTTTGATGATGAATAAGGATGCAAATAATAGCTTGGAAGTTTTCATTAAGCTAAAGCTTTAAAAGAACCGATCTAATGGTCACTAAAACGCAGTCACAATATCGAACAGCAAAAGCTAAAATCATTTTATTGGATAAGGGAGGTAAATAGTCTTACTTTTTGTACTGAAAGAACATTACTTAAGAATTATATTTAAGTTTTTTTCTTCTTAACCCAGAAATGTTCCTGCCCAAAGGAATAACAGGGACAAACAAATGGAGCAGAGACTGAAGGAAGGGTCAACTGGGGAATGGTCCCACTTGGGAATACATCATGTCTTCAGAAACCAAACCCAATACTGTTGCTCTGGTCAAGAGGCACTTACAGACAGGAACCAAAAGTGGCAGTTCCTGGGGAGGTCTGATCAGCAACTGACCAATGCTGATGTGGATGCTTGGAGCCAACCATCAGGCTGAACTCAGGGAACCTGGTGGGGGAGCTGGCTGAAGGACTGGAGGAGCAGAGGAGAATTGCAACCCCATTGGAAGAATACCATAGGTTGGCCTGACCACCCAGTTCTCCCAGAGACTAGACCACCAACCAAGGAGTGTACCTAAAGGGATCTTTGGCCCCAGATACATATGTAGCAGAGGATGGGCCTTTCCTGACAGCAACTGGGGGTGGGGGGGGAAGTCCTTGGTTCTGGGGAGATTTGATGCTCCAGAGTAGGGGTATGCTGGAGCAGAGGGGCAGGAGAGTATGGGTGGGTTGGGGAACACTCTAATACAAGCAAAAGTGAGAGGGAGGGCAGATGTTGGGTGGGGGTGGTGGTAGCAGAGGGGTAAACTAGCCAGGAAGGGGGATATCATGGGATGGGGGGTTGCTGGAGTAGGTACCTGGGAAGCAGGATATCATTTGAAATGTAAATGAATGGAATGGTTGACAATAATGAAAAAAAAAAGAAAAATAAGAATTACATTTAAGTGCAAATATTTAAACTATGATGTGTTTATAAAGTGACTGGTGAGAATTGGAAAGCCTCCTTATTTGTAGGTATTGGAAAGGATTGAATTAAGAATCAGCACACAGGAACCCAGGCAATTACTGTTCTGTAGGAAAATTCTGAAAATGACTGAGACAAAGTCTCACCTACCCATAGCATATACACACGTGGGGTAGACAACAAGTATGTTGCCTAAGGACAAAATATATGAGCTGGCATCTGAGATAAAAAGAAGTGTTTAAAGCAATATTGTTTAGATGTATACAACCAAACCTGAATTTCCTACAATATAATAACCTAAAGCCAAAAGACCCTCACGGATATGAACCTTATTATAAAGGGTCATCACAGATAAAAGACAAACATGCTTATGAAAAATTAAAAATTGAGAAATCTCAGCAGAGACAAGGAAGCCATGAAAAATCTGAACATCATTACATAATTAAAATGCTGTCTTATTAATAATGACCCAGTAGTATATTTTCATATTGACTAGTTGCCCACTATTCACATGACTATTACAAGGTTTAGTGACAAGCAAATTATTCTTCTTTTTTGTATACATGGATGTCCAAATGTTATCTTAAGGTATCTAAAGTTTCTTAATTTTCCAAGTATGTCGTGCATACATAATAATGCAAATCAGAAATTGTTAGATGATCATTGTTTTGCATCACAATTTCTTACATAAAAATGTGTTAGAGGACAGAAGTCATATTTAGAAAAACAGACTCCTTTTCCTTCTCCTCTTCTGTTGCTGTTCTTATTCTCCTCTTCCTCCTTCCTCCTCCTCCTTCCTCTTCTTCCATCCTCCTCCTTTGTCTTCTTTTTCTTTGTTTCTTTGAGAAAAGGTGTCTTTACATAGTTCTGGCTGTCCTGGGACTCACTATGTAGCCCTCAAACTCATAGAGATACACCTGCCTCTGCCTCTGAATGACTGAGATTAACTGCAAATGTCCCCATACACAGCTTCGCTTTCCCCCCTTCTTAAGTATCAATTTTGGCAATATATAATCTTAAATTCTTTTTTTAGTTAATATTTTATTTATTTACACTCCAGATTTTATTCCCTCCAGCCCCGTCCACCCTCTGATTGTTCCACATCCCATATCTCCTCCCCACCCCCTGTCTCCACGAGGATGTCCCCATTCCCACCACCTACCCAACCTGACCTCTAAACCTCCAGTCTCCTGAGGTTTAGGTGCATCTTCTCTGACTGAACCCAGACCTGACAGTCCTCTGCTGTATATCTGTTGGGGGCCACATATCAACTGGTGTATGATCATTTAATTAAGTAATTTCTCTTCATGAGAAGAAAATGAGACAGACATAAGACACTTTTACTTGATTGGACAACCTTAATTTACAGAGAGAACAAAGTTTTAATTAGAGTGGCTTACCTACCAATAGAGGTGTTGCGTTAACTATTTTGAATCGGAACACTTAGTATAGTATATGCATTCTGGATCAATGGAAAGAAAAGATGAATACAAAAGCAAATAAATTTCATTTTTCTACCACTTTTGGTACCCATGAGTCGGTTCTAATTGGATTGTACCCACATCTGTTTTCAGCGAACATTCTCTGAAATGAAACTGTTTCCATCTAATCTGTGCAAACTGGCTATAATTCCATGTTAGTGGTGGAATCTCCCTCATTCTTAGCTCTTTCGATAAAAATTGTATCCCTTCTTTCTAGCTTCTAAATGTGGTAGTCAGCAATTGTTTTATTTTTGAATAGTGTTTTGGTTTCTTCCTGGTTTGACAGCCACCATGAAAATACTTAACATTATAAATTCATGCCTAAATTACTCCAGCGAATCACAATTCCTCTACTTTGCACAGCTCCCATACTGCAGTGGCAGGAATCTGCTGTTTGCCCATGCCAATACCTGCCTCTTATTACTATGACCCCTAAATCAGAGTAACCTTTTCAAATTCAGAGCTGATCAGACTTTTTCATATGCAACGTAAAATTATTTGATATTTTATTAGATATTTCATATTTTCACATAAAATTAGCAAAGTTAAATGACTTCAGTTGTCTACCAGATAAGGATTAGTGTTGTAACCATGGCAAGGCAACTTCCCATGATCCATTATTTGATTTACTTCCTTTCTCTGTTTTAGAATGTAAACCTAGTTCTGTAATACATACAGACGTTGTTGTACACACAGACTACACTCCTCCATGCTTCCACACTTTTGTATGTACGTCTCCTTTCCTGGGAGTACAGCATCTCTCCTTCACTTGGTAAAAATAATCAGATAATTGTATGTGCCAAATGATCTTTCTCAGGCTGGGCTTTCTTCCCATTTCTGTTCCTTATCGACAGCTTTTGATGAGGAAAGTAAATCATCTGACTAAATGTCTTTAGAGCATCCTTTTACCATCATAGAACTTAAATTTAATTACATACTGGCTTTATGCATTTTTTTCTGTCAGCCTTTCCAAACACTGCACTGCACTGTAGACATGTCATAGACAATCAGTTTCCTTTTTTTTTTTTTTTTTTTTAGTTCCTACTGCAATCATAGATAAAAGAATGGCACTCTGGTACTAGTAGATCCAAGTAGACACATTAGTAAAATATTTTAGCCGCAGTATCTGTTTTTCCAGATTATTTGTTTCTTGAATTTTTACTTTTTCGTTACAGTTTTACTTTTCTTTATATACTTAGTACACGAAACCACATCTATATGTGCATTGAGTCTACAATGAGCAATGAAACAAAATAAAATGAGCTGCAAACATATATGAAAGTGACAGGAGAGGTAATGTAACTAGGAATGATTGGAGAATGACAACAGAGCATCTGTCCATCCTCACAGGTAGCTGTGTTTGCTTGCATCCTCAAGACGAGAAGAATAAAGATACAGACAGTGACTGCACAGATTTACTCACCGTGCGTGTGGAAATTTTTTGTTCTAACATAAAATGCTTTGTAGATTTTTCTCATAAAATAGATTTGATTATATAGAAATGTATACAGAAATGTATAGCTCAAACCCATAATTAACTGCTCCACAGAAAGTGGGATAACTTATAAACTGGGAGGAAGCTAGAGAGGGGTGGCAATATTCAAAAATATAACTAAATAGAACAATTTCAATTCTAGGAAAACGGCCAATCAAACCTTCTGATGTTTCTTGTGTGAATTAGCTTTTTAAAAAATTCTGTCAAGGTATGCTAAAATTATGACAAAATTTATATTTAAAATATAAATTTTAAAGCAGGAAGGAAGTCATCAGCAAACAGACTATAAAGGCAAAAGAGAAGCATTTAAAAAATAGTGTCCCTCTTCTGAACATGTCCTTAGGACCATTGAGTTGGCTAATGGGTAAAGGCTACTCTCTGATTACCCTTCTAAGTATCTTTATAGCAAGATTGTGTTTTCATAGATATTAATGCCTCCTAAAGCATGATACCTCCCAAAGGGCATTATGATTGAATTTCTGGTAACAGTCAAGGAGAGGCTATGTGATGAAACATGTGAGTTCTCCTTATCTCCTTAGATTTAATTTTCAAAAAATTAGCAAAAGTTCCCCCATATTTTATCTTCTGTTCATGGAAGGAGTTGGGGAGTAGAGCATATTTTTTATATCCTACTTAGAAATAGAGAATAAGCACAAGATAATGTTATGTTTTAAAATGCCAAACTACTTAGTTACAGAGGTCATCAAATTTTTTTTTTTGAAGAATTTTGCCATATAATGCCTAAAGTGTTTAGAAGGTTGCTGTACTGGCTAATTTTGTGTCAACTTGACACAGCTGGAGTTATCACAGAGAAAGGAGCTTTAGTTGAGGAAATGCCTACATGAGATCCAGGTGTAAGGTATTTTCTCAATTAGTGATCAAGGTGGGAGGGCCCCTTATGGGTGGTGCCATCTCTGGGCTGGTAGTCTTGGGTTCTATGAGAGAGCAGGCTGAGCAAGCCAGGGAAGGCAAGCCAGTAAAGAACATCCCTCCATGGCCTCTGCATCAGCTCCTGATTTCTGACCTGCTTGAGTTCCAGTCCTGCATCCTTTGGTGATCAACAGCAGTATGGAAATGTAAGCTGAATAAACCCTTTCCTCCCCAACTTGCTTCTTGGTCATGATGTTTGTGCAGGAATAGAAACCCTGACTAAGACAAATCGGTACCAGCAGAGTGGGGTATTCCTGTGACAACCTGACCATGTTTTGGGGAGGACTGTGGAAGGACTTTGGAACTTTGGGCCAGGATATCCATTCGGTGTTAAGAGCTCTGTCGAATTTTGTGTAGGAGCTTGGAAGATAATGTTGAGAGCAGTGCAGAAGATGGAGGCCTGGCTTGTGAATTTTCAGAGGGAAAATTAAAGACTCCTTTCAGGGCCATTGCTATTTTGGATTGTGAAGATTCTGTGGTTCTGGTTAGCTGGGACTGAAGAATCAGCTGTGATTAACGAGATACCAGAACTACTAAAGCAAAAACTTTTCATTACTGGGACTATTGATGCTGGTTAGCTGGAGCTAAGAAATTAGCGGTGATTAAGAAGAGACCANCATCATTGAGGTGACATCTTCTGGGAAGTATTTTCTGAGAGCACAAAGAGGCTGTGTTTCAGAGATAGCCAAGGTTGTACTTTGTGCTGTGGCTGGACTTGTTAATGTATAAGAGTTACTCAGGTGGTACTGGTTTTGAAGGCATGAAGGGGTCATGCAGAGCAGCTGAGGCTTGGCACCGTGAGAGGCCATGGAAGGCCATTGGTGGAGGTGCAGCCTCAGTTGCAGTTGATGGCCCAGGACTGAAGGTGTCGTGCAGTGTTTTGGAAATACCAGTACCATGAGATGACCACCAAGAACAGCAGCAGCAGTGGAGTACAGGCATCTGGAGACTAGAGGACAAGGTGTGTGCTACAAAGGGCATGGCTGGAGAAGTGACCCGAGCCCTTGGAGGAGCCCAGAAGATTGTGAGTTGGATCCTAGACATTGGATGGTTGGAATTTGATTTTGCTTTTGATTGTGACTGTGCCCTGATGCTTTTCCCTCTTGAAGGAAGTATTTTAGTGGAACCCACAGTTAAGAGTCTTTTAATTGTAAAGACTTTGGATTTTAAGAGAGATTGAAATTTTAAGAACTTGCAAAGACCGTGGGATTTTTAAAGTTATTTAAGATCTTGGGGATGAATAAGAACTAAGGGTTGAGGCTTACTAGTGATGTGTTTGTATGTCAAGTTGACAAGGGGTCAATTGTACTGGCTAATTTTGTGTCAACTTGACACAGCTGGAGTTATCACAGAGAAAGGAGCTTTAGTTGAGGAAATGCCTACATGAGATCCAGGTGTAAGGTATTTTCTCAATTAGTGATCAAGGTGGGAGGGCCCCTTATGGGTGGTGCCATCTCTGGGCTGGTAGTCTTGGGTTCTATGAGAAAGTAGGCTGAGCAAGCCAGGGAAGGCAAGCAAGTAAAGAACATCCCTCCATGGCCTCTGCATCAGCTCCTGATTTCTGACCTGCTTGAGTTCCAGTCCTGCATCCTTTGGTGATCAACAGCAGTATGGAAATGTAAGCTGAATAAACCCTTTCCTCCCCAACTTGCTTCTTGTTCCTGATATTTGTTCAGGAATAGAAACCCTGACTAAGACAGTTGCCAATAGTTATTTGAACATAAGTCATGATCTTGGTTTGGTAATCTGAGATGGAAAGAGAGCACCTATAGAAAACTAGGGTAAAGGCGTGGAACCATTGTCTCCCTAAACAGCTTGAAGCTATGTGCCAAGTTACAATATCTATCTGATTGCTCCTATGTAGTTGTATACTGATTAACTGATTACGTGTCCAAATGAACTAGCTAAGAGTAGAACTTCATGCTCTTGGACTTATTTATTCTCATAATTTATTTACTTATTTATCATGTAATGTTGAACACTGAATATCCATTACAGTCCTGATTCTTCTCTTTATGGCAGCAACAGCCTAAACTATTTCGACTGATTTAAAGCTTGGAGAAAGAGGATTTCATCCACAGATGTCCTTCAACCAAGAGAAGAGTGGAAGCAGCCAGGTGTAGTGGTGTACATCTTTAATTCTTGTAATAGGGAGGCAGAGGCAGGATGGTATGTGTGAACTTGAGGCCATCCTTATCTACATAGTTGAGTTTCAGGGCAGCCACAGCTACATATAGAGACATTGTCTTGAAACACACACACACACACACACACACACACACACAGAGACACACACAGAGGGAGAGAGGGAGAGAGCGAGAGAGCAACAGAGCAAGAGGGATGGAGGGAGGGAGAGACAGAGGAAGGGAGGGAGGGAGGAAGGGAAGATGGGGAAGTTAAGAACAGAGGGATTCTTTCATTTAAACTACCTCTTCCCTAACCATGTGAGTGAAATCAGTGTTATGCACATAAAAGAGACCCTACCTGAACTCTTTCCTCAGCTCATAGAGATCAAGCTAAGATATTAAAATAGCAGTTCCAAAACTGAACATACTTATTTTAGATATGACTAGTTTTATCTGAAGGAACTAAAAAATTCATTAATTAAAATCAACATGTAGCTTTTATGTGATGAATTGTGTTCTAGTGCCTCTACTCATGAGATGAACTTAATGAACAATACCTAAATGAGTGATTGAACTTTAGTACCACAGATTCCTCCAAAGGTCAAACTAATCTATTACCTTATCTACTACAAGTGGGAACAGAGTACTATGTTCTTTCTAAATAAGTCTGTATTTAAGAGATGTGAAATTTAGAATGTGACTAAAAAAATAAGTCTTGAATTATTTGGCTCTGGCTTGGAATGAATAGAGACATATTACTAATAATTTTGAAGTGAAATAAATACCAAAAGTAATTGGTCTTATAAACAATGAATTAAAACTGGGTATTAAATTATTAGTTGCAAGAACTACTACTGTAGTAAATACAAAGCTAGATACTTGTCTATTAAAGGCTCTATTTAAAACTTATTCCCACATTCTGTAGACTGCTAAATGAGGTTATTTGGATTATTTGTATTTTCATGTTTATTTCTTTGTTATTTTTCAAAAGTAAGTTAAGAATGATCGATATGAATAGTGATAGTATATTAGAAAATAGTCACAACTTGGCTTATAATAAAATGATCACATTCCAGTTTTATACAATAAAGACTCTCTTGGAAGTTTAGGAATAGGTATGGTTTATATATAGACATTCAAAATTTAATGTCATAAAAAGTACTCCAAGGAATATAGCAAAAGCTAGCAAACATATTTCAAAACATGAAGACCGACTCGAAAAATAAATAAAACTGTGCTTTTAGCAGAATTTATAGTAACTTTTTAATGATAATCACAGTCTATGAGGTGTACAACCAAACGCTGCCATTTTCAGACAAAAGGAGCCAGCACAGAGCCATGGCTTTATACAGTGAAAGTTCTGGAATCTGGTATTTATCAAAAGGCAACCACTGGCACTTGGTAACATCTATTTCAGTCATTGCTCATATCAAGCTAAAAACTTTAGAGAGATGTTTCAATGTCCTGCTCATGCTGTGTTGTGTTTATTTTTGTTTTTTTTGTGTGTGTGTGTATTGTGTCTCTGTGTACATTGTGTCTCTGTGTGTGTTGTGTCTGCGTGTGTATGTATGCACACATATGAATGGGTATCTGAAGAGGCCAGAAGATTGTGTTGAATATCCTGGAGCTGGAATTACAGGTGTTTATGCTTATCAGCATGGGTGCTGAAAACAAAACTTTAGTCATCTCCAAGTGTGGCAAGAGCTGTTAATTACTGACCCGGGTCCTAGTCATACATTGTCTGTTTTCTTATGATACAGTTTTCAACTGAAATATTTCCTTTTTTCCTTCCTTCCTTCCTTCCTTCCTTCCTTCCTTCCTTCCTTCCTTCCTTCCTTCCTTCCTTCCTTTCTTCCTTCCTCTTTTCTTTTTCTTTCCTTCTTTCATCCTTTCTTCCTTCTTTCCTTCCTTCCTCTTTTCTTTCTTACTTCCCTTCTTCCTTCCTTCCTTCTTTCTTTCCTTTTCCCTTCCTTCCTTCCCCTTTTCATCCTTTCTTTCTTTCTTTCTTTCTTTCTTTCTTTCTTTCTTTCTTTCTTTCTTTCTTTCTTTCTTTCTCTTCATTCTGTTTATTCTCTCATAATCCTGAACACAGTTTTTCTTTCCTCCATTCCTCTTACTCCTCAACCCCTAATCCCCACGTTTCTTCTCCCTCAAATCCACTGCTTCTTCATTTCTCTTCAGAAAAGAGCAGGCTTCCCGGGGATATCAAGAAAACATGGCCTAACAAGGTAAATAATGGTAAATATGAAGGTATACACCTTCATATCAAGGCTGGATGAGGCAACCCAGCAGAAGGACAAGGATACTTAGAGCAGACGACAGAGTCACAAACAGCCCAACTCCCACAAAAACAACAACATTTGCAGAAGACCTAGCACAGACCCATACAGAATCCATGATTGCTACTCCAGTTTCTCTGTGACATGAAAACTCTATCACACCCACTGTGAATACCAAACATGAAATAATAAAGAACAAACAATTGCAGTTTGTTTTAATTTATCCATAGTTAAAGGCTGTCCTATGAAGCCCAAAATTAAAAATGAGTATTTGAGAAAGGACATAACTAATCACCTTTAATATCACAAGTTTTCTTTTCATCTATACTTAGCTGTGTGCTTCAAGCCTAAAATGATTGTACTGACTATCTCATGGTTTCCTTTGACATTTGAAGTCAGTTTAAAGTTCCAAGATACTCTAAAATTTCCTTTGTAACCAACCAATTTGAGAATTATTTGTTAAAATAGTAGTGTCTGATTCTTATTAGAGAGTCCGCTGCTATTCCAGTCATTTAACTCATTGACTTCTGACTTCTGTGATACTTTCTTCATTTCTACGGTGAGATATTTGAAAAGTTCAATTTAATAATGGATGGATAAGATTATTTTTGCTAGCAGATTGAGGGTAATCCATTATGGAGTAGTCATGGCTATTAGAGTATGAGACAATTGTTCATATTGTGTTTCCAGTTAAGAAGCATGTATAGGTGGGCAATAGGGTTCAGCCTGGTTGATTCTGTCTTGAGGTATAGATTACAGAATGGTACTCTTTCATTTTTGTTAGGTCTGTCCAATTCACCAAATCTAGCTTCCTTAATAGACATGCCCATAAGTCTGTCTTTTAGGTGATTCTACATACTGTCAATATTAGCCATCACAAGTTTACCTCACATCATCATGATATTGAAGTGTTTGAATTTTAAGGCATACCCTTTATCCTTTGCCCCATAGACTTCATAATATCAACTTTAAAATCAAAAGATATTCAGCCTGATTTCAAAAACTGAATTCATACTATTTAAATATTCCAGTATGTTTTACTAATATGAGCACAGAGCCTTTTCTGAGATAATCTCTTTTCTCTTGATATACTCAGTTTTCTTTAAGGGACTGGCCACTAAGAAGTTGACCATGCTCTAGTGAGTATATGAGCAACACAAGTTGGACTTAATGAGTTTTTCTTTGGTTGGTGGTTTAGTCCCAGGGACCTCTGGGGATACTGGTTAGTTCAAATTGTTGTTCCTCCTGTGGGGCTGCAAACCCCTTTAGCCTCTTGGGTACTTTATCTAGCTCCTTCATTGGGGACACTGTGCTCAGTCCAATGGATGGCTGTGAACATTCACTTCTGTATTTGTCAGGCACTGGCAGAGCCTCTCAGGAGACAGTTATATCAGGCCCCTGTCAGCACATATGGTGGCTCTAGCTGCATATGTAGCAGAGGATGGCCTAGTCAGTCATCAATGGGAGGAGAGATTCTTGGTCCTGTGAAGGTTCTATGCCCCAGTATAGAGGAATGCCAGGGCCAGGACATGGGAGTGGGTGGGTTGGGGAGCAGGAGGAGGGAGGGGGATACGGGGTTGTCAGAGGGGAAACCAGGAAATGGGATAACATTTGAAATGCAAATAAAGAATATATCTAATAATTTTTTTAAGTTTTTAAAACATGAGTTTTTCTTTGTGGGGTAAGGTGGGAGGATGGACCTGGGAGGGGTGGGAAGTGAGTGTGATCAGAGGTAATTGCAACAAATTCTCAAATAATTATTAAACTATTATGTTGTTGGAAAATGGTATGTAATTTTAATAAGTAATTTATTTAGTTTTGGAGGCTGGAGAAATGGGAAAATGGTTAAGAACACTAGCTATACTTAAAGACGACCTATCACACAGTGGGCAGCTCACAACTATATTGTCATTCCGTTTCCTGAGAATATGAGTCCTTCCTCTGAATTATACAGGCACCAGGGTATACATGTATAGTGTATATATGTAGAATATTCATACACATACAGTTTTTAAAATATTTAAATAATTTATTTTGCTTTTAATTATGTGTATGTGAATGCGAATTTAGGTGTTCACAGAGGCCAGAAAGCGCTCTGGAAATAGAGTTAGAGTAGGTTTGTGAGTCAACTGATGTGGGTATTTTGAATCAATTCCAGATTCTCTATAAGAGTAGTGTGGCGTAGTATCTCCTTGGCACAAACAACGCAGGTTTCTTTGCTTCTTTCTCTCTTTCTTTCTCTCTTTCTTTCTCTTTCTCTT
>NC_034607.1:42150287-42154242 GCF_900095145.1 Mus pahari
TTCCTCCCTTCTTTCCTTCATCCCTCCCTTCTTTCCTTCCTTCCTTCCTTCCTTCCTTCCTTCCTTCCTTCCTTCCTTCCTTCCTTCCTTCCCGTCTGATTTTCTGTCTCTCTTTCAACATCTTTCTCTGTAACTGTAGCCTATCTTTATGTATCCTATCCTATCCTATCCTATCTATCTATCTATCTATCTATCTATCTATCTATCTATCTATCTATGTATCATGTATCTTTCTATATACCTACATAGTACAACTAGTATAAGCTTATCTTTGACTAGTTTACAAATAAATGAGACTCAGACTATGGTTGTTTTATTTGGCTTTGACACTTTCTTGGGGATAATCCTTTATCTAGTCTTCTAACTGCTGGCCTGGCTACCTCTCCAGTGTTGTATCCTAGATACTTGCTATTTCTACTGGCCATGTACTCATCTTCCATCTCCCCTTGTTGCAGCTTCCTCCTCCCCTCCTTCTTTCCTCTTCCTGGTCTCTCCTCCTCCAACCAGGTCAGTCCAATTTTACCTATCTTTAATTCATCCAATAATTGGCTGTAGAAAATTTTACTTATCCAATAGTTTTAAATCAAGGAACAAGGTTTGCATAACAAAAGCTTGTAAACACTAGAAGTCACTTGGCAGGCATAGACTGTGGGGTACAATATTTAGCATTGTAATATATAGCAATAGACCAAACCTCAGTCTGTCTATCTATCTATCTATCTATCTATCTATCTATCTATCTATCTATCTATCTATCCTTCCATCCATCTATCCTAATCCACCATCATCTTTTTATTATCTATTATCTATCATTTATCAATCTATTATTTATTATCTATATATCTATTTATCTATCATCTATTTCTCTATCATCTATGTATCATTTATCATTTATGTGTCTACCTATATCATTTATCATTTATCTATTGATCTATCTATTATCTATCTCTGTCTCTCTATTATCTATCTCTATCAATCATCTATCTATCTATCTATCTATCTATCACCTATCTACCTATCTATCTATATCTATCACCTATCATTTGTTGAGACAGGGATATAAACATCCTAGATTGGCTTTGATCTCATATAGTAGCCAAGCATAACCATGAATTTATCCTTTTTTTGTCTCTCCCCCTGAACAGATAAAATATACTTTCACAGAAAGATAGTTGACTTTTGTTTGTTCTTTGCATTTAACCGTATAATGTGGAGTTCTGCAGAACTTGGTCAGTATGTATTGATATTTTGTCTCCAATTTAATCTGTCAAATACAGAGACAAATATTCAATTTTTACATGATATTGCATGTATCCCACTTGAGTTTGAATTACAAAACCAAATGAAGATGTACTTTGGCTAGACTGTCTAGAAAACCAGTTCTTGCTTGCTGCCTCTTGATCTTTGGTATTCTACCATGCACTTCTTGGTTTAGTGAAGTCAGAGACTTAGAGTTTCTAAATGTGGGTCCAAAATGTTTCTTGGGATGTTTTTAGGTGTTAAGTGGTAAGTTGGATTCATGACAAATACATTTGGGAAATGTTTAAATATAATTTCTCTAGTCCAGCAGTTCTTAAGACTATAGTAAGCAATGAATAGCTAAGGAATACATCAATTATTTATTATTTGTCAGATTTATTCCACTGTAGAATCTTATTTTATGGAAATAACTTTCAGAATCTTTGTACCTGGAAATAAGTTTAAGGATATGCTACAAGGATTGCTAAAATATTAACAATAGCTGAATATTATATAACTACCCAGTCATAGCTGTACTTTCATATCAAGGTAGGCATGGAGACATGTGTGTTTTCTTATAGTTTATTATAATTTCTTTTACTTATTTTTTTAAATGTGTGTTTTAGCATCTCTGTTAATTGACACAGATGTAGAGATCTATGTTTTCATGAATATTGATGATTGGGCTTGGAGCCAGAATTTCACATTTCCAAAGCCAGGACTGCTACTGTCTTGCAATTTCAGAGAGATGCTTCTCCTTATTGGGACTTGGTTACTTTAGCTGTGAAATGGAGTTTCTCCACCCTTCTAGTCTTTTTTTTTTTCTTGAATATTTTCTTTATTTACATTTCAAATGTTTTCCCTTTTCCAGGTTTTCCCTTCAGAAACTCCCTATCCTATCCCCTTTCCCCCTGCCTCTATGAGGGTGTTCCCCCACCCACCCACTCCTATCCTCTCGCCCTGGCATTCCCCTACATTGGGGCACTGAACACTCTCAGGACCAAGGGTCTCTCCTCCCACTGATGTTCAATAAGGCCATCTCTTGCCACATATGTGGACAGCCCCACGGGTTGTGCCATGTGTATTCTTTGGTTGGTAGTGGAGTGCTTGCTGATAGAAGCCTGGTACAGCAGTCTAGTGAGAGGCTCTGCCAGAGCCTGACAAATAAAGAGGAGGAAGCTCATAGCCATCCATTGGACTGAGTTCGGGCATCCCTGATAGAGGAAATGGAAAAATGACTGAAGGAGCTGAGGGGGTTTACAGCCCCATGAAGGGAACAACAGTGTCAACAGGCCAGAACACCAGGAGCTTCCCGGGACTGAACCACCAACCCATGAATACACATGGAGTGACCCATGGTGAAATGGATTTTTGAGACCAGATTTCCATAATGGTTTCAATGTTGACATGCTCTGATACAGTGGAAGGATCCATAGGGCTGGGTCTATTTTACGAAGTTCAATTGTTACTTTTGTATGACTTAGAGAGCACAAAAAAGAGATGAATATTAAAGAATATGTACTATTGACTATCCCTTTATAAGTATATTTATATATTTCATTGCACACTTATTTATGTGTGCCTACAGATACACAGATAATAAAATCAACACCCTAATTTCTACTACCTACATGAAATTGCAAAGTTCCAGCTATGCCCCTTTTTCCACATTGAATGTTCTTAATTTTTCATGAAAACATTATGGTGTAATTTGTGTTTTTAGTCTACTCTGTTTTTATTGTAATTTAATACATGTTATATGTTTAGAATCAATGTTTTGTTTTTATAACAAATAAATATATTTAATATCTAGTATTATTTCCTTTGGGAAGTAATGTCAAATTTGTATATTTTTCTGTGTGTTATTGTAGTCAATTAAAATGATTTTTAAGTATGATATTTGTTACTCTCACTGTAAAATGAGTATGTCCAGTAATAGTCACTGGGCTTTCTTGTTTGTGCATTCTGTTTATTATTTTTCAAATTTTGACTTCAAACATGAGATAATCCAAGTGTTTAAAGGCAGCTTAAAATATCCCTTAGGGCTATCTAATAATTTATTATTGAGATATTTTAACCATCACTCAGTTCTGAGCTGTTTCTATCTGATCTTTGAAAGTTTGTATTCTTTAAATTGTATTTTTGTATAGTATTTGTTCTAACATAAACTGTATAACCTCAATTTTTCTCCTAACTAAAGGATTGTTCTTATGGTTAGATATAGCATAAACAGAAAGAAAATAAAAAGAGGTACAAAAGTATAAATATTAAAATGGGAAAAATCAAAATGGATATTATAATATTAACATAGTCTTTTGAAAAGATTAGTAGAATGGGTTTCTAATAATAATAATCAACATACAAAAGAGAGATAGCAGAAAATAAATTGATGTCATAATGATTAATTGAGCAGACATTTAAAAGAACATGTAACATGATAAAATAACTTTATTTATAAAGTTATAAATAAAAAGTTTATGTCCCTCAATAGAGGAATGGATACAGAAAATGTGGTACATTTACACAATGAGTACTATTAAAAACAATGAATTTATGAAATTCTTGGGCAAATGGATGTATCTGGAGGATATCATCCTTAGTGAGGTAACCCAATCACAAAAGAAATCACTAGATATGCACTCACTGATAAGTGGATATTAGCCCAGAAACTTAGAATACCCAAGATACAATTTACAAAACACAAGAAAGCCAAAAA
>NC_034607.1:42154542-42156018 GCF_900095145.1 Mus pahari
CCCCAGAGCTCGTGTCTCTAGTTGCATATGTAGCAGAAGATGGCCTAATCGGCCATCACTGGGAAGAGAGGCCCCTTGGTCTTGCAAATTTTATATGACCCAGCACAGGGGAATGCCAGGGCCAAGAAGTGGGAGTGGGTGGGTAGGGGAGCAGGGAGGGAGAGAGGGTATAGGGAACTTTTGGGATAGCATTTGAAATGTAAATAAAGAAAATATCTAATAAAGTAAAAAGAAAAGAAATACTAAAGTTCGATAGGATCAGAGGTGAGGAGGACACAACATATAGTCCCAAAATGGAAGTAACTGGGACTAGTGGGACCCAGGCACCCAGGAACTCCACCCAAACAGTGTTATGGGCTCCTTCCAGTCTTGGCTAGTGCCCTGAGCAGACCTTGTATGCAAACTCTGCAGCCAGTCCCACAATACCCAGAGGAAGCTTCATTCCCAGGCACTCTAACACACCCAGGATAGTAGAATCAGACGTGCTTTATAAGAGTAGTGTGGCAGAGCCATCTCCTTGGCGCCAAACCCCCATAGATATCTTTATATGTTTTGTTTGTTTGTTTGTTTGTTTGTTTCCTTCCTTCCTTTTTTCTTTCTTTCTCTCCCTCCCTCCCTCCCTCCCTTCCTTCCTTCCTTCCTTCCTTCCTTCCTTCCTTCCTTCCTTCCTTCCTTCCTTCCTTCCTGTCTATCTGTTTTTCTGTCTTTCTTTCATCTTTGTAACTACAGCCTATCTTTATCTATTATATCTATCTATCTATCTATCTATCTATCTATCTATCTATCTATCTATCGACCTATCTATCATCTATCTTTCTATGTATCTACATGGTACAATCAGAATAAGGTTATCTTTGACTAGTTTACAAATAATTGAAACTAAGACTATGGTTGTTTTATTTAGCTTTGACAATTACTTGGGGATAATCCTTTATCTAGTCTTCTAACTGTTGGTCTTGCTACCTCTCCAGTGGTGTATCCTAGATACTAGTGTCACCAAGGTTACTTGGCATTATCAGAACCGAATTCTCCAACCATAGTATGCCCTGGATAAACCATCACACTGGAAAAGCAAGATTCAGATCTAAAGTTACTTCTCATGATGGTGATAGAGGAATTTAGGAAGGACATAGATAACTCTCTTAAAGACAAGTAAACAGGTAGAAGCCTTTAAAGAAGAAACACAAAATTCCCTTAAATATTTATAGGAAAACACAATCAAGCAGGCAAAGGAAATGAACAAAACCATCCAAGATCTAAAAACGGAAATAGAAACGATAAAGAAATCACAAAGGGAGACAACCCTGCAGTTAGAAAACCTAGGAAAGAAATCAGGAACCATAGATGCAAGGATCACCAACAGAATACAAGAGATAGAAGAAAGACTCTCAGGTAGAGAAGATACTATAGAAAACATTGACACAACAGTCAAAGTAAATGCAAAAACCCAAAAAACAAAAAACAAAAAATTCCTAA
>NC_034607.1:42156834-42158741 GCF_900095145.1 Mus pahari
TAACAATCACTTTTCCTTAATATTTCTTAAAATCAATGGACTCAATTCCGACCAAAAGACAAAGACTAACAGACTGGATACACAAACAGAACCCAGCATTTTGCTGCACACAGGAAATGCAGCTTAGAGACAAAGGCAGATAGTACCTCAGAGTTAAAGTTTAGAAAACAGTTTTCCAAGCAAATGATCCCAAGAAACCAGCTGCAGTAGCTATTATGTTATCAAGTAAAATCAACTTTCAACCAAAAGTTATCAAAAAAGATAAGGAGGAACACTTCATACTCATCAAAGGTAAAATCTATCAAGATGAATTCTCAATTCTGAACATCTATGCTCCAAATGCATGGGCACCCACATTCTGAAAGGAAACTTTACTAGAGCTCAAAGCACACATTCCCCCATCCCCACACAGAATGATGGCAAGAGAATTCAACACCCCACTTTCATCAATGGACAGATCATGGAAATAGAAACTAAACAGAGACACAGCGGAACTAATAGAAGTTATGAACCAAATGGATCTAAGAGATATTTATAGAACATTTGATCCTAAAGCAAAAGAACATACCTTCTTCTCAGCACCTCAAGGTGCCTTCTCCAAAATTGACTGCATAATTGGTCACAAAACAGGCCTCAAGAGATACAAGAAAACTGAAGTAATCCCATTACCCTATAAGATCACCATGGACTAAGGATGGCCTTAAATACCAACAAAAGCAACGAAAAACACACATACACATGGAACCTGAACAACTCTCTACTCAATTATAACTTGTCAAGAAAGAAATAAAAAAAGAAGTTAAAGGCCTTTTAGAATTTACTTAAAATGAAGACACATCATACCAAAACTTACGGGACACAATGAAAGCAGTGGTAAGAGGAAAACTCATAGCTCTAAGTGCCTCCAAAAAGAAGCTGAAGAGAGCTTGCACTAGACCTTGACAGCACACCTGAAAGCTCTAGAACAAAAAGAAGCAAATACACCCAAGAGGAGTAGCTGGTAAGAAATACTCAAACTCAGGGCTGAAATCACCCAAACAAAAACAAAAACAACTATACAAAGAATCAACAAAAGTAGGAGCTGGTTCTTTGAGAAACTCCACAAGATAGATAAACCCTTAGTCAGACTAACCAGAGGGCACAGAGTCAGTATCTAAATTAATAAAATCAGAAATGAGAAGGGAGACATAACAATGAAATATAACTCAAAATCATTATTCTGTTTGTTGAATATTAACAGTTAAAAATATTAAAATCATGTTCTACCAACATCATAGAAATATCATTTTTTCTCACTGTGCTTGAAATTAGCATTTTCTTAATGTATAACTTCAATGAGCTTTTGCTATTTTGAAATTTTTAAAATATACCTACTGATAAAATAATTTCTCTCCTAGAAACACTGATAATATTTTGTAAGTAAACTGATTGTTAGACAATGTACACACACATATATAATGTGTTTTAAATACTTTCTATGTCATATAATATCATAAAAGGGCTTTTGAATATATTCCTTAATGATTCACCTTTAATATTTTATGATCTCTTACTATGCTTAACTCCCAAAGAATATTTTGTATGTTTTAAAACAATTTAGTATTCAACATTAGATATAGGATCTTCAATTATGGATAGTATTAAATATTCATTAATCATATTTTTAGTATATGAAAGGATAAGAATATAAAAGTTGAACAGATTTGTATGTATTATTTGATTCTCTAAATACTCAATATTATTAATATGTTTGACGTATAAAATGCATTTAAATAATAAAAAATTAAGAATAAAAAAGAAATGTTAAATTTCTATGAAAAAATATGACGGAGAAGAGCAGGATTGCTGGGCAGTGGTGGCACATGCGTTTAATCCCAGCACTTGGGAGGCAGAGGCAGGTGGATTTC
>NC_034607.1:42158956-42185035 GCF_900095145.1 Mus pahari
GAGGAGGAGGAGGAGGAGGAGGAGGAGGAGAATTACAATGAGAAAGAATGCACTCAAACTCAAGAAAATACATGTGTACTGATCAAGAGCCGAGAACTCCTCAGTGCCTGGACCTCTGTCTACCTCCCCTAGCCTTTACTGAGTACTGTACAGCTGAATCCTGGCATCGCTAGGTTTTCTGTGTTTTTCTTACTCTTCAGGGTTCCAGAGATGCTCCCCCTGTCTCTTTCAGAGTCATTCCACACCATAAAGCTTATTTTTCAAACATGTTCTCCTTAGTCCTGCTTTATGAAGAGTTTCATCTTTTGTAACCTGAGCAGTTCTTGAGACCTGTCTTTGTCATAGATCTTTTAACACCGACGTGCTACTTTCCTGAAGGACTTTCAAGACAGATCAGTTACACCGCAATAGTGCACTGGATTGTCATCATTACTTACTTGAAATTTTGGAGTAGGAGGCATTGAAGTGCTGTGAAGATGTTTCTGAAATAAACTCCTCTCAGAACTTGTCACTGGGGATGATTTAAAAAAATGTTAATTTATTATATAACTCAATAACTTTAAACATATCTGAACTTTTAATTCCAATAAAGGAAGACTACATTTTAAGCATTTTTTTATTTATGTTGATATTGGTAAAGTACTGAGTCAATATGGAACTAATTTATTTATTTGATTCTTGATTGAGATATTATTTGATACAAAAGAGTCAAACATTTTTTTCCAAATCAGTAATGAATGTTTTGTGATCACCCCAAAGCTAGGCAAATACTCTACCACTTATTTAAGACCCCACATTTATGGTAGTTATTTGCATTAATTTTTTTCACAGGTTTCCCTCATTACATAATTTAAAAATTAATAAAATTACTTACAAAAATAAAATTCCAAGATGACAAATCCTGGAGAACTCCATCACATGCCTCAAAAGTTATGATACAGTAGCTGTTTTCATCTATCCTTTCTGGTTAGGACCCTCCTTAGAGCACATAACAATGATCATGTCCCCTTTTATAAAGCTGGAGAATAAGCTTGAGGGAAAGACAGAGTGTCCTGCCAACCTCTGCCAGGCACCTTGGAGTGTCTGAAATGCAGACTAACTTCAGTGATTAATTTCTTTCTCACTTCAGCATCACATGAAGTGATACAGTATCAAGCAAGGACATAAACCATATTGGGGGCAGGCAACTCATCATTTGACAGTCTGTCATTCAAAATATATGAGGTTTCAGACTACAGTGAAAGTCTACCAAGAGCACTGTCCAATTTTCTTTATGGATGTGAACCTGGATCTGTTACTGGTATGTTACTTCCAGCCTACTTCTGTCTTGCTATGTGTATATTAGATGTCAGGTGGTTTCCAAGTGCAGGGATCTAGGCAGTAGAAAAATATAAGGTGTTAGCAATAGTACTATTAAAACTCAGTTCTCTAAAGCTGGGCATCTCAAGTAGTGAGAAAAAAATGCTTTAAGTGCTGGGACAAGGTGGGTAGCATAAAATGATGATGAATAAGGGATATTACTTCAACACAAGAACTTCCTAAGTACAGCTAATAGTGTTACAAATGCTATATTTCATTGCTTAATGTGTGTTAGTTTGAATGAGAATGGCCTCAATAGTGTCATATGTTTGAATACTTGATCACAGTTGCTGGAACCATTTCAGTAGGATTTGGAGGTTTGACCTTTTTGGAATGGTGTGGTCTTATTGCAGAATGTATGTCACTGGGGGGTGTGCTTTGATGTTTGAAAAACACATGTCATTCCCAGCTTCCCAGTTTCCCAGTTTTTCTCTGTTTCTCTCTCTGCCTCTGTCTTTCTGTCTCTCTGTCTCTCTCTGTCTATCTCTCTCTGTCTCTCTCTCTGTCTCTCTGTCTCTCTCTCTGTCTCTCTGTCTCTGTCTCTGTCTCTCTCTCTCTNCTCTCTGTCTCTCTCTCTGTCTCTCTGTCTCTGTCTCTGTCTCTCTCTCTCTGTCTCTCTCTCTCTCTCTCTCTCTCTCTGTCTCTCTGTCTCTCTCTCTCTCTCTCTCTCTCTGTCTCTCTCTCTCTCTCTCTCTCTCTCTGTGTGTGTGTGTGTGTGTGTGCGTATACCTCCAACTTGCATATCAGGATGTAAGCTTTCAGCATTTCATCCAGCAGCTCCATTGCCATGTTTACCTGGTTCCATGATTTCTGCCACAGTAGTCATGAACTAACCCTTTGAAACTGTAAGGAAGCACTCAATTAAATGGTTTCTTTTATATAAGTTTCCTTAATCATGAAGAACTCTGTAGGTATCAGGGATGTTGACATGTAATGAGGATACCAAGACAAATGAGGGTATTTATCTTAATGCTACTGAATTTAAGTATTTGAAATAGAGTGGCTGAAAAATTGAAATAGTGTGCATATGTGACACAGAATACGAAGAGCTTTTAATAAGTCAGTCAAAGCAATCATTCAATATTTTTTCCTTGGATAAGCATCTGGTCACAGAGCAAGATTATATGTGATTGCAAACTGTCTATAAACTCTAATTTCAAGTATCTTAAATTAAAAAAAAATTAAAATATATCTACACCATTTTCCCATCCCTTTACTCCCTCCAATCCATCTCATCACCCCCACTTTCCTGCCCCTTTCAAATTCACAGCCTCTTATTTTTTAAGTACTATTGTTACATATATATGCAAATAATTATATACATGCAACCTGCTGCACACATTTATTGGTGCTTTTGTGTATAGCTATTAGGTTAGACCAGTTGAAATTATACAATTGGATAATCACTTTGGCATACTTTCTTTGAGGAAGATGAATTCTCCCTCTCTTAGCAGTTGTTAAATACCTATAGCTCTTCATCTAGGAGTAAGCCCACAGGAAACTTCTCGCATCAATGTTGGCATATCAACTACTCTCACCTTTGTTCAGGTCTTGTTCAGATTCCAAGGGTGTATCTTTCCTGTCAATTCTGAAAGATATACAATTACAGCAAACTTCCCGCTCTTCTGGCAATTAAAATCTTTCTGAACCCTCTACCATATTACATATCATTACTTTTAGTTGTAACTATTTTATTTAATGATTTATATTGTTGAAGACTTAAAAAGGACATTTTCTCTTCCTCCTTCTGCCTCCTAAACGAGGGGATGGGGAGGAGAATGAGAGGGTGTTTCAGGATCAGGTAGGAGAGAAACGGGAGAAAGGACCAGAGGGAAAGGAGAACCAATGGACTCTGCAGCTGGTGGGGGTAGGGCATAGGCAGCATCTTGAAGATGTGCCAGAGACCTGGGATGGGGGAGGCTCCAAGGAGTCAATTGGAGTGGCCTTAGCAGTGGCGATATGGAACCTGAAGAGGCCACCTCCTTTTAGCCAGGCAGGAATATCAGTGAAGGGATAAGGATACCAAATCATCCATAAAATTTTCTATCCAAAATTTATCCTGTCTACAAGAAATGTTGTGACAAAGATCGAACAGAGACCAAGGGAATGGTCAACCAATAACTGACCTAATTCAAGACCTATCCTATGGGCAAGCACCAATCTATGACACTATTAATGACCCTCTGGTTATGCTTGCATACGGGAGTCTAGCATATATGTCCTCTGAGAGGCTTTACCCAGCAGCTGACTGAAACAGATGCAGATACCCACAGCCAAACATTGGATAGAGCTCGGGGACTCTTATGGTAGAGTTGAGGACCAGGAAGTGGAAAGGAACTCCACAGGAAGCCAATAGAATCAACTAACCTATACCCTTGGGGGTTCTTAGAGACTGAACCATCAACCAAGAAGCATACACAGGCTAAGCAAAGGTTCTCCCACACATACATAGCAGATGTGCAGCTGGGTCTTCAACTGGAGCGGGGGCTGTCCCTAAAGGTTGTTGCCTGTTTGTGGAATCAGGTCCCCTAACTGAGCTGTTTTGTCTGGCTTCAGTGGGAGGAGAGGATGCACCTAGCCCTGCACAGATTTGATTGGCATGGTTGGGGGATACCTGGGCGGGGGTCTCCATCTTCTCAGAAAAGAAGGGGATGAGGATATGGAGGAGAAACTGTGGGAGGGGGGACTGGAGGAGGCAGTGATTGAGATGTAAAATGAATAAATAAATAAATAAATAAATAAATAAATAAATAAATAAATAAATGAAAAATAAGACGTTATCCTACAGAAATACTGTGTGAGGGGCTGGTGATATAGGTCAGTTGGTAAACTGCTTGCTTAGACTACTACACAAAGACCTGGGTTTGATCCAAATAAACAAATATTTAATAGCAAATAAATTTAGCATTGTGGTTTACACTTGTAATTGCATTTAGGAGAAGGACATAGGAAGATCCTTTGTTGTACAGAGAGTTTGAGACCAGTTCAGGATATATAAGACATTGTCTTGCACCTCTCCTCAAATACAAAAGAAAGAAAATCTATTTTGAGGCACAAATACATGTGATGAAAATAAGTTCAAATCTTTTAACAGTGACATTAAACAGGAAATGCCCCAGCTTTTAGGAGCTTTTAAGAGCCTCTAGCTGTACTTTTATCACTATTATATATGATAAGATAATTAGTTCACAAGAAGTTGTAACACTTTTTTCTATGGTACATTTTTGAGGAACTGATGGCACAACTCATTTTGAGGAACAACATTTCAAATACCTAATAGCACCATGTGTTTAGTGGCTACCATGCTACTAGATACTCGACTTTGGAAGAATTCTCTGTTGGTAGGAAAACTGCATGGTTTCATTTACTTGTATGTCCTTACTACCTAAGACAGGACTCAGAGTTAGTCAGTACTTAATGAATAAATAAGCTTTATAAAGACTCCTGACAACTTTGGTGGGATTGGGTGTGTAAGAATTTCACATTAAGCCAGGCGTGGTGGCGCACGCCTTTAATCCCAACACTCAGGAGGCAGAGGCAGGCGGATTTCTGAGTTGGAGGCCAGCCTGGTCTACAAAGTGAGTTCTAGGACAGCCAGGGCTATACAGGCAAACCCTGTCTCGAAAAACCAAAAAAAAAAAAAAAAAAAAAAAAATTCACATTAAGCACCCGATGTGAACTCATATTTTAAAAGTTAGATAACACTCTTCCTTAGTGGCACAACTAAAATTTTCAAAAGAGTTTCAGAGAAATGGCAACAGAACTATGCCTCTAATTAGTGAATAGATGTACAGAAATCTTCAAGTCTGAAGCACTCTAGTGTTCTACAAAGGACGCCTATGTTCTAATGAGTGGGAAATGATGATTTCTGGTAATGCTGTAATTGCTCTTAGAGAGCTCAGCTCATGAGCACATTACAACTGTCCCTCGTGGCTAGATTACCTAGTATGTAAATTATCTGAACCTTTTGATACTTCCCCTCTTCTCTTCGGCCATTTTTTTTTATCACTTACCCATGTAATTACTTATTACAGACCCAACGATAAGATGGATTGCAGAATAAGAAAATGAAACCTAGGTCGGTGGAATTGAGAAGCATTTAGAGAAGCAGACCAAGGCTATGACCATAACCAAACATCATCAGAAGATGCAGCTTGGAAGAAAATTCTTCTTGAGCAGAGAAAAACACCAATTAGATTCAACATAACTTTAGAAAGGAAATGATGGAGTAGATGTCAATAAAGCCATCCCCATTGTTGTTATGACATCTCCACTGTAACTGAACAAGCCACTTTAATTCATGGAACTAAGATAATATTTTTAAAGTTTGTCGGACAACATGTAGCTAGAACTGAACTCATTTTTGAACGCAGACATTAATAAATGCTATCGGCCACTGATCTACCACCAATACAGCTCTATGATTAAAAAAAAAACACCATTTAAGGTTCAAATTCTTTCTCAAAAATAATGTATTCTGCTTTAGAGTAGCTTTAGGTTCATAGTAAAATTGAACAGACAATGCAGGGATTTTCTATTTATTTCTTTTTCATATGATCAGATAACTTACTTCCTAGTAGGAATTTCTGGTAGGAAACTTTAGCGCTTCATGAGAGAGTCTTGACATCATCTCATGAGTCATCGTGCACATTTTACCGTATCTAGCAGAGAAAATAATTTTTGCATGCTAATTAGTTGGTTGAAACAGATAGTAAACATTGAATACTTATTGTGTCTTTCTGGGGCTTGGGGTTTGGATGTTCATATTCCTCTGTCAGAAAGGTGAAATCTACCTTTAGTGACATCAGAAGATCAAGCTGTTGAGTCTGCACAGCTATAGAGGGGAGATTCTAGATTGAATTTGTGCAGATCTTAATCATTATATTAACCTTATTCTCTTACCGCAACTGCACCTATCATAGCTGAATTGGCAAATTAGAGAAGACAACTGATTACAAAATTGAATCAAAATTATTTAAATGCGCAGAAAAACAGATTTAAACATAATTTTCCCTGAACTGCTTTTTACTAGGTCTGATACTATAATCTGTATTGTAGCTGCCTCAGAAGGTAGCCTATTTGAAGCTCTGTGGTGCCATACTCGTACACATAATGAGGCCACAGGCTGAGTCTAAGTCCCGACATATGTCATCTGGGAGTACTGTGTCCCCACATCTACTGTGAGGACAGCTATTGAACATCATGAAGAAAACTACTAATCTGTCCTTTTGCAAATTCCTGCAGGGTTCTTTGGGCTTCCCTCTCCAGCATGTTTACTGTTATTTGGAAGTGAGAATCAATGCCTTTATTCTGGGATATGTGAAGATGCACTATCACTAATGAATCATTATCTCTCCTGTTCACTGAAAGACTTTTATTATTCAAGTCCTACTTACCATATTGACTCAGGCTATCTTAAGGAGCAAGATGACAATCTTATCAGATTTATTTCTGCCAATTACAACCCATGTTAAATGGATGTGCTACTTAAATCTGCTAAATCTATTCTAATGACAAGGAAGATCTTAAGTGTGAGAGGTGGTTATATCCTCAGACAATAATTGTATGGAAAATTTAGAAGGATTACTGTTTATTTCACAATTTAGTAAATAAATTAGAATATGAATTGATGCTAAAATAAATCAAGGCAGAATAAAAAAAAACACCCATGTCAAAACATTATTATTGTGGAAGATATCTTCCTTGTCTCAGAATGTCTGATACAAGATTCAGCCAAAAGGTCTGTTAAAGCACAGGGTCCTGTCACACAGTTTCTGATACAGTAGGACTTGGATAGGATCCAAGAATGTACATGTGATCAATTTCCAGAAGATGCTGAAACCGTTGGGTGGGCAACACATCTTGCAAACCACAGTCTTTTTCAAACTCCATATTGGGAACTAGCCTTAGCATGTATTTTTTATTGAGCCATTGGGATAGCACCAATGCAAGGTAACTTTTGAAAATTGTTGGTCTAGTACTACTGAAATAATTCTGCCTTTGAGATAATTTGCATTTACAAAGCATGTGTCAGAGTGCGAAGGAAGAAATTGCAACTTCGTTGGCTTGACATTTAGTGAGGACCTGTTAATTACTGCTAGGCACTAGAGAAAGTTAGCGCCTCCAGGATATAACAATTCAGGAGTGACCTCACGTCAGTGGCAAGATACAGTCTTGGGTCAGAACACGAAGAAACTTTCATCTGTATTTTAAGATTCCTAACTTTTGCAAAGTCTGACAAGACTTATGAAGACATTCACCTGCATGATGAAAGAAAAGCAAGAAAAGGGCATTTCAACACAGTCCAACAAAACATTTCTGTTGCAGTATTAGTTCACTCTATCTAGGGAATGTTATCTAGCTGAGTGTGAAGCATTTAGAGACTACTAGCTAGCCAGATAGAAAATATTTCAGGATTCATAGGGAGTTTGGCTGAGCAGGAGCAAATCCACTCGTTGAGGAGTGGTTAGTGCAGTGCTGATCGGCCTTTGTTCCATTTCTACACCATTGGGCTTAGAGGTGGTTTGAATGATAGATGTCCTTCCATTGCCTTGGCAATTTGAATGCTAGGTTTCCAGTTAATAGTGGATTGGAGGAAGTTAATTTGTCACTGGAAGTAGGTTTTGATACCTTGAAGGCTCGTGCCACTTTGAGCTAGTGTCTCTGTTTCCTGTTCGCTCAAAGATGCGGACTCCCTGATTTCCCATCTGTGATGGGGATGGACTCTTATCCCTCTGTGACCCTAAGCCCAAACAAACTTGTCCCTCAACAAGTGTCCTTGATCATGGTGTTTTGATCACAGCAAGAGAAAATGATGAACACAGACTGAATGTGAGTATTTTTGCCATTATTATGTTTACTTTTTAAAATATGAAGTTAAAATTATAAGAATTTTTGCTGTACAATAAATGCCTTAAAATACATGCACATCAATCATGTAACAGGTAAACCAAACTAACTGAAACTTATTGTTTACCATTAATTTGCCTTAACTAAATGTCCTCCCGTGTTTTACTCAGGTCAGGATAAAAACCACAGGGAAAGCAACATCAAAATTAGATCATTTCTAATCACACAGGACTTTAGAAGGTATGTTCTAGAAGTCTATATATGTCAGACAGGAATCCCCTCGTTTGTTTTTGGTTTTGTTTTGTGTTTACCATGTGAGGTTATACTTATATCTGTTTTTATCCTATCTCCTGTCCTTTGCCTTCTCACATTTTCTCAATAATTCTTTTACCCCTATCCTTGCCTCCTTTGTCATTTCAAGCTTATGTTTACACACACTCTCACTCATATACATTGTAAAATGTGAGCTATAATCTGCAAATGCAAGATAACACACAGTTATTATCTCCCTGAGTCTGAGTTACCTCACTAATGTAATAAATAAATAAATAAATAAATAATTTTCAGATATATCCATTTTTCTGGAAATTTCATTTTTCTTTACAGCTGCATCAAGGCTGCCATGTAAATTCCTACAGCTCTTCATATTGAGTTTTTAGTGTGCGTTTTTGAAAGCCTTATTTAATCCTTTCACAGGTGGGTGAACTATCCTGTGTCCTTGTGTCTAATGTCCCTGTATTTGAAGGGTAATGCTGTGGTGGACAAAGTATCCTTACTGCTCTGGGTCTCCTTTTTTTTTTTTCCTGGGTTGCTGGTGTCCAGTGCCTCTGGATTTTAACACTGACATCAAAGAACCTGAGGTCAAAATTGGAACATCTCTATCTCCAGAGTGCAGATGTTGCAGGGAAGGTGTGGAGGCTCCATATCGTAGGCACTTACAGAGAGGAGAGAGAGAGAGAGAGAGAGAGAGAGAGAGAGAGAGAGAGAGAGAGAGAGAGAGGCTGTCATTGTTTGCAAAGGGCTCCTGTAGTGACACTTAGTTGCGTACCTGGGTAGTCTAGGTAACTCTGCACCACTGTGTTCATGCCCTGATCTCCGAGGTGATACGAGGTGATCTTGAAAATCTGAAAGTTAGTATTGACTGAAGGAAGTATACTAAAGACAAGTTTATAATATCATAGTTTCTCCTCTGCAAAATCCTTACATTTTTTTATACTATAAATATCTTGATATCTGGAATCCAGTCAATTAGAATCTAGAGCACTATAGAATTTCATCAATGTTCATTTATGTTTAAGTGATGTTTATGTTTAAAGAAAATAGGAGATGACATCAAAGAACTGAATATTCATCTCTGTCAGCCTCATGAGCAGTCAGGTTTTGGTATGGTATTTAAGATAATCCTGATACATTTTTTGAAATTATTTAAGAAATTTGACATCAAAGAACAAAGAGTAGGATTTTTTTCAAGTCAAATACTTATGGGAGAAGAAATTTGAAAACTAGAGATCTTTACCTGTTACAAAGTTGTTTGCATTCTCAACTTTAGTATTGAACTCTATAGACTTATGACCGCTTGGTTTTAAACACAAGAACCATTGTTATTAAATACATTTAGAATGGCAACTACATTATTATTAATAGTAGGCACCTCATCCTCTATAATGTTAGAGATTCAATTTCTATTAAGATGTATACTTGTGAATATAGAAGCATTATAAACAAGGACATTGGAAATTATGCTAATCTCTCTTCAAATACACTTGAAGTATTCTACTGTCTCCCTTAATTCACTTGGAATATTTTACTGTGTCTCTTCAGTTCACTTGAAATATTCTCCTCAAGGCAGAAGGAAGGAGTTTGATCTGATGATTTAAGAAAGTATGCACACTTGATGGTAGGAAAGATATAGATAAACTAAAATATTCAGGATGATTTCATTTCCAGAAAACATCATTTCACATGTCACAAAGCTAGATTTATCATGCAATTTCATTACATTTCTGGTAGAGAGTATTCTCTAGATATTCTATGCTGTTGAGAAATATATAATGGTCCATAGTGTCTTGTGAACCTCCTCATGTCTATTTGTTACTCTTCTATGATTAGCTCCACTTATTTGAAAAATTTGGTTCTCTAGAGCTCAAGGTGTAGGAAATTTGGTCGTGGAGAATAATCTGTGGTAATTTAGGAACTTACTCCATTCCCAGGACTGAGCAACGCCTCATAAATATCTAAGGTCAGCTGACATGGTTGGCTTGTGGAGGAGTCAGAGTAAGAGTTTTAAAGTAGTATATGGGAGGTTCCTGAAGGCTTGTGAAAACTATTATGCAACAATCAAAGTTTTCCTTTGAGTGAGCCAATAGGCAAAGCTTAAAAGAAACAGTTGAAGGATCCATAAAGCAAAAATTATGCACTCTAAGAACAGAGACAAGACTCTTGGGTAATAGTCAGTCAAGAAAGCTTTAGGACAGACTTTGAGACTAAAAGATTGAGGAAATATTTTGTTTCCGATGTATTCATAACCTACCTCCCTAGGTGAGGGATGGATTATACCTAACAGAGCATTCTTCTTTTCAAACAGCAATGAATGAATGGATTGATGCTAGCCATGGCTTAAAGATGATGCCCTCTTTACCTAGGTTGTGGTCCTCAGCTTTTCAGCTTAGGATATCTTCTTGTTCATTCTTTAAGTGATGCACTTTTTTTTTTCTGACAAATATTCAGGTTTGCAAGACTAATTGTTCAACAGAGGAAAGTCAATTACATATTCTCAGATTAGAAGTCTCAAAGGAATCCCTTCTCATGGAATATACTCAACGCATATTGGAAGATCCAACCACTTTTAAGCTGAATAATATGTTGACTCAATTACTCACAATCCTATTTTCCAAGAGAAGAATCCAGTTGACATGAGTGAAGACTAGGAAAACAGGCAATGCTACAGTCCCAAGTAAGAATTCATCAGATGTATAAAGTTAGGCACTATGCTTAATTTTTTATATTATACCAGACAGCTTTGTGACATTTTGATATCATATGTATGTATATGTGTATATATATATATATATATATATATATGTATATGTATATGTATATATATATATATATGTATATGTGTGTATATATATATGTGTGTGTGTGTGTGAATGTGTGTACACAAATATATATCAACTTGAATCTCATTTTTGGCACCCACTAGTGTGTCAATCATTCATTTTTAATTATGCATAAAATGTAAATATACCAAAATATCCAAAATATTGGGATTTGTAAGAAATAATACTATGACCCAGATTATACTTGATATGTAGTAAATATCTAGAGAAGAACCTAGTTATGGTAATAATTTTGATTAATTATCAGCATGTCTATATTTTCATAGGCAAAATGATGAAAAATGATTTGGTTTGTCAAGATACCTTAACTTGTCCACTTACAGATGGAAGCAAACATGTGTTTTGTTCTGTTTTGTTTTCTTAATTTTTATATTCCCACCCTAAATTAAGGGAATCTACAAGTTTTAATGCTCAAATATTTATATTGTTACGTAGTAGCTTGGTATTAGCATTTAAAACTTCAGTTTCTTATCTGTGTATATTTTATCAGTTTCTAACCTGATTCTTCTTCATGCATCTTAAATTTTATATTATTATAAATATATGAAATATATCTTTCCAGCCTCATTCTTTTTAAGTTGAACACCAAAACCAGGGATCACTGAATTAAGGAAAATATGAGACTGTAAAGATTATGAAGTGTTCTATGGTATCAGGGAGTATTACACACATGGGAAGAGACTGGCTGTACAAGAAAGTGTATCACCAGAATTGGGAAGCATAATGAATTCTAATGAAATCAGGGGGAACTGGAATCTTCAAATGTGGTGAATTTTCTTGGAAGTTTTTCCTCTTCCATAGTCTTCTCAAATTGCCTCCCCCAAGATGGTCCCTAACGTTTCTCTCTTTCTCTCTCTCCCCCCCCACCCCCACTGGCAGTCATGCTCTGTTCATCACTCAGGATTCTTTGTTGTCATATTCATAGCTATGGTTGGGATTATTTTAAATAGTAAAATACTTTTTAGTGTATCTTTTCTAGTGCACTAGCTCTGACATTCTGCATCCAGTAAATAATGGGCTTTAGTACAAAGATGCTAAAAGATGGGCATATAGTGATTTTCATGCAGCAAATAGTTCCTTTTTTGTCCTCCCCCCCCTTCCTCCTCCTCCTCCTCCTCCTCTTCCTCCATCCCTCCTCACTCTTTTAATGGGATAGGGCCTATGACAGATGGAGAAATGAATGATTCCATTAGCACAATGAATGGAATACGTATCCTTTAAGAGAGCAACTCCTATTGATAAGATGTTTAGCTTGACCTGTAAATATTTGAACTTTATGTAACCAGCTGTGGTTGCCTGCCAGCTCTGAGAAGTGAATGTTCCTGCTTTTGGTCATGGTATCTGCTTATCAGAGGAAAAGAAAATCTCGGTGGCTTTAAGAGTACAGACTTATATTTACTCATTTCAAGAGGAAATGGTAATGCAGAGAAAGAATCTGTACCGCATAGCCACTGAGAAATCAATAAGAGATCTGAAACTGTTCTTTCCTTGTGAGCCCAGGAGGAGAAGAAAAAGGGTTGGTGAACAACAAGCTAGCTTTGGCACATTAACCTAAATAGAAAACCACTCAAGTGTCTAACACAATTCTCTGTGGTTTTCTGAAGGCTGTGCTTCACATTTTGGCTTTTATTTTCTTTAAATAACTTTGTCTAGTAGAGTGTATCCTATATTAATACAGATGCAAATAGGGAAACATTAATTTCTGATGCATAAATCAAGAGTGGTGATTCATGTGCTAGCCATTCAACAAAACATACTTACTTAACACAAATACAGACACATACATAATAATATATATTTCAGTTACGTATCTATAAGCCCAAAGGGGTATGAAATAAGGATGTGTGAAATTGACAGTAGATTTCTATGAAGGCAGAGAATTTCAGGAACGTCATTTTATTGTGAGTTTGTCAATATGATTCCTGTGAAGGGAAGAAACTTTTTGGAAGAGGATAGCACATCTTCATTTGCTTTTAATAAATCCATTTTGTCTTTTTAAATTCATACCATTTAAATTTTTAAAAGCTGCACGATTTATACAAGTATTTTAAGTATACTGTAATGTTTGTAATGATATTTTGTTAATTCTTTGAGAGTTTACTACAATATATTTTGATCATATTCACTACCCACTTTTATTCAAACTCCATTCAGGCCCACTCCATTTCTCCACCCAAATTTCATTCTACTTATTCCAATAACCACAGTAGTCTATTTTGTGCTGCTTTTATACTAATAGTTATGACACTGTCCACTGGAATATAGTTGACTGCCTGGGGCTACATCTTTAAATAAAACTGATTCTTCTTGTCCTGGAAGCCACCATCTGTCAACAGCACCTCAGTTAGGGACAGAGACTCCTAAGCTTCCTATCCCCAATCTCTTCCATGCCAGAATCTTGCTTGATTTGATCTTGTGTGCTTCATACGCAGGAAAGCACAGGGCTGTGAGCCTGTGAGTCCAGGGATCCTGGCTTTTCCATAAGACATGAAGAAACTCTTTTACCCTGATCTAAGCTCTCTCTCAAGATAATTCCTGGGTATTCTCTCTCTCTCTCTCTCTCTCTCTCTCTCTCTCTCTCTCTCTCTCTCTCTCTCTCTCCTCTCTCTCTGTGTGCATATGTGTATGTATGGGTGCAATATAGTTGTACTGTTTGTGCACTCCCCTGACAGTTGTGATTTTTCTGCATTAACTGCCACTCACAATACGAAGAAGCTTCTCTAATGTGGGATTAGAGCTAGAGTAAGTTATGTGTCTAGAGGTAAGAATAAGAAGGCATTTTGATAGTCTGGTAGTTTACCATGGGATTCTAGTGGAAAACGAAGAGCAATGGCAAAAGCTCACAGTGTTTGTGGAGGAGGTATCTCTAAGGCAACCCTGACCAAAACTATGAGGAGATATGTCAAAAGCCTTGTACTGAGATTTTCATTTGGCAGCCTATAGCTTCTCGGCGGACCATTTGCCTCTGTGCAAGGTAACTTTTATCTTTCGACCTATGAGTATGTGAAGATTATTATATACTGGCTACTATATGGCTTTTCAAGCATCCTTATTCTTAGTTTTCTCTTCTCCATTCCCTTCCTTTTCTCCAGAGAACATGTGGTATTTTTCTATGTCTGAGTTACCTCCACTCAGTATAATATTTTCTAATTCCATCCATTTGTCTGCAAATTTCATTCCAGTTTTTTTTAATGCTGAATAAAATTTCATTGTTTTTAGGTAAATTTTTCTTTGTCCATTTATTGATGGCCATGTAAGCTATTTTCATGTCTTAGATACTTAGATACATGAGTAGCTGTGCCTTTCTGTAGTAGAATATAGACTCTTTTAGATTTATGCCCAAGAGTGCTCTGTCTGGTTCAAGTGGTAGATCTATTTCAAGTGTACTACAGAAATGTAATAATAAAAACAGCACAGAACTAGCATTAAAACAGACGTCTTGATCAATGTAATAGATCTGATATGAATCAGTGCACTGATAGCCACCTGATTTTTGACAAAAATATCAAAATACATGATGGGGAGAATATAGCATTTTTAGCAAACAGTATTGGGAAAATAGGATATTTACTTGGAAAAGAATGAAACTTCATGCCACTCTCTCACTTTGCTCATAAATCAATTCCAAATGGACAAAAGAACTTAACATCAGACCTCAAACTCTGAAACTTCTAGAGGAAAGAGTAGAGAGTATTCATTACCTTCTCAGATAAAGACTTTCCAAATAAGAATCTGATTGTGCACAGAAACTGACCCTCAATTAGCAAATTTGACTTCATGAAGTTAAAAAGCTTCTGTAAAAGATTTGTTGATTTTAATGAAGAAGCAATTTACAAAACACGAAAATTCTTTGGTGACTGTATATCTGACAGAGAATTCCTCTTTATAATATGCAAAGGACTAAAAAGGCTAACTATTAAGAAAACAACTTAATTAAGAGGTGTCCAGTAGTGCTCGCTTCCGCGGCACATATACTAAAATTGGAAAGATACAGAGAAGATTAGCATTGCCCCTGCGCAAGGATGAGATACAAATTCGTGAAGTGTTCAAAAAAAAAAAAAAAAAGAGGTGTCTGATGGAACTGTAAAAAGAATTTGCAGAAGAAAAAAAAAACCATAAACATCAAAGACATTTAATTTTTCATTTTTATATTTTTTATTAAAAATTAACTCTTTTCTCATACAATACATTCCATCCACAGTTTCCCTTCCCTCCACTTCTCCCAGCTCCTCTCCCACCTCTCTTCTTGCCCAGATCCATTCTCTATTTCACCTTCAGAGAAGAACAGGGCTACAAGAAACCAGTCAAACAGCACACAAGATATGATAAGACAAGGCAAAAAACCCTCCTATTGAGGGTATTTGAGGCAACCCAGTAGGAGAAAAAGAGTCTTGAGATCAGACAATTACAGAAACATCCACTCCCACTATTAGGAATCCCACAAAAACATCAAGCAAACAAACAGAACATATAGAGAGGACCTGGTGATGACCTGGTGAAGTGCCCCCTGCTTGCCACTTCAGTCTCTGTGAGCCTATATGAGCCCTGCTAAATTGATTCAGTAGGTTATGTACTCCTGGTGTCCTCCATCTCTTCTGACTCCTAAATCTTTCCTCCCATTCTGAGGGGTTCCCTGTGCTCTAAGGAAAAGGACCTGATTGAGAGCTCCAAGTTAGACTCTCTACCCATGTAATGGATCCGTATAAGGACTATTCAGACTCATTTTGTTATACAAATGGTGCATTGTAGGATCCTTTATAATTTCATGTTAAAGCAGCTGTGAAATTGCTCTTCTTCGAGGGATTAAAAAATTCTCATGGGCCATAGTGGGACCCCTGGGACCCAAGGAAGCAGATACCCAGGCACCTTCCAGTTCCCGCCTATGCTGACTAGTAGTGAGACAAGGCAATGGGCCCAATCCCTTACAGCACACCCCAGAGGTTTCTAGACCACCCCATCCACCATGTATTCAGATAAATCCAGCCTCACAGGTGAGACCTTAAACCCTGCCCAATGACCAGGCATACCTGGACACCTGAGACCTGGGGAAGCAGATTCCTGCCCAGCCAGAGACCTGGGAGCTTTCTGGCTCCTACTTATTCAGGCAGGGAGCAGAGTTCTGAACACACACACACACACACACACACACACACACACACACACACACACACAGCGGCAGCTCGATCCTCCAGGTATTCAGACACATCCAGCTCCATAGGCTGGGAGTAGAGCCCAGGGGCAGGACCCAATCACACACAGCCCACACCCCAATTGCAGCTCAACTCCCCAGGATCACAGGATCACAGGATCACAGGATCACAGGATCACAGGATCACAGGATCACAGGATCACAGGATCACAGGATCACAGGATCACAGGAAGGACAGGCTGCAGTCAGAGACAGGGAGGCCAGAGATGGCAAGGGCCAAGCATAAGAACATAAGCAACAGAAACCAATTCTACGCTTGCCTCTCACCAACATAAGCAACATCAAAACCCAGTTCTATGACTACAGCAAGTCCTGGATACCCAAACACATCACATTAAAACAAGATTCAGATCTAAATTCTAATTTCATGAAGATGATAGAGGACTTTAAGAAGGACATAAATAACTCCCTTAAAGAAATGCAGAAGAACACAAGTAAAGAAGTAGAAGCCCTTAAAGAGGAAATGCATAAATCCCTTAAAGAAATACAGGGCAACACAATCCATCAGGTGAAAGAATTGAACAAAACTTTCCAGGATCTAAAAATGGAAGTAGAATCATTAAGAAAACTCAAAGATGAACAGCCCTGGAGATGGAAAACCTAGGAAAGAGAAAACGAGTCACAGATGAGCATCACCAACAGAGTACAAGAAATAGAAGAGAGAATCTCAGAGGTAAAAGATGCAGTAAAGGACACAGACACACAGTCAAGGAAAATACAAAAAGCAAAAGGTTCCTATGTTAAAACATTCAAGAAATCCAGGAAACAAAGAAAAGACCCTACCTAAGAATAATAAATATAGAAGAGAGTGAAGATTCCCAACTCAAAGAAACAGCAAACATCTTCAACAAAATTGTAGAAAAAAGCTTTCCTAACACAAAGAAAGAAATGCCCACAAACATATAAGAAGCCTATAGAAAATCAAATAGATGGTACCAGAAAAAAATTCCTCTCATCACATAATAATTAAAACACCAAATGAATTAATAAAAATTGAAAGCAGTAAGGGAAAAATGTCACATTACATATAAAGGTAGACCTATCAGAATTACACCAGGCATCTCACCAGATTATAAAAGTCAGAACATCCTGGGCAGATATCATACAGCCCCTAAGAGATCAAAAACACCAGCCCAGACTACTCTATAGAGCAAAAATCACAATTACCATAGATGGAGAGACCAAAGTTTTCCAAGACAAAACCAAATTTAAACCACTTTTCTACTAATCCAGCCCTACAGAGGATAATAGAAGGAAAAGTGCAACACAAGGAGGGAAAGTACACCCAAGAAAAAAGCAAGAAATTAATCTTTTCACAACAAACCCAAAAGAAGAGTAACACACAAACCTAATTCCAACTCTAACAACAAAAGTAACAGGAAGCAATGATCATCGGTCCCTAGTATCTCTGAACATCAGTGGACTCAATTCCTCAATAAAAAGACGTAGGCTAACAGACTGGATATGTGAACAGCATCCAGCATTTTGCTGCATACAGAAAACATACCTCCGGGAGTTAAAGAAGACATTCCCTCAAAGTAAAAGGATAGGAAAAAAAATATTTTCCAAGCAAATGGTCCCAAGAAACAAGCTGGAGTAGCCATTCTACTACTCCAATGAAATAGTAGTCCAGTGAAATAGACTTTGAACCAAAAGTTATCAAAAAGGTGAGCAAGGTCGCTACATACTTATCAAAAGAAAAGTCCACCAGGATGAACTCTTAATTCTGAACATCTATGCCCCAAATGCAAGGGTGCTCACATTAGTGAAAGATAGGCTACTATAACTCAAAACACACACTGAACACAACAGATACAAACAGTGTCCTTATTCACTGAGTCTGCGTGTTGCACATCTGTACTTGTTTCATTCTTACTGGTTGGTACAGAGAGATTGATTGCTATACAAACATACAAGTCTGAGAGTGAATTCCCATCATCCATGTGAAAAAGCTAAGCTCAGCAACATATACCTATAACCCCACTGCTAGGATGCAGAAACAGAAAGATTTCTGGGCTTCTGTGCTACCCAGAGTTGCCTGATAGGTGACCTTTTCTTGACCATAAGATGAAAAGAAATTGAGGAAGATGCTTGATGGTATGTTAGCCTCTGGCCTTCACATGCACAGTCACTTTTACATATATGTGAACTCTCACAGAAACACACACAATACAGAGACTTAAAATAGTCACATTTAAAATATTTTAATTTATATTTTCTTTACCAGCAACCAATGAGAAAGAGAGAGAGAGAGAGGGAGAGAGAGAGAGAGAGAGAGAGAGAGAGAGAGAGAGAGAGATTTACTGCTACTGTTTGTGAAGCTTCCCACAAATTAACCTCCTATTGGCATCAACTACAAACTCTGGTTATTGTGGGAAAAGTATTGAGAAAAAAATGAAAATTGAAATGACCAATAACAAGCAGGTTATGTAGAGGAATCATATAAAGAGGGTAAACCTGTTCAGTGTTCCTTTACCACAGCCCCGAAACACAAGAATAAGCTGTTGTTAGTGATTTGGGCCTAAAGAGAGAAGGTCAAAGGATGCACATAAAAAAAATTACACTATTTTTTCCCCTCAAAGGACGATATTGTAGAGTTAGGGACAAATACAGTCATGATAAAGCAGAAAAATACTTGTGTTTTTCTTGATAGTTTGCAATTTTTAAATAAGTTCTAGGTAGAATTTTTGACAACTGTAATACAAATTATATAAAATAGAGCACATGAAAATATATAGAAGATACATATAGGAACAATAAACTTGTACTTAATATAATACTTGTGATTGACCGGTTCATTGTCACAGTTAAGACTACTACAAGAATTACTTTGGAACTAAAAGGGACAAATGTTGTAAAGATCAACTTACAGGATATGTTCAAGAAATACATTTGGCTTGGAAACAAAACAACTGAGGAGTAGAGTAAAATAAAATAAAATAAAATAAAAAACTGTATTAAGAGAAATTTTATTTATAATTTTCCTGCAGAAATAGTTGCAAAAGATAGAAAAAGATATTAAAAAAAAGATTTCATTAAAAGTGTTTTAGTAAAAACAGATTTTGAAACTGCTTCATTGTTTATTGGTCGAGAGGTAGTTAAAATCATAGAGCATCTGTATATTACATAAAGATGTATGTGGAGTATATTACATACTGACCATGAATGATTCCTATATAATAATGATTAAATAAATGCCATAGAAATAAAAAATGCCAAAAATCAAAACCAGAAAAGTAACCTCGATGAACAGAGAAATAGAAAAAGAAAGCCCCACATTGTAAGTAGAAATGTTGCCTAGATCTCTGGCTGGCTCCTTATTCTGTGAAAGTGGGACAGTCCATACACTCTCCCCAAGCTGAGGACCAAAGCCTGTAACTGAGCATTGAACCACCATTCCAAAGATAGACTGCACAGCTAAGTTTTATAATGGTAACTGGCTTTTAAAATCATAAAAGAATTAAGGACACTCTTAGGAAGAGGATAATAGATCCTAGCCAGAAAATATTTGCAAAACATTCCAATTAATTCATGTGGAAGCTTTGAGAAGTTTTGATCTATCTCACAGTGGAAGGTCAGTCGATAAAGATTGACTCCAACATGAGCAAATTATAAGAACTAGACAGGTATTTTAAATCAAATTTTATGACTATGATCAATAGATGTAAAGAAAATTCTGCCTATAATGAATTAAAAGTTGTAAAATATTAGAAGAGAACCATAAACAATAAATAGAACCAAAGGGAAATGTACCTTTTTGTAAATAGTTCTTAACCTGCGTGCCAATGACAGAATACTTGATTTTATTTTTTTCTTTGACTTGATTTTGAATGGCATACTTACACAGTGACGATTAAGTACAACTCCCTTGGGAGACGAAACCAACAACCAAAGAGCATACATGGGCATGGGCTGGACCTAGTCCCCCCACACGTATGTAGCAGATTTGCAGCTTTGTCTTCATGAGGTCTGCCTTCTCTGGCCTCAGTCAGAGGGATCTGTCCAGTTCTTCAGTGACTTGATGTGCTAGGGTGGGGTGAAAATCTAGGGGGCGCCCCCTTCTCAGCGAAAAAGGGGAGATGAAGGGAGGAGCTGCGTGAGTATAAGACTGAGAGATAGGGGGCTGTGATTGGAATGTAAAGTGAATAAATCAATTATTTAAAAAGAGAGAAAAAAGATTTGTCCACCTTCACTGAATTGTAATTAACAAAATTTGTATAAATATGCATGTATCATGATTTAATATATGCATAACTTGTGATCATCATGTACGCAACATAATTTGATATGCGTATTTTTAGTGAAATAATTATCACAAACTAATTAACATACAAACACTCTTCCCATAGCTACTTGTGTGTGTCAAAAACAGTTAAAATGAACAAAATAGATTTATCTAATTATTATTACTTTATTTATATTAAGTTAGCCATTCAAATACTTGCCCAGTCCCAAACTCCGTGCATCTGATTGAAGTTTCAGTGGCCACTCTGAGGCCATAGACCTTTCCTCAAAGTTTTATATTTTTAGTATCAATCACATTTTAGCAGCCTCAACACATCTCCTAAAAACAAGAAAAAAAGAAAATATTTATGAGTTGACACTATTAAAACACATACTTTCCTATCATGTTCATTGGCATATGTGTCCTTTAGACTATATCTTTCCTTACAGTTGTATTACAGACTATCTACATATGAAAAAGAATACACATTTTACTTTCTTTCTGAGTTTGGTGATATCCCATAGTATTAGGCACTCTAGGTCTATTCTTTTTCATGAAATTTTAATTCTTCTTTTACAGGTGAATGATACCCATTTTGATTATTTGACTTGAATTTGTTTCTTCATGTGGTGGCTCATGATCCTTTATAACTCCAAGTCCTTGGGATCTGATGTCCTTTTCTGATTTTTCTGATTTGAATTCTGTGCTGACATGCAGAGACTCAACACCCACCCCCCCCCCCCCCCCCCCACACACACACACACACACACAGAGAGGGGGGGGAGGGCGGGAAGGGGAGAGGGAGACAGAATATAGTAATAATAGTCATCATCATCTTTCAAAAACAAATAGAAGTAATTGTTATATCTATCATTTCAAACAATAACAAACCTTTGTGCTGGGCAGATTAAACATTTGGTATTATAACTATTTTTAAATGTTTAATGAATTGTAGTCCGCCATTGTTATCTATTATAGAATACTAAATATATAATGTATAATATTAGAAGTTATTCCTCCTATTTAGTTGCACGGCAGAGTACTGCACCTGTTCACCACCTCTACTGTCTTTCTTCCACACACTTCCCAGGTGGTACTAATTGCTGTTCTAGTCTGTACTTCTTTAAAGCCCAGTGGTCAGTTTTCACATGTGAGTGACAACTTGTATCATCCATCTTTCTGTGTCTGGCTTTTGCTACTTACAGTGATGTTATTCAGTTCAACTCACATTACAGCAAATGAGATTTTGTTTATGAAATACGTGTGCATTCCTACTTGTGTACAAGTCTTCTATTCTGATTTCTTTCTCAATAAGACTTTTCACCATGTTTTTAAATAAGTGCCCGTTGTAGGGGAAGAAAAACTGTGAGCAACCTTTCACATGTCTATAGATTCCATGACTGGCAGTAGCTAGCCCCATACATGGGTGAATAATTTGATCTTGAATCCTTGGTGACTAGCAGATACCATATTCCCAGACCATTGCAAGTGCTTTGTGATGTTGCCAAAATATATGAATAGAGCCACTGTCAACAATCTTTTAGAAATTTGTAAAATAACAGAAGGCCACAATACATAGCAACTGATGTTTTCCAATCATATTAAAACATGAGTGTGTTAAAGATATCTAGCAGTGTGTACAAAGGATGAAGGATCCTTGACAATCTCTGATGGTGAGGCAGAAATCTCAGAAAAAGAAAGATGATAGTACTAGAAGACAGGATTATAGAATCTTGAGATTATATTATCTTGAGATTAATAAAAAGACTTCTATATATCACTGAGTCACAAAAGCTATCACCTATCTATCTACCTTCAGCTATCTATCTATCTATCTATCTATCTATCTATCTATCTATCTATCTATCTATCTATTTATCTATCTATTTATCTATCTACCTATCTATCTACCTATCCATCTATCATCTTTAATCTGTGAGTCATCTGTATATTATGTATATCCAAGTATGTACATTTTATGTATGTGTATATGTATGTATTTGTGTATGTATATATCATCTATTTAATAAATCAATTATCTTTATATTACCTGTCTATGTATGTATATATATGTGTGTGTGTGTGTGTGTGTGTGTGTGTGTACTATCTGCCATTTATCTACCTATTTATCATCTATTCATCTCTATTTATCTCTAATGCTGACTTCAATAGTATTAGTATTCAAAAAAACTAATAGTAGAAAGATGGCCTAATCGGCCATCATTGAGAAGAGAGGCCCCTTGGTCTTGCAAATTTTATATGACCTAGCACAGGGGAATGCCAGGGCCAAGAAGTGGGAGNGGGGGGGTAGGGGAGCAGGGGCAGGGGGAGGTATAGGGAACTTTCGGGATAGCATTTGAAATGTAAATAAAGAAAATATCTAATAAAAAAAGAAAGGTTAAATTATACATTCTTGTTGTTTCCATTTTTGAACTTTGTTTTTAGCACCCCAAAAGGAACTCCAGAATACAGATTTTTAAAATCTAATATTCATGAAAGTCTTCTGGAGTTTAACTTTCTGCTTCACCATTAGCTATTGACTGTTATTACACAACTCTAAAGCCACTCACATATCTCCCATTTAGGTCAGAGCTCCATGAAGCACACTTTGAAAGCCATAATGTAAAGCTAAACCACCCATTTGTGTTTATTGTATATATATATAGAAGCTTTACAACCTGGGGAAAAGAAATTATGAAATGCAATAACCACAACCAGTAAGAGATTAATGTGGGGAGAGCTGCGTAGTGACATAACAGATTAAATCTTTCTTCTGACTTTTTACACTTAGCATTTATGAGTCATCTTCATCTTCAAGAACAAGTAATGTTTGAGATGAAATCTGACCAATGAGAAGCATCCCAACTTGTCAGCTTCTTCATAGAGTTGCACTGTTTTTGCCCTCCCTTTTTGGACATTTCAACCCAGAGGAGGCTAATTATTCCCAAACACTAAATACTTCACTTCATCCTCTTCATTTTGTAGGATTCATAAGAATAGATCTTGTGCCTCTGACATTTTTATTCTTCACCTCTGACGAAAACTTTTGCAAGGCACTCATGTTCAATTACGTATTGACTTTTCACTGTCAGCAATTTACCTTAGCAACTGTGACTGAATCTTTTCTCTTCCACTCTATTTTGTGTATGGACACTAAAGATAGATTTTTTTTTCATTAGTAGTTATTGTATTGCCTTCTAAGTCGCTCTCTTCTATTTCCTCATTTGAGCCACTGCTGTAGGTTACATGTCAGGCATAAAGGTGCTGTGTTTGACTTGACTCCAGCAGGGGTTCTGTTTTTGCCTCCTGTATGTGACTCTGCTGGAGATGTGCCTCAGGTCCAATTTTTATTCTTCTATATTTCTGATCACTCAACTTTAACACCTCCAAAGTCTTATATCCTCACTTCCTGGTCTACTGGTTTCTGGTACTGTTTCATGCAAATGAAGAATGGCTGGAGGCATGGAATCATTCCAATTCTCACCTTGCCTCCAATGCATTTTGGACTGAGAAGGGAATAGCCAGCATGTGTGTCCTGCTTCCTGTGAGATTCTCCTGGCCTGGACTTCAGCTCTCAGTCTTTCTCCATTTGAATTTCAGCTCTGGGAAATAATGCATTTTTGTGATTGTCAGTTTCTGAATTATCTTGGCCTCTAACTACACACACACACACACACACACACACACACACACACATATGCATATACACACCTAAATATACATCCTAGTCACTTGCAATTTTTATACTGTTAGGAAAACAGTACTTTTCTTTGAATCAGGAAATAATAACAATGAATTATTTTTTTAAAAACAGTTCTAGATATTTCACACTCCTAAGTAAAAGGGCAAAAGTGCTGAATTATCAGGAGACAGGTAGATTGAAGAGACCTGGTATAAAGACTTTGTCTTCAAAAATATTGTCAAACATTTCCTGGAACTCAATTCTGATCCCCATGTAACCTTAATCCAGCCATTAATTTTGTTTAATGTCTTCATATTTTTAATGATTAAAAATAATCTGGCCAGTTAACAGAACTATTTAGAAGATACAAGGTGAGGATTCCACTGAAAACACATTGCTTGGCAAGTAGTAAATCCTTAAAATATTTGCTAGTGCGTTCATTTCCACCGATTAAAGTCCTTAGCATATGTTCTGAAATTCTGTAACTGTTAAATTCTGTAAGCAATACAGTCTACATTAATAGTAGTTTTCAGGTTTTGAAGTTTCCAGATTACTAGCTAAAAAAATATATCTAATTATTGAGAAGGATTTAAATATGTGCTACATACTTATTTACCAAGGATAAGAAATACTTAAGTAGTTTCAATAAATATATATTAATAAACCATACACCATACATACTTTAATTCTTTCAGTAGACTGTAAAATAGAAAGATAGTAATTTTAAACCCTGTAGTCCTCTGGGCTTGTTCAAATACTGCCTCACCTTCTCTCCATGAATTTTTTTCTTATTTTATTTTATTTTATTTTTATTGAGACAGTAGAGCCAAGGCTTGCCTTGAACTCAGAGTCTCTCTACTCAGGTGTTACAGGCACTTGGATTACAGGCTGGCTCCACCACACCCAGTTCCAGTTGACCTATTTTGTATGCTGTTTGCCATTGTAAAGATTCAGTAAGAAATTTGGAAAGACTATGACATATTCGTTAGATTTTGCTGCTTTCCTCCCAAAGTATGTAACTCTTCTGTGTCAATTGGCAGGTGAACACCAACTTTCTGGTGTATGCATCAATCTGTAAAGAGCGAGGAGTCCTGTTGGCTAGTGTATAATAGGTTAATAAGCATATTATATTGGAGCACCAAAATTAAAACTCAGATGACTCAGAAAACACTTGGATGGATGGCACAGGAGCAAGCAGGGCTAAAATTGGAGATATTAGTGTAAACCTGAAATGACTTGTTCAAAAATGAAAAATTTCAGAAGATAGCAGAGTGACATGGGGACCCTCTATACTCATGACTATACAGACTGTTCATTAATGAAGTTGATTTTAAGCAGAAGTAAAGTTTTTTATTTAAAGAAGTCAACAAAAGTACCATTCTTGTATGAATTTTTCAGATTTGTTCTTCCAAGAAATCAAGGTGTTGAACTAGTGCAGAGTTCTACTATCCACAAAACTCAGGGATCTGCACGAAGCTTGATACCAACAAAGCATTCTACCAGACTCTCTCAGGAATTGGTGTCACATCTGCTAGGATACCTGTACACACAAGTTTTTTTTGTTTTTGGGGTTTTTTATTTGATATTTTCTTTATTTATATTTCAAATGCTATCCCGAAAGTTCCCCATACCCTCC
>NC_034607.1:42185046-42207750 GCF_900095145.1 Mus pahari
AACTTCTGTTAGTGTCCATGTGCCTCTGTTTAGTTTCTGTTTCCAGGATCTGTCCATTGGTGAGACTCTGTGTTGAAGCCTCCCACCATTGTTGTGTGAGATGCAATGTGTGCTTTGAGTTTTAATAAAGTTTCTTTAATGGATGTGGCTGCCCTTACATTTGGAGCATAGATATTTAGAATTGAGCATTCATCTTGGTAGATGTTTACCTTTGATGAGTATGAAGTGCCCCTCCTTGTCCTTTATCATAAATTTGCGTTGGAAGTCAATTTTATTTGATATTAGAATGGCTACTCCAGCTTGTTTCTTCGGACCGTTTGCTTGGAAAACTGTTTTCTAGCCTTTTATTCTGAGGTAGTGTCTGTCTTTGTCCCTGAGGTGGGTTTCCTGTAAGCAGCAAAATGTTGGGTCCTGTTTGTGTAGCCAGTCTGTTAGTCTATGTCTTTTTATTGGGGATTGAGTCCATTGACATTAAGAGAAATCAAAGAAAGGTAATTTTTGCTTCCTGTCATTTTTGTTGTTAAAGTTGGGATTATGTTCTTGTGGCTGTCTTCTTTTGGTTTTGTTGAGGGATTACTTCCTTCCTTTTTCTAGGGTGTAGTTTGTTAGTGTTGGTGTTTTCCCTTTATTATCCTTTGAAGGGCTGGATTCATGGAAAGATACTGTGTGAATTTGGTTTTGTCATAGAATACCTTTGTTTCTCCATATATGGTAATTGAGAGTTTTGCTGGCTATAGTAGCCTGGGTTGGCATTTGTGTTCTCTTAGTGTCTGTATAACATCTGTCCAGGATCTTCTGGCTTTCATTGTCGCTGGTGAGAAGTCTGGAGTAATTCTAATAGGCCTGTCTTTATATGTTACTTGACTTTATTCTCTCACTGCTTTTAATATTCTGTCTTTATTTAATACATTTGTTGTTCTGATTATTATGTGTCAGGAGGAATTTCTTTTCTGGTCCAGTCTATTTTGAGTTCTGTAGGTTTCTTTTATGTCCATGGGCATCTCTTTCTTTAGGTTTGGGAAGTTTTCTTCTATAATTTTGTTGAAGATATTTGCTGGCCCTTTAAGTTGAAAATCTTCATTCTCATCTACTCCTATTATGAGTAGGCTTGGTCTTCTCATTGTGTCCCAGATTTCCTGGATGTTTTGAGTTAGNATCTTTTTGCATTTTGCATTTTCTTTGATTGTTGTGTCCATGTTCCCCATGGAATCTTCTGTACCTGAGATTCTCTCTTCCATCTCTTGTTCTGTTGCTGATGCTCACATCTATGGTTCCTGATTTCTTTCCTAGGGTTTCTATCTCCAGAGTTGTCTCCCTTTGTTTTTTCTTTATTGTTTCTACTTCCATTATCAGATCCTTAATGGTTTTGTTCATTTCCATCCCCTCCTTGTTTGTTTGTGTTTTCCTGTAATTTTTAAGGGATTTTTGTGTTTCTTTTAGCTGTTTAGCAGTGTTATCTTGTAATTCCTTAAGGGATTTTTGTGTTTCTTCTAGTTGTTTAGCAGTGTTTTCCTGAAATTCTTTAAGGGATTTTTGTGTTTCTTCTACCTGTTTAGTAGTGTTTGCCTGTAGTTCTTTAAGAACTTCTATCTGTTTAGCCGTAGCTGTGATCTCCTGTAATTCCTTGAGGGATTTTTGTTCTTCTTCTTTAAGGGCTTCTAATTGCTTAGCATTGTTCTCCTGTATTTCTTTGAGTGAGTTATTAATGTCCTACTTCAAACCTTCTATCACCATCATGAGATATGATTTTAAATCCACATCTTGCTTTTCAGGTGTGTTGGGGTATCCAGGACTCGCTGTGGTGGGCGTACGGGTTCTGATGGTTCCCAGTGTTCTTGGTTTCTGTTAGTAATAATCTTACATTTGCCTCTCACCATCTGGAAATCTCTGGTTTTAGTGTTCAAGCTATCTCTGACTGAAGTTTGATCCCCCTGTGATTCTGTTAGCCTCTGTCAGCACTCCTGGGAATCCAACTCTCCCCTGCGTCCCTGTGGTCAGAGCACTCTCTGCAGGCAAGCTCTCCTCTTGCAAGGCAGGCGTCCAGAATTCTGGAGCTCTGATTCTCCTTCTGAGCTCCCCCTGTAGGCCGACTCTCCTCCCGTGATCCCGAGGACCTGTGGTGTGGAGAGTCCTCCTGAGAGCTCAGCTGCCCCCACTGGGGTTCAGAAGAGAGATGGTGGAGGTGGCCCCAACCAGACCGACCTGAACCCTGCCTCTGGGCAGGCGCTTTTCCTTTGTCCCTGTTCCTGCTGGCACAAGCCCCTCCTGGATTCTCTGGAGTTGATTGTGTTCCACTCACCCTTGATCCCGAGGACCTGTGGTGTGGAGGGTCCTCTGGAGTGCTCAACTGACTCTGCTGGGGTTCAGAAGAGAGATGGCCACTACTGTGTTTCTTAAAGGGGAGTTTGTTATGGACATTAAACATGCCTCAGTGTGGTGGGTGGAAAGTCATAGAGTACAACGGAGACTTGAAGAAACAAGGACAAATAGGCACGTATCCTTGACCAGCTTTCCTCCTTGTGAGCAGAAGTTAGGTGTGTCTGTCGTCTGTAGTTGGAACTATAGAAGCAAGTGTAGTTTATGGGAGAATACTCAGATGCGGATAGGGAATTGACAGCTCTCCATGGCACTGCTTTGGAGAGGTCATGGTAAAGCTGAGGTGACAGCTCCTGTGGTCCGTAAAACCAGGAATGTGCAAGGATATGAGAGAGAAGCAAATGTTAATCTGATTATCTTGATTTTTGTGCTGAGATTAAGGGCTGGTGGCTCATTTTGCCTTTAAAATTCATAGAACTTCTATAGTTGCAAACTCTAATCTGTAATCACATAAAATGTATTCAGGAAAAAATATTATGTGGCAGAAGCAAATCTAAAATAGAAGTACACTTACCACCTAAAATAAGAAATCTGAGAGTCTTTTCTCCAATAGCAAAATATCAATGTGTTAGTTACACATTTAACAGAGATGTAAGAATTTCACAAAAATTATGAAATGTTGATATTAAATAGAACATGGTCTTGCTTTAGAAGATTCAATTTCTGTAAAAAATATATATTCTTCTTAATAATGTATATTTAACATATTTTCTACTAGACTTGGTATTTTTTAATGAACTAATCTTTAAATTTATACATAAGAATAAATTTTTAAGAATATCCAAGGGAGAAACTATGAGAAACCTAGTTATAGAAATACAAAAGTAGAAATAGATGGTTGCAGAATCCAGAGGGAATCTTGTATATATTTGCCATTAAAATATAACCATGGGGATATTTTAGTCTTTTGCAAGGCAGTGAATTATCACAAGCAAACAAACATGAGTCACCTAATGAAGTCCAAGTAATTATCCAGTCATAAATCCTTTGGCATGAAATCCTATCCCAAAACTCAAAAGCAAAATGACACAAGCAAAAAAATAAGATAAAATAAAACCTGTCTAAGAAAATGACAGAGACATTCTGTTTGCAATAAATGACTTCTAACTATAGAAGCTGTAAAATCCAGAAAGAACTGACTGATGTGAGAAGATGCAAACGTCTCATTATGGCAAAGAGACCATGAACAAAATGAGTAAACTAGTAATGAATTTTGGAAGAAAGCATTGTATAATAGATAAATAAAGCTAATTTTATCTGTAGCTTGTGAAAACTAAAACATGAGTAAGAAACATAAATGATAAAAAATGTTGACAGACTCATAGAGGATAATCCTTAGCACTGAAATCTGTATGTTTAAAAGCAACAGAGAGATGATACATTACCACTAGTGATTAAGAAGAATGAACCAAGTGGTAGAGTTCACGTTATATCATTCATACCATTCAGACAGAAAGTATTGAAATGAACGTGAAGTTGATTGCTTCTGGAAGTGAGTAAAATAGCATTCTCATAAAACTCTTAAACAAAATTGTGGCAGCAGTTTTCAACATCTATAACTAAAACCATATGCCCTTATAATCCTATAATCCCTTTGAGATAATCTGTTCTATGAAAATACCTGTTTCAGAATGCAGGTTCTGCTTATAGAGGTTTGGTGTATTTTTGTTTGTTTGTTTGTTTGTTTTTGTTTTGTTTTGTTTTGTTTTGTTTTTTGAGACAGGGTTTCTCTGTGTAGCCCTGGCTGTACTGGAACTCACTTTGTAGACCAGGCTAGCTTCGAACTCAGAAATCCACCTGCCTCTGCCTCCTGAGATCTGGGATTAAAGGTGTGTGCCACCACGCCTGGCTGGTTTGGTGTATTTTTAGTAGCTTTGTTTTTAACTAGGGAAAACAGAACAATAAAATCGGTGTGCTTCAATGCTTCTAGCCTATTAAAGTCCATGACTAAGAACTCTTAAGTTTTGCTTTAAAAGATTTCTATTGTTCTGGAAAGATGACTTTGGGATAACTATTATGTGCTGTTCATGTAGAGGCCTGGAGTTTAGTTCCCCTTATCCAGTCAGGTGGCTCACAACCACCTGTAACTCCAGGTTGATGATATCTGATGTCTTCTGGACGCCTTTTTCATAACTCACTGCATTTGAACAAAATCAATAGAAGACAGAAAACTTACTCAAATGGTGCATGCAAGCGATTCCCACATGAAAACTTCTTGTAGCTAGAAAAAAAATGAAAGAGATGCTAATTTCTGGAAGGTCTCCATTTGCTCTGAATTAGCCAAGACTTTGATTCAAACTTATTTTTATCTTAGTTTATTTTCATGTTTGCATAATTATAATGTGTAGGAATATATCATACACTCCTGTTAATTTGTTTTGAATTTCAAATTTTGGCAGATCTTATCATTCTCCTCTCTTTTGAGATAACTTCCTTCCTGCCAGCTCCCCACTAGACAACGCTATATAAATGTGTCTTTAAATATCTTTTTCCATGTTCATATGCATACATATGTTTGTATTTATATTTATGTATAAATATATTTACATACATATTATGCATAGTATATATACACATATATGTATACTTATATACTCACAACCATATTATGATTCTAGGGATATAACAACTAATAACATGTAGTAATATCTTAGATTTATTTACCTAAGATATTTATCTTTAAAATGTGTCAGTATCTGTACATGTTTCTGTGCACATGTGTCTATAAGTTTATTGCACATGCTGATGTAAACATTTTACTCTTTTCTTGCCCTTGCCTCTCCCCATCTGGTTATCTTTTGTGTTAGCTGGTCTTGCTGTCTCTGACTGTGGCTTGTCCCTCCTGCAAGCTTGTGTGTCAGTGCTCCTGAGAGACCAGTTCTCTCCGGGAGGATTTTGGAGCACTGTGGCACAGGGTCAGCTCTGGCCTCTGTAGCACAGGGTCAGCTCCCATTTATTTATACATAAATATAAATACAAACATATGTATGCATATGAACATGGAAAAAGATATTTAAAGACACATTTATATAGCATTGTCTAGTGGGGAGCTGGCAGGAAGGAAGTTATCTCAAAAGAGAGGAGAATGATAAGATCTGCCAAAATTTGAAATTCAAAACCCGAAGGATCCTGTCCCAGGCTGCTCCTTGGTTCCTGTGTTCTGGGAGCTCTGAGGGTGTCCTTCGGAGCAGAAGTGGTTGTCTTACCTGCGCTCACAGGCTTGTCTACATTCCTGGGAGACCAGCTCTCTCCTGGTAGTATTTAGGTATGGACCCCTGTGGCACAGGATCAGCTCTGGGCACAGACCAACATTTTACTCTGAAAGTGGCGATAAACTTCATGGAATTTAGACCTTTACAGAGAAGAAAAAGGAAGCAATGCTAGAGAGAAAGACAAAGGCCAACAAGCAGAGCAAGCTGAAGATGCCAGTCTAAGTGGGGACATTCATCTTCATAGAAGCTCTCTAACAATGCCAGTGCAAAAAGTGACTAAGGCTCCAGGTAGAAAGAAAATGACTGGTCTTGTAATCTTAGGTGGCATCAGTGTTGGCTAATCTAATGAGCAACAGCAGCTGGAGGCAGGCTTTGATCCTGTTGAGATTCTTGTTTTGTTAGAGAAAAATCAGAAAGTGTTTACAATGCTGTAAGGTTTGGGTAGGAGAAATTTGGAGTTCAGTGTAATGAATATTTGTGAACATTTTGAAATTCCACCAAAACTTTAGTAAGAAGGCCTAGGATGGTGATCACTCTCTTCTGGACCAACAGAACTTTTATGAAACAGCTGCTCAGGTATCAGATGGAATATTTCTTGGGTAAAAAAAAAATGGCCTCTTTATCAGGCTTCATGTGTGCACCATTCAAATCCCATGTGGTGCAGGTTCTAGCCGAGCCGCTGCTGCAGTGGCATTTTTCTGTAGCTATCTGGCTGTGCTTCAGGCAGGAGCACCCTGGCAACCTCTCTAGAATGTCCTTTATTGTCTCCCTTGTAGGTTGCTGCTTGACACAGGCAGAATCCTAAAGTGTTTGTGTGTGTGTGTGTGTGTGTGTGTGTGTGTGTGTGTGTGTGTGCACTTGATTACTGGACAGGAACATCAACAAAACACTAGATGTGCCCGAATGTCTTCTTTGTTCTTGGCAGGCACAGACACAGGAGAGATTCCAAACATGTCCGTAGTAGCAATAGCCAGCTGACTTCATCACATATTCTTGGATTCCTCTCACTTGTTCTGTGGTCTTTCTACCCCTCCTGTCTGGCACTTTCATCAGACTCCAAGCTAAGTTGTTGCTCTTAAACCTTTGTCTCGGGCTCTGTGGACTGGTGACACCAAGCTAAGACAGGGATGTGTGTTCCCAGAAGAAATAAGAAATATACATAAGCTTTTCTTTCTATTCTCTGCCCCGTCTTCCTTCTTCTCTCCTCCCCTCCCTTCCTTCTCCCCTTTCCCCCTTCCCTTCCTTCTTTCCTTCTTTTCTTTCTGTTTGCCTGCCCACCTGCCAGATTTTCTCCCTTCTTTACTCCTTATCTCCTCTCCTTTTGTTCTTTCTGAGCCAAGTGTGCCTCTGAATCCTTTTATTTCCCAATTCTTCCTAAGTGAGCTTCAGCCATCAGTTTCTGGTCTAAATTTCTTCGATGTATTAGACCCTTAGGTGAGTGACGATAGAGAAACCAAGTGTTCTGTAATGGGTCTCCGGTTAACTGCTGAATATACAATGGCAGGTTAAAAAAAAAAAAAAAAATCAGCGATTTCTGAATAAAATGCTGTTGTAATTAAAAATCTGTTAGGAGAAACTGCCCTCATTTCCCTTTATGTGCCTTGAAAATTTGCCAAGAATTTAAACTCCTTCAGTCATTATACCAGGCTTTTGGACTTTAACAGTCCCTCAGCTCCTTAATTAATTTTATGTCCTCAACCAAAATTACTTCTTCAGGCTTTTTTTTTTCCTTCTTCTTCTTTTATACGACCTAATTTAGTAAGATTTTTGGAGATAGTTATTCTGATTATGCTTTTGTTATTTAATCATGTGATCTATTGTAGCAATTTTGCCATTGTGGAAGAAGCTTTTCAAGCGATAATATTCCTTTTGACACTTATCTAGGAGCCTTACAGTTTCATGACTGTTTCTTTTCATTTCAAGGTTGTTCAAAGAATTATGTAGAGGTAATGGACAGCAGAAGCAAGACCACGGCTTGAGATTCTTTTTCCAGTGTTGTGCTCTGTTACAAGAGCTCATCTAATTTCTGACTATATTCACTTAGAGGATGTCAACTAGCCATAGCAGTTTCTCCACGAACAACATCCCGAAGTTTTTGGCTCTTTAGTTTCTGGCATTTCATTAGAGGTGAAATGCGTTTGAATCTTCACAAGGGGGAAGGACCTTTTTAAGAAAAGCAATGGGTTTTTATCTGGAGCACATGTTTGAATGTCAACTCTTTGTATTTGATTTATATTTCTAATTCTGAGTCTACACGATTAAAAAAAAAAAAATGAAGTGGGAGAAGTGAATTCCCCACACACTCAGTCTCAGAGTTCATTGTTGGAGCCTTTAAAATGACATATGGAAATTAAGTTCTACCACTAATATTGATGTCAATAGTCAAAGCTCAAATCCTACTCTGTCTCTTGTTCTTTGAATCTGAGGCATTTTTCTTCATTTTTCTAAACTACAAGCTTCCCATCTTTGGTAAGATAACTACAACCATATCATCAAATGGCTGGATCCTAGAAATGTCAAGGGTTATCGTCATTCATTATAATTGCTAAACTAAACCATACCCCCACTAAGAAATGTCCACAGTTCAGTGGGTCCTTAGGATAAAGAAAAAGGTAAGAGCCAATGAAAATTAGTGTTGGGTTTTTTAAAAATCAGTATCTGTAGAAGAAACAACCCTGTGCATAACTTAGGATTGTAGTTTTCTGAGCCTAAAAGTCAGGGTTCAAATCCCAGATGTGTCACTAATTAGCAAGAATTAGCACTTAAATGAGCTACTTAACCTTCTGTGCCTCTTCTTCATTGTAAGATGGAAGACAATGTAGTGTTGACCTCCTAAAATTGTTCTGGGCACTTAGCTTTTTTTCAAAGGAATGGCTGACAGAAACAGTCTCATGGTCTTATGACAATAGCATTTATACAAAGTGCCATGCTCAGAGCCATCCCAGACTAGGGCAATATATTGTTGTGACACCATAAAGTATTTAGTAATTTTTAATTATTCTTCATGAATTTAAACCTGCATGTGAGCAAGGGCAGTGCACTTGGTATGAATGCCTGCTCTGCTCCTGGTTGCTACATCAGCACCAGGATTGTTAACATTGGATTGTTCTTGAAGCTTCAGGAGCACAGAATGCAGTGGGCTCAGTATTGTATTCCCAGGAGATGCAAAGTGACCATGAATTAAAAGTGCTGTATCTATGGCTGAGGACACAGTGGTCTGGAAGCCCATGGATACCAAAATTACTCCTAGAACCAGAACTTTCTTCAAAGGCAGAAAGAAGGCAATTATATTCTAACAAGTACAGAGGATCCAAACACCCTATATACTCTAGACCTTTCCCTTCATTGTCCAATCTCTTCCACTTAAGATAAGATGTAACAAGAAAGAAAAATTGTTCCTTTTCCTTTCTGTCAGTCCTTACTCATCAGAAAGCTGAAGACTGACAGTGTAGGTAGAATATGCTAAAGAGATATGGAAGAAAAACAGCAGCACTGTATGTATAGATTCTTCTGTCCTATCCATTGTGCAACTCTGGCAAATGTGAGTGGTGTGGTTTCATCAGCTGTGCATGGGGAACATGCTCTTATGCATTCCTTGAATATTGGTGTTGAGCCATTTGAAATTAAGGCTCATGGTGATTTGGACAAGAATAGCACCCATGAGCTCATATGTTTGAAGATTTGGTCCTCTGTTGATGGCTATTTGGGAAAACTTAGGAGGTATGTCTTTGTTAGAGATTTGTCAGGAGAACTTGAAGGTTTCAAAGACTCATGCTATTCCTAGTGTCCTTTCTGTCTGCCTCTTGCTTGCAGTGTAAGTTCCTTGATGTTGCTTTGACCACCTGCATCTCTTCTGCTATCTGAAACCATAAGCCTAGAATACACGTTTTCTTCTCTATGTTGCCTATTTTGTGGTATCTTGTCACAGTAGTAGAAAAGTAACTAATACAGATGAGTGAGTGTTTTGAAAGAATTATTATTAAAGATGAGGTCCAGCTCACTGACAGAGCTTGTTTGGCAAACTGTGGGTCCTGGGTTTGATGTTATGAGTCAGACAAATTCTTACTGCAGTGGCAATTATCAGTAAATCATAAACACCATGGTAAATCAAAAGACGGATGGTGAAAGAAAGGACAAGGCTTTGTATTGGAATACTTATTTATCACGTCCATCTTGATCTTTGAACAGGTTCTCCAAGTTATCATCTTGTGAGGAGTTCTACAAATTATATACCTGGGCCTGATGCTTGGCACATCATACATTCTATGTCCATCTACATTCATATGTATGCATACTACATACTTATGCATATATGGATATACAAACATATATGGAATTAATGATGGTTCTAGAGTTTTACATTGGAATATTCTGTTTCTATAAGGAAAACCTGGTATACATATTCCTACAAAAATATTAACACAAGAAAAGATGTCTCATTTTAGTACTTAAACCTGTCCCTATAAGTTTAACCTCATTGGAGCCCATGCGTGCAGAATTTCTAGAGTGAGGTTTCCCCTCATATTCCAAAATGGCCCTAAACAGCTTACTGGAAATCATGCTAGTCCATACTCAGTTTATTCCCTTCAGTGATCTTCCAAAATTTTTTACAATCTTCTGAGTGTTTTCAAATGCCTCATTTCCTTTAAACTTCACAGCCGCACTGAGGTGTGGAGTGTAGACGATGAGAGACTACCTATGTGCCTGCCTTACGACTAGCTTCTCCTTTGCAGGTGTTGCCTGCTGAGTTCATCTAGAGTAGGATCTTGTCCCCAGGCCTTATAGGTTCAGAAAACAGAGAGTATCAGCTGTCTAGAGCTTTTTCAGGTTCATACATGTTGCTCTCCACCAAATGAGTTCATAGGAAGATAATGGAATCTCAGGATGTGAATGATATATGGGAAGGAGAGGGAGAGGGAGAGGGAGAGGGAGAGGGAGNACAGGAACACATTTGCACAGGGGGTGGGGGAGAGAGAGAGAGAGAGGTAGGGAGAGAGAGAGAGAGAGAGAGAGAGAGAGAGAGAGAGAGAGAGAAAGAGAGAGAGAGAGAGAGAAAGAGAGGGAGAGGGAGAGGGAGGAGAGGGAGAGGGAGAGGGAGAGGGAGAGGGAGAGACACCAGAACATTTGCTCTGGTGACATCCTTTTAGTAGAGTCCAGTGTAGGTGAGCTGCTAGACCTGTTTGACACTGAGCCCCATTGAACCAATATGTGCCATTTCATCTGAGGACACTTTGTGTCTCAGTCTGTGGTGGCAGTGTGATTTTCTTTTTCCCATCCCAGGGGCTGATTGAGCATCCTTTCTTGGGGTGCACGACTTTATCAATATACCATTAGCCAGATAGTTAATGCCTTCCTGAATTTGTCATGGAGAGCACTTTGCCATCCCTGGAGCACTTTCCTGTAAGCAGGCTATTATTGTTAAGTGTCTGTCTCCAGGCTTTGCTTGGCTTCTTGGATTGCATGGGTTTCACCTCCGTCTTCAGACAGTCTTATTTTCATTGTACAAGAGAGAAAACAGCCTCTGGGAATGGTTATAACTTGTGCTGAGGCCAGAACTCTCATGTTATCAAAATTTAGTGCTTGTTTTCTGGGTTGGAGTACGATATTCTGCTATATTACACATTGCCACATTCTCTTGGGGTTGGCATATGGTTTTTTGTTGGTTTGTTGTTTGTTTGTTTTAAGACAGTTCATAGTAAATTCCTTTGTAACTTCTTGCCTTGGTATATAATAAAATCTTTGTCATCCTTTTCAGTGTATATCACCCCTTACTCTCCTTTCAGCTACGTTCACGTGCTCTAACCTTGTAGATTACACGTATACATTTCTGTCTCTTCCTCAAAGACATGTCTTTGCTTTAGCCTATCACTTAGATAAACCCTCCAATTCAGTCTACATAAGCAGTTGTACTATTGTAACTTTCTGCTCCATCGCCACACCTTAATTTTCTTCATTACACTCTGTTATAATATCCTGCTTCAATTCCATATATTATATTTATTTTGTCTATTTTCTAGTTACAGTAATAGACAGTATTTTGCTGTCTATCATCCATGTACTATTCCTTTATTTACTGAGTAATTTATTCTTGAGTGAACATCTGTTCACAGAGTATGTATTCATAAAAGTTGTGTTGAGTGAAGATGTGCATAAACCACTAACTACTGTTAGAATTGAGATAAAGAAACACTTGTTTTGAAAGCAATTATGCATCAGGAGAATATTCCCAGCAAGGGATATATTTCCTATGGATCTTCTGTAATAAATTTGATTTATTTATATGGAATGGGAAAACAGACTTTGGGTACACATCCCTACATACTGCATTGTGGTTCTCCACATTGTCAATTTAAAACTGCCTGGACAGTCAAGATAGTAAGGTCTGTTCACATATATACATGATATAGATACAGGATATATACAGTATAATTTCTCTATTTGTATATACAGTTATAAATAAATCGATCTAAATCAAAGAGTAAAGTGCTATGAAATTTACAAAAGATGACCTTTGGAAAACATGATACTGACATTCTATATAAAGCTTTCAGATGGAAGTAGAGTCTCTTTTTACAATTGTGACTATGTATTAGTATTATAACTTCCACCAAGATCACAATACTTAGGAAACCCAGAAACACATTTTTTTTTCATTACAGGAGAAAGCAAGAGTGATGTGTGTATGTGTGTGTGTGTGTGTGTGTGTGTGTGTGTGTGTGTGAGTTCAAATAGGCATAAACTGGAATGATGAAATGATTATGAGGTTAGTTCACTATAAAATTTTCTAAGTTAGTACTTCAGAAACAAACAGAAATAGTTATCTAAAAAGTGGATGAGATTAACTATATGCATGACACTTGTACCAGATCAGGTCAACTGAAACTACATCATGGATTGGGGAGCTGTGTCCAACCTGAGCTGAGGAGCTATAGACAATTGATGCCCCTCAAGAGAGGGAAAGTCAATCTTCTTCAGGGATGTGATCCCTGATAGGCTGAATATACTCCAAATGTTATACCTCTGCACATAAATCCAACATTAAGTAATCTAAGTAGGTTTTGTTTTTGTTACTTTTAAAGAAGGAGGAGGAGGAGGAGGAGGAGGAGGAGGAGGAGAGAAGAAGAGGAAGAGGAAGAGGAAAAAGCACTGACGTTGGGAGGGAAAGGGATATGGAGACAAGAAAGGAATTGGAGGGGAGAGATGAAGGAGTGATGTGTTTAAAGAACATTATATGAGCATGGGAAATCTTTCCATCTTCTGATATCTTCTTCAATTTCTTTCTTCAGGGACTTGTTGTTCTTGCCATATAGATCTTTGACTAGCTTGGTTAGAGTTACAACAAGGTATTTTATATTCCTTATGGCTATTATGAAGTGTATTGGTTCCCTGATTTGTTTTCTCAGCCCATTTATCATTTGTATAAAGGAGCACTACTGATTTCTTTGAATTCATTACATACCCAGCCACATTGCTGAAGTTGTTTATCAGCTGTAGGCCAATAATCAGGCCAACTTAACAACCATCCTATAAACAAGCACCAATCCCTAACAGTATTAATGATACCCTGTTATGCTTGCAGACAGGAACCTAGCATAAGTGTCCTTTTAGAGGCTCTATGTAGCAGCTGACTGAATCAGATGCAGAGACTCACAATCAAACATTGGACAGAGGTCAGGGACTCTTATGGAAAAGTTGGGGAAAAGATTAAAGGCCCTGAAGGGAATAGGAACTCCACAGGAAGTTGACAACAGAGTCAACTAACATAGAGCCTTAGCATCTCTCAGAGACTGCGCCACCAACCAAAAAGCATACACAGGCTGAACCGAGGCCCCTGGCACATAGGGCTGGCTGCCTTTTCTGGCTTCAATGGTAAGGGCTGCACCTAACCCTCAGTTTCAGGGGATACCCAGAGGGAAGCCTACCCTTTCAGAGGAGAAGGAGAGAAGGGATATGGGGGAGGGAGTCTGTGAGGGGAGGAGTGGGTATGGGGAACAGCACTTGGGTTGTAAATAAATAATGTCAGAATTTGAAAAAAAGAAGATATTTTTTCTGATATGAAAAAGTACATTATGTAAACAAATCAAATATTGGATGTAAATCAAATATATAAAAATGAATGTATAAAATTCTTAACCAGTAAAATAATTATAAAGCCAAAAATAAAATTTTATAGAACATGAATAGTTTTTCTAGTATCATGATGTGATTTTTTCAGCATTTAAGCTGTGACCCATTCTATGTTATATGGATAATTCAGATTTCTAAATTTTTTACCACTGCAAATAGTCCCTTGAGAATATCTCATAAAAATATGTCTTTACATACATGTAATATGTCTTGTACTTTTAGCTATGATAGACTGGTCTCAGTATTCACCTGTTTAAAATTTTAAACATTTATTTTGATACTTATGTGTACGTGTGTGCATTTCTGCGTGTATTTACACATGTTTGGCTTCCTGTAGGGGCCAGAAAAGGATGCCTGGTGCCCTGAATCTAGAGATATAGGTAGTTCTGAGCCATTTATAGAGATGCTGGAAACTGAACCCAGATTCCCTGGAAGAGCAGCAATCACTTTTAACTCCTTGTCTAGCTCTCCAACACTTGAGCATTTATTTTTCTATTTAAGATGATTTCAAGGACTTATTTCATGAGAACTTTGTGGACCATATCTTTCTATATAATATATAATCTTACTGCTTCCTCTCTGTATCTGAGTTCTACTTCTTTCTTTGGGTTTAAAATCACGACCAAAAATATCCCCTAAATCCCTCAAAATTGATCCCTGAAAATGAGGGGTATGTTAACCCCACTCCTCATCCCCAGTTGAAGGTACTACCATCTAGCTTCACATGCAGGTACCGACACTGCACGGTGCTTGGGCCTCAGTCTGAGTCACCATTCTGCTACACCTTCTCTGTGAGGATACAAGAGAAACTCAATGTCTGCAGGGTTTTGAAGGGTAGGAGAATATGTACAGACTATGGGTTGGATGCTTTCGTGCCCTCAGATTCATGTGTTGAAACTCTCATGTGGTTGTCTATGGAGCTGGGACCCTGAGATCAATGACTTTGGAAGAAAGGGTACAGAAGTTGCTTCTTTCCTTTTTGCTATAGGAGGATACAAACAGGGAGAGAGCCCTCACTCAGGACTGATTACAGATACCATGATTTTGAATGTCACAGACTTTGAAACTGTGAGGAATAAGTTTCTGTTGTTTAAGTCATCCAATCTATAGTCTTCTTAATAACCAAGACATTTTCACACTGGATTAAAGATGATGACCACATGTGTAGGATACCAGTTATAGACTTTTGTCCTTAATGTGTACGCAACAAATGTTCCATTCGTAACTAGTATTCAGTGCTTTGTTTATGGAAAATAACTTTTAATACTTACCCCACCACATTAAGGTTAAGAATGCAAGATGAACAGAACAAATATATTTCTGTATTTTATGGATCCTGCATGCCTAAGGGTAAATTTCATAATAAGCTTAGGTCTGTCTGTGTTAGGTATTCTCCCAAAAATTTAATTAATTAATTAATTAATTAATCAATCTGTGAAGAGGAACATTCAGGTACTAAGGCATGGGTATGTGAGGGCAAAGAACAATTTGCATGATCCAGTTTTTCCTTTCTCCATGTGGTTCCTGAGAAACAAACTCAGTCATCAGAAATGGTTACAGGAGACTTGTTATATGTTCTATAGCACTTGTCTTAGTCAGTGTTGTGGCAAACTGTAAGTTAGACGTAGAGAATGACTAGAGCAGCTAGGTAGAGAATGACTGGGGACAGCTTCTCATTTCACCCATAAGGAACAATTATAACAGGCAAAAGGAAACAACAAAGTTAAGACCTTAAGGCCAGGTGAGTAGTCACTATGGTAACAGTGGGCTGGGCCAAAGGAGGGAGGGATGTTTTGTGTAAGTGTGGATTGCCAGAGCAAGCCTTCAATAGTCACATTTTCTTTTGTCTATGATGAGGCAACTTTTGTTGTAGTAGTGATCATGGCTATGTGTGATCACCTGATGGCGGATGGTGGCAATGTGAGTTCCTTGCTACCCACTTCAGTGTTCTGAATTCCTGAAAGAAAGACACACACGCGTATACACACATACACACACACACACACACACACACACACACACACACACACACACACACANAGAGAGAGAGAGAGAGAGAGAGAGAGAGAGAGAGAGAGAGAGAGAGACTACATTATATTTAATATGCCTTAATTATCTCAATGGCTAGGCTACTCCAAAACTTGCATGTTGCTAATGCCTCCCCTCTGATATTCCTGAGTTATTACTTACTGAAATCTATATTCCATCTTTGCTACCATAGACCCAGTTGGGGAGGGGGCACTGGGACTGCTCTTCCCTGGCTCTTCATGATTGGTGCATTCTCTCTTCTGCCAATCTCAAGCCTGGATCTTATTTCTTTCCCAGTGTGGCAAGCCTCCTTTCTCCTCCTGCTCCCCTTGTCTGTGAATACTCAAGTCCCATCTCTGTCTCCCTGCCCAGCCATTGGCTGCTGGCAACTTTACCAATTGAAATCACCTGGGGGCAGGGACCCTCAGTGTCTTACATGTATGATTCTCATACAATTTTGGCAACCCAATTAACCCTAATGCAAGCATTAAACCCAATCCTCAACAAATTATGAGAAATAGTGTATGAGAGATTTTAGCCTGTGAACAGGTGTAAAGGAAATGTCAAGAAAGCTATTGTATTTACTTTTTCTGTTGTTGTGATAAAACTCACTAACCAAATATCAACTTGATAAGCATAGGGTTGATTCGTCTTACACTCCTAGGTCCAAATGCAGCACCAGGGGAAATCAAGTCATGAACCTGAAGGCAGGAAACAGGAACAGGAACCATAAAGGAACACTGTTTATTAGTTCACTCAATGGCTCACCCTTAGCTAGCTTTCGCAACCTGCTTAGACCCAAACTGTTTAGGTACAGCTCTGCCCACAGTGGCCTGGGCCCTCCAACACCAGTCATCATTCAAGACAATCTGTCATAGACATGATGAAAGGTCAGTTTGGTATGGATTACTACTTAATCTGGCTTCCCTCTTTGCAGGTGACTATAAGTTGTGTCAAGTTGAGGATAAAAAGACAGAAGGACAATAAGGGCATATGTTTGGTTTCTGTTGTCAAGTGGGGGTACCTTTATGAGTCTAATCAAGTTCTAAGAAAGCATAAAGGTAGTACAGGTAGATTTGCTTAAGGATCAAATATTAGATGGATTATGATAATAAAAGCAAAACGGACCATGTCATAAGATGAAGAGTAAAAGGAAGACCTTAGCATGACACTTAGGTTTTGGGGTAAAGCAATTCATGGCATGGTGTTGACACCAAGATGGGAATGTGTCAATCATGCACAGTTTCTGAGTGTTTGAGAAATGTTGAATACAATTCAAATACTGTGCTAGACAGGTTGTTTGATTTAGGGGTTGCATTTGAAATCAGGGACAAAAAGAAGGCTTTAAACAAAAATTACACTTTAAAATAATTTTTCAACTGGGAGACAGGTTTGGTCTCCAAGGACACCATGAAGTATTATAAGTCAGGTTGAAACAGGTTTTATAATACCAATAAACAAACACCACAGCTCTCATCTTAAAGGGAATAAAGATCATCTATTATGGAGCCAAAGATGAGTAACCATGGCTATGCAGCAGTCCAGAAAAATATAGCTTACAGAGAAACACTGAGTGCACATAGAGGTGGACAACACTGAAAATTTAGGGCCTAAGGAAAAGAAGATCCAGGGACAGACCCAAAGTGGAATCCGGCTCAAAGAGAGGCCCCAAAGCCTGACAATATTACTGAGGTGCTCACAAAAAGGGACCTATCATGACTGCCCTCCAAAAGACCCAACACACAGCAAATATTTGCACCCAACCAATGGACAGAAGCTGCTGACCCTTGTGGCTGAATAAGAGAAAGGTTGGAAGAAGCCAAGGAAGAGGGCAACCCTGTAAAAAGACCAGCAGTCTCAATTAACCTAGACACCCCCCCCCCAGGATCTCTCAGACACTGGACCACCAACCAGTCAGCCTACACCAGCTGATATGAGTCCCCCAACAGATATACAGCAGAGGACTGCCGGGTCTGGATTCAGTCAGAAAAGATACACCTAACCTTCAAGAGACTGTCACCCCAGAGAATTTAAAGGTCTGGTGGGGTGGGGGTGTGTGGAGATGGGGAGTGAGGGGGTCGGGAAGAGGTTTGGGATGTGGAACAGTCAAAGGGTGGACCAGGAGGGGAATAAAATCTGGAATATATATTAATTAATTAATTGATTAATTAATTTTTTTTGTTGTTTTAAAGAAAAGGGGTCAAAAAAAAAAAAAAAAAGGTTGTAGCCCTGGATTTGTAACATTACTCTCACTGAAGTTCTGGTCTCCCAATCAGCCCTATAGAAAGTTTACTGTGAGCATAGCTTCTTTTTTGAAACTTCAGTTAAAATGCTGTGAAGATGATCTTTATTTTCCCTCACCAGCGCTATCACAGCAAAGACAGGAGTATTACTTTTCATAGGTAACTCATTTATGTTCTTTAACTAGAGAAGTGCCAAGTTCACAACCTCTGCCTTTGATGTGATAACTCCAATGGGCATTTTTATCCTAACTCAATTGTATGATTAGTCTTGCCTGTGAGACTGTTCATCAACTGGCCTGGCAGAAAATGTAGTATAAAATGCCTTGCTACCCTTTGGGAAAGTATTCACTGTTTAGATTCTTCACTTTATAAACAATATATGGGAACAACCGGTTTTATAACTCTGTCACAATTTTTGTTTACATAGCTCATCCAATGCCACTGTTTTAGGTAGAAAGCTGTGGCATTGGAGGGTTTGGTATTTATGAGTATTATAAAACATGTGGAATCATATTTTGCTTTTTAAGACATAGGGTTCTCCAGTTTCAGTGTGAAGTTGCTAGTCTACTGTAGGGCCATGGTCAAGTTGTAGATGCAATAATAAATAAAACAAGGGGTAGCTAATAAATTGGAGGTATACTGAACCTCAAAATCCAATGGATACTAGAGAGGCCAGCAGTGGATTGGGTAAAGACACAAGAGCCTGAATAGCAGCCAAGAAAAGAAACGCTGAGAGCGGTTTATGGTTGACGAACAGTTTCTTGAAGTATTCACCTTTGTCTTTCAAGTGATTGATTTTAATTTTGATATTTATAAATTAATTCATGAAAGGAAAGGTACCATGAAACTATATCGACCTGGACTCATTTCTAGTTTATATCCATGCAGTCAGTGGACAGCTTTGTGCATTTATTTATATAAGATATTGTAGACATGGGTTGTAAATTCTCAGTTAATTGACTGTGCTGTGATTGTAGACAGTAACTCTCAGTGATAGTTAACTTTATGGGTCAGCTTGTCTTAGCCATGATACTCATCTACACTATAGATTTCAAGCTTCACAACTGTGAATTAGTTCTCTGGCTTCCTATATTCCCTATACACATGTGCACATCCATGAGAAGTAGAAAAGCAAGGGTAGGGCGTTCTCTTGCTCAGAGTACTTCTGAATAATTTACAGGATAAGCAAAAAACGTTATGAGGTGTTGCCACTCCTGATGGCAGCTTCAACCTGAAAAAGAGGAAATGAAAAATGAACTAATATCTCATGCAATAGTCAACAGTATTCAGGGCATTAGACAACTTGCATTCTGAGAGGATTTTGAGGATTAAACAAGGTCATGAGCAGGGCTCACGTGAGTTTAGGATGCATACAGTCACAAAGAACACTTGTACTTGAAAACTTCATCTGAATAACAACACTAAGCAGAAATGTGCAATATTAAGCAAACCCACTCCTATTTAGTACATGTGGGAGGGGCCCAAAAGCACATTTCCAAAACAATTCATATATGGAATAACACAGATTATGAGACACTTGCTTTGTTTACTTGTAGTTTTCTCATGCTCTCTCAGAAATCTCACACAGGCTATTCATTCATGAACCCCATTCTAACAATAAATCAATAACTTACTTCACTTAACCATTTTTAACATAAGCTTAATGTTTACTTTAGATTATAGCAATCTACAATTTACTGTGATTGATATGTATATACACTATATATATTCATATATATAACCTTCCACTTTTTGTTTAAGAGATTTTGGCAGAAAATTAGGACAAAGCAAAATTAACCCCATTCTATAGATTTGGATGGTATTGTACATATCATCATTATTGTTTTTTAAAATCAGCTAGGAAGTAATGATACTGACATTGACTCTCAGATGACTCGTTAGCATAGCCATCTTTTTATGGTTCATTGCTAAATCTTGGGGTGTTCAAGAACATTAAATTACAGCTAAAGATAAATATATTGGGTTATGTCATAATAATGCATAGTGAAAAAGGTCATATTGACATTATTATACTGATAAAATATTAAAAGGGAGCTCTACAAGTTAGCTGGTTAGCTTTTTCTCCCTCTGAAACAAGATAAAAACTTTCTTTCCTCTCTCTCCTGCAGCTGCTTGCTCACCTGCCAAGACCTGGCAGTCCCATCTATCTTTTTGTCCAGTAATTGGCCCAGGGTATCTTTACTGCTAGATCGAGAACTAATAGGGGAACAGTACCTTAGCATCAGAAGCATCCCTACACCTCATCATTTCTGTCCAATAAAATAAAGTTAAAAAACCTCTTCTCCCAGACATAAATTGAGCAAACGCATAATAGTCATGTAAATTATGAAGAATGTTATACAATTAACATCTAGTCTATCATATTTGTCAATTAGATAAAGAATTCCTAACTTAAAGAATTATGATTCTATCCCTGGATTATGTTTAGATCTTAGTGTGTAATGCTATCTGAAAACCATGTTTTCCACTCTATAACCTCTCTCTCAATGTTAAACAACTTGAGTTTAATTATGAGACTATAATTAGTCTCTTCGTGAAACTATAATTAGCCTCATCAAAACCCATCGCATCTTTACTGATAGATCAAGAACCAGTTGGGGAACAGAACATACACCAGGTTGGTTCTAATACCTGATGAATCAGTCTAAGGGATTTCAAGGACTGGTTTAAGCAAAAGAGGAAGTTCTGGATTTTTGCTTTCTTTCCCCGTATCTGAGACTTCGGGCATCTTTGAAAATAAACAGTCTCAGAATAATGGTTCGATGTCCTAGACCTCAAGACTATGAAACAATATTTTAATAAAATTTTATATCCTTTGGTGATTCACGTTGGTCTACTTGCTGGTTCTTCACAAGAAAAATTGGCATCTTTGATACACTATTATTTCTAAGGTAGCCATTTTTGGATAAATTGGTGGATACTGGAGTTCAGTGGACATCTTCAGAGGGGGTCCAGGTTCTGAGCACCAGAACAAAAATGTAGATGGAGACACATAGATGACAGTAGAAGTTGTTAGAACGTTTATGAGAAGACAATACACTTCTAAGACAGGTCACAGGCTGCTTCCGGGTGAGGGTTGGTTAGGGGCTTTTGTGTCATAGAGATAAATTTGCATACATAGCACAGGGTTTCTCCCCATGGTTGGCTGCGTGTGGTTCCACATAGAGTTTCAGGCATCTAATGTGTCATTGACATTAGCCTCTACCTAGGAGTATGCATGCTAGTGTTACAATAAGCCACCAATCTCCTTCAGACACTGTGGACTACTGACCCTGTGACCAAGAGCTCCAATGACCCCAGGCAGTTCTAGCAGTTGGAAGGTTTGTAGCCTTTGTCTTTGCCAACACCCCTCTTCAAGGACCTTGCTTTGTGAGTGTCTGCTCCTTTTGACTCACTCATTTTATCTTGGCTTGGTAAAAAAATGCGTTGGGACAATGAGACATGGCAGTCATTATCATTAATCACCACTAGTTGCTGAATCCATGCTTTGAAAGGTATCTTTCTGGATTGGAGCCAAGGCTTGTCACTAAGAGATCACACCAAGCAACGGGTTTGTCAGGGGACAGGAGTTGGGAAGGGAAAGGCCATCTTAGAATGGGGACATGGGAAAGAGAGAGATAGCCCAGCGAACATAACAGAGAAAGCAGGAGTGGAAGTGAGAACAAGAGCAAAAGTGAGAGGCTGGAGATGTCCAGACACTTTAAAGGCTACCTGTATCTCCTAGGAAAATATACAACTCTTAGGGACAGTGAAAATGGGTGACGACAGTAAGGGAGAAAGGAAGTTGCTGGAACCGAGTCAATAGAAAGCAGACTGGCAGAACGCCTGATTTCTAACAATCCGGAACTTCTCTCTGCAGAAGTGGCTTCCAGTTCCTGTTTTTTGACTATAGCAGCCTTTCTCCCTGCCGTCTAGTTGATTGTAGGTGCACTCTTAGTTATAAGAACTTCAGAGGAGCTTGACTTCGGCTTTCTTCTCTACTTTGCATTAGAGGCAACTATATAAAGAAGCAAAGGGCATTTAAAGTTGTAAAGGGTCAATGATTTGCTAAAGAATGATACCCTGGTTTCAAGCAGTATGTAAGTAGTGTTTTATTCTCCGAAGTCCAGCATCCTGGGGTCTTCTATTATCAAGATAGAAAGATAGCCAAGTGAGCTTGCAGGCCTGATTTAAAGTACATAGGGGGATTCTGGGGGGTAGGTGGCCTCTATGTTAATCTGTTGGGTCTATCTCTCTGGACATTCCTTGACTGGGCGGTAGGACCTGCAAACTTGCTGGGGAGGTTCTGGAAACTGCTGTGACCCATTGTCCTTGCCTCAGGCCAGCTGGCAGGGCAGTTTCTGAGGCGTGGGATTGTGTAGCCCTTGGAAACAGAGATTTAGGCCTAGGCACCTTAACTGCCCATTTGAAGCCTGTCATGGAATCAGCCTAGGGGTCTCAACTCTATCTTTGATCAAGTGCAGCAGTGAGAAGCGGGGAAGGTTTAGAGCAGGAGCTCAATCTGTAACTGGCTATGAAAAATCAATTGAGATAATTCACTACTTTTGGACCAGCCTGTCTCATCCCTCTCAGAGTATAAGATCATAAATGGTATCTCTTGATCCTTCCCTTTCTCTGTCTCTGTCTCTGTCTCTGTCTCTGTCTGTCTGTCTGTCTGTCTCTCTCTCTCTCTCTCTCTCTCTCTCTCTCTCTCTCTC